>NC_073413.1:5968088-6289069 GCF_028641065.1 Leucoraja erinaceus | reverse complement strand
CCCCCTCCCTTCGTCCCCACACCCCCTCTCATCCCCCACAACCCTGTGTCACCCCACAAATCCCTCTGTCCTCCACCCTCTTCACATACCACCCTCTCCCCCACCCCCATTTTCTCACCCCGACACCCCCTTTCCCTTCAGCCATATTAGCCCCCCCACGCCCTTGTCTCCCCTCACCCCATCTGTCTCCCACACTTCCCTCCCCTCTACGTCCCTCCTCGGTCTATCCCCCCCAATCCCGGACCAATGGCTCATTGGGTATATCCGCCTATGTCCCCACATCCACCAACTGTATCCCCCCTCCGCCCCCCATGCCCACACAGGCTGTGATTTGTGTGTGTGTTGTGCTGGGTGTGATCTTTGCTCGGGGTGTTATGACCTTCATGAGGTAACCTGATATTTGTAAACTGTTTACTGGAAATCAGACGTCATCTTCAGAGTGCGATCAATTATTTACCTGTTATTTAACGCCCTGTGCCGGTGTACCGTGCGTGGCAGGTGTGTATGTGGGTGTATGTCTGGGTATTTGGAAAACAAAGGCGACAGGGTGGGGTTGTGTGGGGGCCGTCCCCAGTCGCCAGTGGAGAAGCCTCGTTGTCCCATCGCCTGGATTATAATCATGAGTCATGGGTAGAGCTGCTCACTCCAGTGGGATGGAGGGTGAGAATCTCTGGTGAAACTGTCCCCTTCGATAGAGACGCTGAGGTCTCCAAAGATAGACACAAAAAAGCTGGAGTATCTCAGCGGGTCAGGCAGCATCTCTGGAGAAAAGGAATGGGTGGCGATGTTTCGAGTCGTCCCCTCCTCTCTCCGACAAGAGTTCTGCGACACCCTCTCTTGCTGTGATTGATCAATGTCTGCTTTGTTCTGTCGTTTTTACACCATACCCTTCCATATCTCTAGTATCCCTCTCCCCTGACTCTCAGTCTCCCTAGTTCTCCAGTTGGACCCATTGTAGATAGTCCACCATCTACTGGGCCAGTGTGAGGCAGACACACCATGTGAGTCTCTCCGTACCTCAGGACCCCTCTCCAATTGGATTTCAGGTGAGGGCCAAATGGCCTCCTCCTCGAAGGGCCAAATGGCCTCCTCCTGCACCTATTTTTCTATGAACAGTCATCCATTCCCCCCTTAGCCTGACACCTCATTCCAGCCCATTGACCAAATTCCTTGGAAGAACTTTGGGAGGGCTCCTCTACCAGTGATTCTGGGGGTGGGAATAGGATGGAGATGGGGCCTATTGGTGAGGTTAGGACACTTGCCCCACAATGTTTAGGGAGCCTTTGTGTGGTAGCAGTGATCAGCAGTGAGGAGATGAGACCATTGTGAATTTGACGTCCGTTCATCAGTGGTGGTCTCCATTGTGGCCCACTATGATTTGCTTCTTCCTTAAGTTTAATTTATTATTATCATGTGTACCGAGGTACAGTAAAGAGCTTTTTTGTTGCGTGCTATCCAGTCAGCGGAAAGACTATATACACAATTACAATCAGGCCATCCACAGTGTACAGATACATGATTAAGGGGACAATATTTAGTGCAAGATAAAGTCTGAGGGTCTCCAATGAGATAGATGGCAGGTGAGGACCGCTCTCTAGTTGGTAAGAGGATGGTTCATTTGCCTGATAACAGCTGGGAAGATACTGTCCCTGAATCTGGAGGTGTGCGTTTTCACACTTATGTCTGTACCTCTTGCCTGATGGGAGAGGGGAGAAGAAGGAGAGGCACAGGAACAGGCCCTTCGGCCCACAACATCTGGGGCAGCACAGTGGAGCAGCGACAGAGTTGCTGCCTCACAGCGCCAAAGACCTGGGTTCGATCCTGACTACGGGTGCAGTCTGTGCTGATTCTTTACGTTCTCCTTGTGACCGCGTGGGTTTTCTCCAGGTGCTCCAGTTTCTTCCCACCCTCCAAGGATGTGCAGTTTGCAGGTTAATTGGCTTTGTTAAGTTATTACAAAACAATTGTCCCTAGTGTGTGTAGGTTAGTGTACAGGTCTCTGGCGTTGTGAGGCAACAACTCTTACCACTGCGCCACTGTGCTGTCCCTCGATGTGGCAACCGGAACTCATCACACGATTACATCGGGTAAATGCACAAAGTGTTTTGCCCAGTAGGGTTCACTTTTTTACACCAAGGGTTGTGGGTGTATGGAACGAGATGCCGGAGGAAGTAGTTGGTGCATTTAAGAGTCATTTAGACAGGTATATGAAAAGGACAAGTTTAGAGGGATATGGGCAAGGGCAGGTGGGGTTAGTGTACATGGGGCATGTTGGTCGGCGCAGATAAGTTGGGCCCTGTTTCATAAGTTCATAAAAGGAGCAGAATTAGACCATCAAGTCTACTCCGCCATTCAATCACAGCTGATCTATCTTTCCCTCTCAACACCCATTCTATCATCTGCCTTCTCCCAATAACCCCCCCCCCCGTGACACCCGCAACTTTAATCAAGAATTTGTTCATCTCTGCCCTTAAAAAAAATATCCATTCACGTGGCTCCACACACAGCCTCCCTGGGGACGAATCCTGCAGATGGCACCACCCTCTGACCAAATGGTTTTCCACCTTTGTAGGACTCCGATTCTGACTCGAACCAGCGCACAAATATTGGACATAGACACAGAGAGCTGGAGTAACTCAGTGGGTCAGACAGCATCTCTGGAGGAAAGGAGCAGGTCGGTCCCCGAAATGCTACCTATTCCTTTTCTCCAGATATGCTGTCTGACCCGTTGAGTTACTCCAGATTTTGGTTTATACCAGCGTGATATAGGAGTTGTTGGCCGTGTCAGGTCACTTGCTCCACACACGTGATATGCCCGTGTGCCCTGCCTTTTGTGTACGTAATATTGTAGACAATAGGCTTGGTGCATTCCAGAGATGCTTTGACAAAGGGCTACGTCGAGAGTGGAGGCGTGCCAATTTGGTATTGTGGATCCATGTATCCGCACACCTTGGTCCTTCGAGCCTTTGTCCGCTCCTTCAGGGCAGCAAGGATATTCGTGGGCAAGACTGCCTGGAGAGTCACAGTCTTGTGGATTATTCACGGAGCTGTGTGCTGTGCTCACCACCCACCCTGACCTGAGGAGGTAGGTTCCCCTCCCCCCTCTGCCTGAGGGTCCCTGGCATTCCACGTCTGGCTTTGGGGGTGGGGGGAAGCTTCTTGCTCAAGTGCCGGGGAAAGCCTGGACACTTGGGAGGGGGAGAGAGAGAGAAGGGGTGAGAGGAGAGAAAGAAGTGGGGGGAGAGGGGCAGAGGGAGGAAAGAAAGAGGCAAGAGACAATAGACAATAGGTTGCAGGAGGAGGCATTTGGCCTTTCGAGCTGCTTTTCTTTTTTTTTTTTTTGCCGCTTCAATGTCCCCCTGATCATGGCTGATCATCCCCAATCAGTTTTTTTTTTTTTTACCTCCCCCCTTGTTCCCCCCCTGCCTTCTCCCCAGATTTATCCCCCGACTCTCCGCTATTTTTTCCTGCCCCCCCCATGAGCCCCACTCTAGCTTTTTTTCGCTCTCGTGAAACCGCATTTTTCCAGGGAACTAGCCTCCACTGCCCTCTGAAGCAGAGAATTCCACAGACTCTCCACTCTCTGTGAGGAAAAAGTGTTTCCTCGTCTCCATTCTAAAGGGCCCTTACTCCAGATTAGTAAAGACGGAGAGAGAAGGGAGGGAGGGAAGAGGGAGGAGAGGAGGAGAAGGGCGGGAGGGGGGGAGGAATAGCACCTCCTCTCGGCCATCTAGCCCCTCGCGATCCCTGACTTCCTGCTCCGCTCTCTGCTAGACCATCTCGCCATCCCTTTCTCCATCGCAACTCCATCCCCACCACCTCCCTCTCTGACCTGTTCTCTCTGCACTAGTGGTCCCATTAAATATTTGCAGGGCAGGGAGATAAGGGGATAAGTGATAATAAGTAATGAAATGTTAAATGTAATGTCAAGAAGGAACCGGCATTAGAGGCTGGAAACAATAATTATCGAAGCGCCTAGACAAAACTTTGTCCTTCTTTTTTTTTTGGCGAGAACCCCATTTCAATCAGAGGCCGAAATGCGGAGCGCGAAGATCACAAGAATCTAGCGGCGTGCAGCAGATCTATGGAGCGAAGGAAATAGGCGGACGTTTCGGGCCGAAACCCTGTCTTCATGAACAGATAAAGTAACGAGCTGTTACGAGTGCAGGCATTCTTATTCTGATTCAGTTGTTGATGGTCGAAGCAAATGAATGGCAAGCACTTGCATTGTATAAATGTGTATTGGAGCTTCTGGGCAATGGTACAATTTAGTTTGAATTAAACACCACCATTTCCTGCAGAATCAAATGCAATTAAAAAAAAAACTCCCAAATGCCATATTAAGGATGGACTTGCTTCCAATCCGGACACACTTCCCGCCGTGGGCAAGTCAGCTCCGGATCCCTGTGGCATTCGGGTTCATTGTCCGGCACTATTTTGCTTCTCCTCCCGAAGACATCGGCAGGAGCTCGGCCACAGTCATAGTCTTGACTTTACCGTCCACTTGCATGTGGATCTCTGTCTTGTCCCCGAACTGCAGGGGGGAGAGGGAGAGGAGAGAGGGGAGGGACAGGGAGAGAGGAGAGGAAGAGGACGGGGGAGAGAGGAGGGGAGAGGAGGGGAGAGATTGGAAGATGAGAGGGAGAGGGAGAGAGGGAGAGAAAGGTGAAGCAGAGGGGAGGGAGGGGAAGAGAGGGAAGGGAAGAGGGATAGAGAAGGGGGAGAGGAGGAGAGAGGGGGGGAGGGAGAGGGAGGGAGAGAGGAGAGAAGGAGAGAGGGGGAGGGAGGGTAGAGAGAGAAGGAGCAAGGGAAAGGAGAAGGAAGAAGAAAGAAGGAAGAGGGAGAGGGAGAGAGAGAGGGAAGGGAGAAGATGAGGGAGAGGGATGGGAGAAGGGGAGAGGAGTGGAGGGGAGAGAAGGGGATGAGAGGACAAAGAGGGGAGGGAGAGAAGAGAGTGAGATCAGGACAAATCTTACTGCTTTCTGAAGCTTACACTCTTCTCTCCAGCCGGACACGTTCCCCTAATCTAACGGCAGGGGGATGGGAACTGGACCCGGGCTGAGGAACATTGAGCCATCCAGCCTGGGGGTGTTGTTTATGTTTATCCCCAGTTTGGGGAGGGGAGGGGGTGACCCTGAGTAGCCCCCCCCCACCCCATCGCTGCCAGACCCAAAACAAAAATCAGAATATTCAGCAGCAGGCCAGGCATCATTGAGATACAAGGAACCACAGATGCTGGTTTATAATACAAGTCCCTGCCTCAACAACCTTCTCTGGCAGCTCGTTCCATACACCCACCACCCGTTCCACACAATGGATGGTGGGTGTATGGAACGAGCTTGCCAGTGGAGGTAGTTGAGGCAGGTACTATCCCAATGTTTAAGAAATAGTTAGACAGGTACATGGATAGGACAGGTTTAGAGGGATATGGGCCAAACGCAGTAGATGGGACAAGTTGGGCCGGTGTGGGCAAGTTGGGCTGAAGGGCCTATTTCCACGCTTCTTCTTCTTGTGTACGGCATGCTCAGCCTAAAGTTGTAGGACAACTTGTTCTATTTGATCTTATTTGATTGTGCACGCCGGGGTTGATTGCATTTGTCGAAACAGGGCGGACCAGGTGAAGGTTGCTACCTCCCACCCCCAATTTCCATGCTGTATGACTCTGATAGTGCTGGAGTAACTCAGCGGGACAGGCAGCATCTCTGGGGAATGTGGATAGTGATGTTTCCGGTTGGGACCCTTCTTCACACTGAGGGCCATGGAGTAAGTGACACAGTCAATGTGAGGGGGGGGACCTGTTGATATTAGTATATTTGCATTTCCAGATGGTATATGCCAAAATGCCATATAAAAGGTCGCTGCACAAAGTATGGAGGGGGGAAGTATTTTAACATGGATTTAAGTGTGTCAGAAGGAACTGCAGATGCTGGTTTAAACCAAAGATAGACACAAATAGCTGGAGTAATTCAGGCAGCATCTCTGGAGAGAAGGGATGGGTGATGTTGCAGGTCGGGTTTGAAGAAGGCTCTCGACCCGAAACATCACCCGTTCCTTCTCTCCTGCCTGACCCCCGCTGAGTTACTCCAGCATTTTGTGTCTAACGTGGATTTAAGATTGGATATGACATTGACAGCAGAGAGTTTGAATTATTAACAGGTCTTTTTCAGGCTGGTAAGATGTACCTAGTGGAGTATCAGGAACGTGAGGGGCAACATTTTCACACAGAGAGTGGTGGGTATACACGAAGAGCTATGCCAAAACGCAGGATGTTAACGTCGTCTTTGTCAGGTTTCTAGAACATTTAAATAAATGTGGACTATGTATGGATCACAGCTTAGGATAATGTCCATTTGAAAATCATGAGGGAATACAAGAGCTACCTTCGAGAGTACTGAATAAGGCCATTCGATTTTAGCCCTTGAGTCAAGAAGTTCTCATCTGTCAGTCAATTTCAAATTATTCGCCCCGACCTCTATCTCCTCCGATACAATCACATGATCCCGATTTCTCCCTGCCCTTTATTCCCAATAAGCTCTGTAACATGCTATGCTTTGAGTCGTGGCAGCTGCATGAAAAATGCTGCCAAATTGCGCGGCTATGATGCCGGTTTAAGAGACAGGTACAAATTGGGGCACTTTACTAGGTCTTGCTCAGGAGCTGGTTGGTCCAACTAAGGACCCTGCTGCACAACGAATGACTATGCCCCAGTGTAACATTGATATGCATTTTCTTATTACAATGACTTGGGTTTTGTAGTCCATCAGCGGGGACTATGCCTGGTGCGGAAGGATTCACGAAGCAGACGGGAGCATTCCTGCTGGTTCCATTGCAGATTTAATGCCACCTGTGACTATCCCAGATGGCAGAGGAGAAATCCACCTGCCCCCCCCTGGATTTCCTGTTTGTGTGTCGCAGATGGCGCATTGCTGGTAAGAGGTGGAAATGTCCGCTAATGTTGCCAGCAGAAAGGGGGGGAGTGGAAGCAGGTGAAATCCTGTGAATCTGACAATCCGTGTGGGAAGGCGTGTGAAGCGCCTGCTGCAATTTGGTGAGGAGGACCCAGTAGAGGTTAAGTCTTTTAGGTTTGGTCTCATACCTCTCTCGGCGCCCCTGCCGAAGCAACACCAGAGGGCGTGTTAGTCCTTTATTAAATCACTGTACTAACCTCAGAAGACCAATGGTCCAGCAAACCAGGCTTACAGAGCCCTGGCTATAATAACTCTGTAGTGTGGTAGGCGCTGAGGGAGAGGGGGTGCAGGGGAGGGTGAGGGGAGGGAGAGAAGAGGGGACTTTTTGGGTCAGCGGGTGGAAGGTCTTGGTTGTGAGCGCTGCGAGGGAGGGGGATCGGGAGGGAAGAGGAGGGGAGACTGAGGGGTGGGGGGGAGCCAGTGGGGCGAGAGGCGGAGGTGGGGATGGGGCAAAACCCCCCTTCCAGGGGACGGAGGCGGAGAGTGGGGGCCGCACTAAGTCAGGGGCAGGTGCCCTGGCTTTGAGGCGGGTAGTGGGGGATCTGAGGGGGGAGAGAGAGAGGAGGAGAGGGGGTTGTGGGGAGAGGAGGGGGTCCCTGTGGGGAGGAGGGGGAGGGGGGACGGGGGGGAGGGGGGGACCTAGGGGGGAGGGGTAAGAGCTACACCAGACTTACCTGGCCAGAAGAGGGTAGTTATCCCCCAGATGACGCCTATTCACGCTTCTGGTCGTGGGGGGTACGGGATAGGTGGTCTTTTTTTTGATTGGGCCCACACCCAACACAGGGAGACCCCCTCCTTTTTCGGTATTCCCCACTTCTCCCACCCCTCTCACTCCCTCCCTCACCCCCCTTTCACCCTATTTCAAGGTAAGACAAAACGCCCACCTCATTGACCATCCACAACCCTGACACACACAACTACACACCCTCCCCACACACCAGCACCACTACCACAACTGACACTCCACGCACACACACTAACTGAAACACAGATCAGCCTCAAATCCCATGACTCACACTCCACTGACACACATCGACACACACCTGAGACCACCAAACACAATCAGACCCACATTCTACACAGCTGACCCACACACACATCACTGACATCACGCCCTTTTCACACACACTGTCCACACCACCACACGGCACCCTACACACACGCACACAAAACACTGCACAATACACTGAGACACACACACACACACACACATACACACACACACAACACACAAAACACACACAATACACACAATATACACAATACACACAATATACACAAAACACACAAAATACACACAAAAAAAAACACACACACACACACACACACAAACAAAAACACACACAAAACACACACAAACAACAACAAACACACACACAAACAAAAAAAAAACACTATTATTTTTTTCCCCGGCCAGTACACTGCAACCCCCCTTTTATTTTTACAGGCCACACGTGACCCTTCCGACAACCCCATATTTTTGGTGCATCCTCCCCCCGAATCCCTGGCCCATTCACACACACACCCGCCCAAGCACCCACCCCCTCTAGCACCCCACCTTTTAGTCACAGTTTGACTAGGAAGGGTGTGCTGTTCTGAATGCTGCACCACACCCTTTGCCTCGGTGAGCGGATGTGAGAGGTCACTCCCCCCCGGCCCCCCTTCCAGTAGTTAGAGGCCACAGTGCACACGCATGACCCCCTTCCCCTCCACTGGCGCGGGCCCTTTATCTTTTTTCCCCCTTTCTTTTCTTTTTTCCCCCCCTTTTCCTCCCCATTTTGCTGCTCTCACTGGCACTTTCAGGTCGTTCTGATCGCCCCTTAGATTATCCCTTCCCACCCTCATTTCATGATTTTGTGATTACGGTGTGGGAAACCAGGACCTTCGCCAAAATTATCCACACCCGGGCACACCAGCGCCCAAAACTCCTTACATTAGCCCCTCTGCCGCTTGTTAGCCAATATTTAGTTGTTTTTTTTTGTGGAAACTTGTAAGACTGTAGCCCCCCCTATTCTCCCTAGACCCACATGTAACTTTTGCCTTTTTCTCATAAACCAGCCCCCCACGCCCCTTGAATGACAATTAAAAGGCATGCGATTCTATTCATTCCATTCAATGTTCGTATCCCTATCCCTTTTTGTCCAAACTGCTTTTTCTTTTATGTCTAAAATGTCTAATTTTACAGCGTTTCTACACACCCATTGTAACTCCACCGTCACCCACTGGCCCTAAGACCACACCCCCTACCCCCTCCTTACAGCAGCTCCGGCTGGCATACAACCACCAACCCATTTACGTGAAAAAAAGTTGACTCGGGTTCCTCTTACATCTTCCCCCCCCTACCCTGCCACCTTAAAAACAATAAGTCCCCCTGTTCATCGGCTTCCCCTACTCAGGACAAGAGACTCTGTGCGCGCCCGATCTATTCCTGTTATGATTCTGTATCTACCCTCTAATAAGACACCCCTCAACCTCCTTGCGCTCCCACCCCTCTATGGAATAGTTTTATGTTCTTCCAAGGCTTTCCCTTTCTTGCAGTCAAACCCTCTGCGTAGAGAATTGCCCGTTACTGCTGTCCATATCCCCTGCCTGGGGGGTTTCTGACCGGCCCCGGTGTATTCTAATCCAATTTACATTTTATCCCTGATCTGTTGGTCCCTCCCTCAGAAGTACCTCCCATGGTCTCCGTTTAAGGTAGAGACTTAACACCCCCCAACCCCCACTACACTCTTTTTTCTACTCATGTCTTGACGTCCCTGAGCGGAGGGCTATATGTATGTAGTTTTTGGTTATTTTGTTCACGTACGTATTTTTATCTATTTTCCCCCCCCCGCAATTCTCAATGTTTGTTATAAACGTTAGTACCTCCACCAATATAAAGCACTCTGGCCAACGAGAGTTGTTTTTTAAATGTGCTGTATAAATAAAAGTGACTTGACTTGTTTGCCTGGCCCCACACAGCCACACCCATATCTCGTTGACCTCTCTGTACATGGCCCCAGTTACGCTCGGTGCTGGGATGGGTTTCTCACCTGTGAAGGTCTTTCCATCATCAGTCAAACAGAGCAGCACCCACGGAATCATTGCTACCCCCGGTGTGGCTCCCGCCTAACCGCCTTGTACCATACCTTGGCACCTCGTTGCCTTTCCCCTGTGTAACACGACTCGCCTTCTGTTGTCACGTGGCCTAGAGCTGTCACATTCTTGCTCTGCCATGCACAAAGGTCAGGGGTTTAAGACGGTGTTGGACTTGCCCAAGGGACCCAACCACAAACACTGTAGGAACCAAGCTGGACATACGTGTCTCGTCGACTGGGTCGTTTGTGTCTTGCCCTTTTCGCGTTGAGAGAAAGGCATGATAGGGCATGAGGACCCCCGATTGTTTTTATTTCTTTGCTGTTTAGCAGCAGATGTTTCTAGTGGGAGATCTAGGAAAAGAGGCCGCCACTAGCACCAGCAATATAAAAGGAAATCAGAGGGTCAGGCAAGAAACATCAATGGAGCCCCAATTTAGTGATATCATTTTTCCCCCTTATTCCGTTTCGCAGCCGTTTCGTTTTTTGGCCCTCGATGATCCACGTCAAGGATTTGCTTTTTCCTTCCTCGTCCCCCGACCCTGAACACGAAGTTCCGCTCTCGACACGAAACGTAACCTATTCCTTAGCTCACTAGATGCTGCCTCACCCGCTAAGTTTAGCGGCATAATTCGTCGTCTATCGTTTGATTTTTGCCAGTATATCTGCACGTTCATTTCTGCTTAATTACATTCAGAATTTAAAGGACGTTTTTTTTCTTCTTGCCGGCAAACCCTGTGAGATTTTTTTTTTTTTTTTTTTTGATGAGGGAATTTCTTTAGTCAGCGGGCCCCCCTCCCCGCCCCCGGCACTAGACCCCCCCCCCCATTATTGCACCACCGCTACGTCAGTTTTTGACCCCCCTTGACCCGCCCTTCCCTTTTCCCCCCCCCGCCCCTTTTTTTTTCGACACAGGTTTGTCTCTGGCGCCATGAGGCACCCCCCTTTTCCTTTTTTTCCCCCTTCCCCCCCCGGCCCCCTTTAATACACTACTGCGCGCCCTCACTCACCATTTCTTTGGGTAGCCTTTCCCCCCCCTGTCTCCATCAGCAGAGGATGGCTTGACCCTTCCGCTGATTTTCCCCCCCCCCCCCCACCCCCCCACCCCTCTTCACCACCCCCAGGATGTGACTGCTCCAGGAAACAGCTTCCCCTCCCCACCTAGTTTCCTCACCTAGATGGAGAGCTTTCCACTGCCCAGTTGACTTCTACCCACCCCATCCCACCCCTTCAACCTTCCCCCCCCACCCACCCCCCCCCACCCACCACCCCCCTTTTTTACCCCAACTTAGGTGGGGGCCCCCACTTAGTGGTGGATGAACTCCCCACACGCAGTTAGTTTCGGCTCCCACCTGAAGTGCGGGCCCGCTGTTTGTTCTTCTCCCTTGGGGCCAAGTGGTCCCTGATTGAGCCCCCCCCCCCCCTTTTTTCCCTCCCGCGAGAACACTTTTATTAAAATTGCTCGCATTCCTAGACAGAGCCCCACCCGCACAACCCCCGTACGGGCCGGGATCGAACCCGTGGGGTTATCCGGCGTGTTGTGAGGCAGCAAAACTATACCACTCAGTGTCTAGGACCATGTAAGAAGAGGGGTGAGACCGTGGGGATTACTGCATTGGTTGAGGGAGTTTAAGGGAAACACAGTTGTCCATGGCCATCAACTACCATTTACCGCCCTACTCATATGGACAATGCTCACACCCGCTTGACCATTAAAGTTGCTAATACGTTTCACGAGAACCCCCCCCCCCCCAGAAGGCTTTTGTGAAAGAACCGTGTCAACTTAAAGTCACGCCACAACAGTTGTCCCGCGGTCCCCCCCCTCAGCGAATGGTCTAACCCATTTCCAGTAAGGTTTTTTAGACATTCCCCCCCCGAACTGAGTCCGCACAACTTCCCACCCCACCTAGCCCTAGTCATTCGCAACTGGGCTGGGTCTGAGCCCGACTGAGTCCTGGCACAGGGCAATGTTGACAAGAGTCCAATTCACAATTGGGTGTCAAGGCAACTGGGCCAAACAATGGAGAGGGTGACCTTATAAGGAGGGCAATGAATGACACAACAGAGGATGACTGTGGGTGTGGGGGTGACTGCGCAACCGCCCAATATGGTCGTCCTCTCCACATATGGAGAATATGTTGATTGGACACGGCCTGCAGTGACCCATGCATCACAATGGCCTTGCTCGGTCATAGGGCAGCGTTGACCATAAGAGATAGGAGCAGAATTAGGCCATTGGGCCCATCAGGTCCAAAGATCCTATATAGCAAGCAAGATAGACCACTCCTTCTAAATGCAAGGGGCTGACGTGTAGTACGCAACGGAGCGGCACGTGGGCCTTTTTTCCATCCATTTCAGTAACCGGACCCGACCCGACTCGCAGTGTAATCAACGTTGCGGGGGGGGAACAGTTTGTGTTAATAAATTATAATTCTGAAAATGAGGAGAAGAGTTTTCCCAAATAAATTTTACTTTTACCAGGATGTTTCCGTAACCGACTTCCGTCTCCGCACTAGTATCCTTGCTCCGCTACAGGATCTTTGGTGCGGAGACAATGTTCCCTAATGCGAGAGAATTCAATAAAGTTTGTTCCCCGTGGTCGGGGCCTCCAGCCCTCGGCAGTTGCCGCTAATTATGCGGCTTTATAAGTGCCCCACTGTGCTGTGTTAAGATAATGTAAGCGTGCATGTAATCCTTTCAGACTCATAGTGCCTCCACTTTGAAACTTGGTGCTCCTCCCTGACCTTCACTCCAGTGTACACTCGCTTGTACCAGTCAGACTATGGAGCCCCTCACTGCCCCTGATCCCACACCCACCTCAGTAGCTCACTAGAGCGAACTCCTTATACCGGACTTCTTTATAATGCACTTCGGTTATAGCAGACTGGCCTACTGATGGTTGCCAACAACACCCCCAGCTCACATACCTCCCCTGCCAATTGCAATAAAAGCCCACTGCCCCCATGCCTTCCCCACCCCACCTCCCTACCCCACTCACCACCCTCCCCCCCACTCCGACACCTATCCCCACAACAACCCCCTCCCACTCCCACCCCTACAACACCCACCTTCCACTCCAACCCCTCCCCCCACTCCCAACCCTACCCCCCCAAACCCCCACCCCCCCCCCGTCAGCTTGCAGCAAACGCCGGCTGCCCCCAGAGTCTGAAGAAAGGTCTTGACTTGAAACGTCCCCGATCCAAAGAGTGATGCAGCATGGAAACAGGCCAATCGGCCCTCCTTGCCCACACCGGCCAACATGTCTCATCTACACTAGTCCCACCTGCCTGCGTTTGGCCCATATCCCTCCAAACCTGTCCTATCCATATATTTGAGAAGGAACTGCAGATGCTGGAAAATCGAAGGTAGACAAAAGTGCTGGAAGTGCCTGTACATGCCTATCCATGTACCTGTCTTAACTGTTCCTTAAACGTTGCGCTAGTCCCAGCCCCGACTACCTCTCCCACAGCTCATTCCATACACCCACCACCATTTGTGTGAAAAAGTCACTCCTCAGATTCCTATTAAATCTTTTCCCCTTCACCTTAAACCTGTAAACCATGTTCTCCAGAGATGCTGCCTGTCCCGCTGAGTCGCTCCAGCACTTTGTGTCTATCTTTAGTGTAAACCAGCACCTGCAGTTCCTTCCTACACATCCGACAGCAGAGTGATTCAATGAACATGGAAGCATCTCGACCCGAAACGTCTCCAGAGATGCCAGCATTTTGTGTCGATCGAAAATGAATGCCTTGTTGTTGTGTCTCAGGTTAGATTAACCTGTTCCCTTTCTTGTCCCACCAGGGATCAGGCTGACCAACATGACAATGGAGTGCCCAATGTGTGGCCGTGACTTTCCCGAGAGCCAGCTAGAGCACCATGCATGGTCATGTGATGGATGGTACATGCCCACTGATGGTGAGCAGTGAAAGGGTCTCGACCCGAAACGTCACCCATTCCTTCTCTCCAGAGATGCTGCCTGTCCCGCTGAGTTACTCCAGCATTTTGTGTCGATCTTGGGTCTAAATAGATCCTGGGATCGGGCCATCTTATCTTCCCAATTGATTGTCATGTGTACCGACGTACAGTGAAAAGCTGTTGTTGCGTGCTAACCAGTCAGCGGAAAGACAATACATGATTACAATCGATCCGTCCACAGTGTACAGATACATGAGACCCGATCCAAGCGAGGCCCAGGCTGCTGCGGGGCCTCCACTTGTCGCCCTCCCTGGACCGATGTCCCTCTCCTCGCCCGTCCACCTTTGTGCCCCAGGGGGTGGGAGCCCCCCACAGCCGATCTCGAGGGCGCGGAAGGCCAGATCCCGGTTCCCTGTCCTCTCCTTCCCTCCCCTCCCCCTGTCCTCCCCCCCCCACCCTCCCCTCTCCTCTCCTCCCCTCCCCTCTCCTCCCCTCTCCCCTCCCCTCCTTCCCCCCCCCCTCCTCCCCCCTCCTCCTTCTCCTCCTCTCCACCCCTCCCCTCTCCTCTCTCCACTCCCCTCCCCCTCTCCTCCCCTCCCCTCTCCTCTCCCCTCTCCTCCCCTCTCCCTCTCTCCCCTCCCCTCTCCTCCCCTTCCCTCTCCCTCCCCTCCCCCTCCCCTCCCCTCCCCTCTCCTCCCTTCCCCTCCCCTCTGACCTTTCCACCTCTCCTCGCTCTCTCTGGCTCCTTTTACACCTCTTTCTGCCCACTCTGACTCCCTGTCTCTGCCCCGCTTGTACATCCTCCCCCTCTCCTCCCTCTCCCTCTCCTCCTCTCCCCTCTCCTTTCCTCTCTGCTCTCCTCTCCTCTCCTCTCCTCCTCTCTCCTCCCCTTTCCCCCCCCCTCCTCCCCCTCTCCTCCCCTCTCCTCCCCTCTCCTCCCCTCTCTCTCCTCCCCTCCCCTCTCCCCTCCCCTCCCCTCCTCTCCTCCTCCCCTCCCTTCCCCGCCCATACTCCCCTTCTCTCCTCCCCTCTCCTCCCCCTCTCTCCCTGCTTCCCCTCCCTCCTCTCCTCCCCTCTTCTCTCCCTCCCCTCCCCTCCCCTCCCAGAAAGCGGCTCCCCCTCCCCTCCCCCTCTCTCCTCTCTCCCTTCCCCTCTCTCCCCCCCTCCCCTCCCCCCGGGAGCCCTCCCCTCCCCCCCTCTCTCCTCCCCTTCCTCTCCCCTCCTCTCCCTTCCCCTGCTCGATCCCCTCACTCGCCCTCCCTCCTCCTCCCTCCCCTCTTCTTTCCCCCTCTCCCCTCCCCTCCCCTCCCCTCCCCCCCCTCTCCTCCCTCCCTCTCTCCCCTCTCCCTCCCCTCCCCTCCTCCTCTCTCTCCTCCCTCCCCTCCCCTTCTCCCCTCTCCCCTCTCTCTCGCCCTTTCCCTCCCCTCTCCTCTCCTCCCTCCCCTCCCCTCCCCTCCCCTCCCCTCCCCTCTCCTCCCCTCCCTCCCCTCCCCCCCTCTCCTTCTCCTCCCCTCCCCTCCCCTCGCCTCTCCTCCCCTCCCCTCCCTTCTCCTCCCCCTCTCCTCCCCCCTCCTCCCTTCTCCTCTCCCTCTCCTCTCCTCCCCTCCCCTCCCCTCCTCTCCCCTCCCCTCTCCTCCCTCTCCTCCTCTCCCCTCTCCTTTCCTCTCTGCTCTCCTCTCCTTTCCTCTCCTCTCTTCCTCTCTCCTCCCCTTTCCTCCCCTCTCCTCCCCTCTCTTCCCCTCTCCTCCTCTCTCCCCTCCCTCTCCTCTCCCTCTCTCTCCTCCCCCCCTCGTCTCCTCCCCTCCCTCCCTCTCTCCCCCCTCTCCCCTCCTCCCTCTCTCCTCCCCCCCCTCCCCTCTCCTCCCCTCCTCTCCCTTCTCTCCCCTCCCCTCTCTCCTCCTCTTCTCTCCCTCCCCTCCCCTCTCCCTCCCCTCTCCTTCTCCTCCCCTCTCTCCTCTCTTTCCCTCCATCTCCTCCCCTCCCCTCTCCCTCTCCTCCCCTCCTCCTCTCCTCTCCTCTCCCCCCTCTCCTCTCCTCTCCCCTCTCCTCTCCTCTCATCTTCTCCTCCCTCTCATCTCCTCCCTCTCCTCTCCCCCTTGTATCATCTCATCCCTCTCTTCTCATCTCATCCTCCCCTCCCCTCCCCTCTCCTCTCCTCTCCTCTCCTCCCCTCTTCATTCCTCTCCTCCCCTCTCCTCTCCCCCCTATATCTCTCTCTCCACACCACCCCTCCTCCCCCCCCCCCCCTCTCCCTTCCCCTCCCCCCCCCCCCCTCTCCCCCCCTCTCCCCCCCTCCTCCCTCCTCTCCTCCCTCCCCCTCTGCCCGCGCCTCCCCTCTCTCCTTCCCTCCCCTCCCCTCCCCTTTCCTCCCCTCCCCTCCCCTCCTCCCTCCTCCCCTCCCCTCCCCTCCTCTCCCCCTCTCCTCTCCTCCCCTCTCCTCTCCTCTCCTCCCCCCCCCTCTCCTCTCCTCTCCTCTCCTCCCCTCCCCTCTCCTCCCCTCCCCTCCCCTCTCCTCCCCTCCCCTCCCCTCCCCTGATCCCCTCCTCCCCTCCCGGGCCTCCCTCGCAGGGCCAAATGGCCTACCCCTGCACCTATTGTCTATTGTCCTTGAATGGCCTCGTGCTCGGTATCTCCTCCTTGTGGTTCCCCTCCCCTCTCCTCCCCTCCATGGCATACTTTTTTGGTACGTGCTCGGTGGCTCCCTCTGCAGGCCGCGGCCTGCCGGGGTCAGTGCGCGTGTTTTTGCCCATTTCTGCCTGGTAATGTGACTCCTGTTTGTGCTCCAGTCACTTCAGAGTGGGCGCAGGAGGGTGAAGCGGTGGGCGAGTGCCCGTTGTGTTTCTGCCCATTCTCCGCGGAACAGATGGCGGAGCACGCTGCCTTCTGCAACGGCCCCAGTTGCGTGGTGTTACCGGATGGAGCGATCTCCTGCCACAGCCGGCAGCAGGAGCAGGATCCCACGAGCTGCAGCCAGCATCCAGAGGAAGATGCCTCCACCCAGGTCACCAGTAACATCATGCAACTGTTTCGCAGGTACTCATCATTTATTAGCTAAGTTTAGTTTAGAGATACAGCGCTGAAACAGGCCCTTCGGCCCACCGGATCCGTGCCGACCAGCGATCCCTGCACACTAACACTATCCTACACACACTAGGGACATTTGACATTCATACCAAGCCAATTAACCTACAAACCTGTACGTCTTTGGAGTGTGGGAGGAAACTGAAGATCTCGGGGGAATCCCACACAGGTCACGGGGAGAACGTACAAACTCCTTACAGACAGCACCCGTAGTCGGGATCGAACTCGGGTCTCTGGTGCTGCATTCGCTGTAAGGCAGCGATTCTACCGCTGCGACACTGTGCCACCCAAATTCTTCCCTGTCTTAGCCCAGCCCTCCTGGGAGCGGGCTGGTGTTTGTGGAATGATCTCCGGGAGCAGCTGGTATCGGAGAGTCTTCCCGGGAGCGGGTCCGTGTTTTGTGGAACGTTCCAAACAGTGAAAGGCTTAGATAGAGTGGATGTGGAGAGGATGTTTCCACCAGTGGGAGAGTCTAGGACCAGAGGGCACAGCCTCAGAATTAAAGGACTTTCCTTTAGGAAGGAGACGAGGAGGAATTTCTTTAGTCAAAGGGCAGTGAATCTGTGGAATTCATTGCCATGGAAGGCTGTGGAGGCCAAGTCATTGGATATTTTTAAGGCAGAGATGGATAGATTCTTGATTAGTACGGGGCATCAGTGGTAATGGGGAGAAGGCAGGAGAAATGGGTTAGGAGGGAGAGATAGATCAGCCATGATTGAATGGTGGAGTAGACTTGATGGGCCGAATTGCACACACTAGAGGCAGGAAACATGTTCCCGATGTTGGGGGAGTCCAGGACCAGGGGCCACAGTTTAAGAATAAGGAGTAAGCCATTTAGAACGGAGATGAGGAAACGCTTTTACTCTCTGTGAGTGGTGAGTCTGTGGAATTCTCTCTCAGAGGGCGGTGGAGGCAGGTTCTCTGGATGCTTTCAAGAGAGAGGGCTCTTAAAAATAGCAGAGTCAGGGGATCTGGGGAGAAGGCAGGAACGGGGTACTGATTGGGGATGATCAGCCATGATCACATTGAATGGCGGTGCTGGCTCGCAGGGCCAAATGGCCTACTCCTGCACCTATTGTCTATTGTCTATTGAATGGCCTAATTCTGCTCCTATCACTTACCTTGTGGTTCCATAATCCCTCTGAGTCCTCTTTGTTCTCCTTCTCAGCTACGCCAATGTAACGGAGCCAGTAGTTCCAAGTGCTGCAGTGGGCAGCGTGGTTCCCAGGACTAGCGGGAATGAAGACAGAACTTCGCAGAACGTATCTGACGTGGTAGCGCATTTGATAAAAGTGGGAGGCCAGTTAGACAATGACGTTGAATTAAATAGGTAAGTGAATGGATTTCGGTGTTGTGGGACCACAAACGTTCCTTGATTTTAAGCTTCCGTCTGCACTTCCCTCACTGAGGGAGGTCCCACCAAAGCCCTGCCTTCCCATCAAGGGATTCTCGGCCGGATTCTTGGATGAACTGAGCAAATTCCCATTTAGTTGTAGTTTAGTTTAGAGATACAGCATGCAGGCCCTTCAGCCCACCGAGTCCACTGCTCACACTTGTTTCACACACAGTTCCTGCCACCTTGCACCCAGCAACTCTACCGCTGTGCCACCGTGCATATATACGCTGTGGTTGTCCTCTCATTCTGCTGCAGCGAGAGTGAAGAACTCACCAGTCCGATCCATAAAACGCAGGCGGTAGTGATCTCATGGTTTATCCCTGTTCCTTCCCTGCAGATTATTACAGCCCCTCCTGAACGGCAACGCGCCCCTACAAGTGCTCCAGGCGCTGATCAAGGGCATTTTCGGCAAAGGCAACTTCTCCAGCTATACGCCATTCATCTTTCTCTTCTACCTGTCCAAGCGATTTTTGCCAGGAGTGAGTAGCCATGTCTTGCGATCGTGAAGCCATCTTCCAGCGGTGGGTGACAGCCATCCCGAGTTGTCATCTTGGATGAGCCAGTGCTGAATCAACCTGTCTTTTATTCAAAAATATTTTTATTAGAACATATACATATCATAACCAAAACACGATTTGTTTACCAGTTGCATTTAAACACAGCTTCTATTTTTTATAATTTTTTTTGAAAGATAGAGCTATAGAGAGAAAAGAAATACGGGTTTAGAAAAAGGAAACTATAAGCTAATAGAGAGGGAAGGGAGAAAAAAAGTGTAAGGTCTCAGATATTTTCGTAATCCACATTTTAATTGTGGGGGTTATTGGATTTTTCCAAAATTTTAATATTAATTTTTTCCCAATTATTATACAATAATCAAGGACATTTCTTTGATTTATTGTAAGTTTTATGCTTTGTTCTGAAATTCCTAATATTATTAGTTTTGGGTCAGGATCCAATTGGATATTAACAAGAGAATAGAACCTGTCTAACCTTTGCTTTGGTCTGAAGAAGGGTATCGACCCAAAACGTTGTCTATTTCCTTCGCTCCATAGATGCTGCCTCACCCACTGAGTTTCTCCAGCATTTTTGTCTAACCTTTGCTGTGACCTCCATGGAATTGTATCGAGACATGGTTCAGAGACAGCTTTACCTGGTGGACACATAATGCTGGAGTAACTCAGCGGGTCAGGCAGCATCTCTGGAGGGAAGGAATGGCCGACGTTTTTAACCATGGCCTTCGATTATAACCAGCATCTGCAGTTCTTTCATGTGCAGCTTTCCCTGGTCTTTGGGAAAGTTCGATGTACCTTGAGTCAATACAGGAGTGACAGTCCAGGGAAAGGTTAATAAAGGCTCTATAGCATAGTGTAGTCAGATTAGCGGTGGATCAGTGAGGCACAGTGGCTCCGCAGTAGAGGGTGACAATGTGACTACACTTAAATCTCTTACAGTTCTTCACCAGACCATCAATGTAATTGTATAGATACAAACAAGTGCGGCACGGTGGTGCAGCGGTAGAGTTGCTGCCTCACAGCGCCAGAGACCCAGGTTCAATCCCGATTGTGGGCGCTGTCTGTACAATGTTTGAACGTTCTCCCTGTGACCTGCGTGGGGTTTCTCAGGGTGCTCCGGTTTCCTCCCACACTCCAAAGACGTGCAGGTTTGTAGGTTAATTGACTTCGGTAAAAAATGGTAAATTGTCCCTCGTGTGTGTGTGTGCGATAGTGTTAGCGTGCGGGGGCGATCGCTGGTCGGCGCAGACTCGGTGGGACCAAGGGCCCGTTTTTTGTGCTGTATCTCTTCAAAGTAAAGTCTAAAGCTTTGCATAACACTGAAGGCAGCTGACTAGTTGGTCTGGTTCTCTTTTTAAGATCTTGGAAAGCGAATTGTGGGCTACTTTTATTAAATGGTTGGAAACATTCGTTATTGAAGTGGTGGCTCCATGGATCAGCAAGATGGGCGGATGGGTGAGTAACCGTGCCGGCCACTCGCTGAGCAGCGGTGATCAGGAGTTGCTGTCGGCATATTGTATGCGGCGTGGTCACCATTCTTTAACGGTGTGAGATGTCTCGGTACACCGGCACGCCTCCCCTCCTGGAAGTGTTGCCCCTTGCTGGGGGGGGTGTGGAGTTCCATGAGTGCTGGAGTACAGGCGCACCTCTGTCCAGTTCAGTCTGAAGAAGGGTCTCAACCTGAAGCATCACCCATTCCTTCTCTCCAGAGATGCTGCCTGTCCCGCTGAGTTACTCCAGCATTTTGTGTCTATCTCTGGGGTGGAGTTCCATGGGTACCCTCCCTTGCTGGGGCACAGTTTTGTGGACAATGCTCCTTACTAGAGTAGATTCATTGGGTTTTTAAAAAAAATTAAAATCAAAAAATGTATTCAGTTATTAAAAAATAATATTGACACTACAATAAAACAAGCCACAACCCACCACCATAATACAATACATATCTCCTTAATAAAACCCACTATACAAGTATGTTACAATCCTTGTCAAGGATACATTCAACACCCTGCGGTCCCAGAACTCCCTCAGGGTGCCCGTGGACAGGGCGTATTCCCATTCTAACCCCACCCGGGAACGTACGTATTCCCGGAAAAGGAGCAGGCAGCCGGCTCTGGCAGAGCCCTCCACTGCCTGGCGACGTGACACGTGGATGGCCAACTCGGCCAGGCCCAGGAGCAACCCAACCAGGACACCTTCAGCCCCAAACCCTCTCCCCTGAAGGCAAGGAGCAGCCCCTTTAGGCTGCAGCCTCACGCACTCCACGTACACGTGGTACACAGACTCTTCCAGCCCGCAACAGTGGCAGGCGGCTGGCGAGTGTGTGAACCGCGAGAGAAACAGGTTGCAGGGAACACCTCGGGGCAATACCCTCCACCCCAGGTCCCCAATGTAGAGGGGGAGAATCCCTGTGTAGAGGGACTAGATTGTTTGTTAGGTACTTTATTGTCAGGTGTACTTGATACGGTGAAATTCTTCGTTTTGCACACAGGACACAAGTATACAGAGAGCCACCACGTAAAGGGCGCTGAAAAAGTTAAAAAATATCAATACAGTCCCTCTTCCTTCTCAATCCCCCAACCCCCCCCCCCACACCGGATCCCTCTTTGGGTCAAGTTTCAAGGGTACCATCCCTTGCCTGGGCACTGCCCCTTGTTGGGGACCAGTTCCTGGAATGCTGCCCCCTGCTGGGGTACAGCTCCATACACACTGCCCCTTGTAGCAATCTAGTAATGTGGGCACTGATTTCATCGAAACATAGACAGTAGGTGCAGGAGTAGGCCATTCGGCCCTTCGAGCCAGCACCGCCATTCAATGGGGCGACAGATGGCGCAATGGGCTAAGTGTTCGGCTGGCGACCGGAAGGTAGCCGGTTCGAATCCCGCTTGGAGTGCATACTGTCGTTGTGTCCTTGGGGCAAGACACTTCACCCACCTTTGCCTGTGTGTAAATGTAATGTAATTATGTGAAGCACTTTGGGGTCAATGCAAGTTGACTAAAAATGTGCTATATAAATAAGGTTATTATTATTATTAATGTGATCATGGCTGATCATCCCCAATCAGTACCCCATTCCTGCCTTCTCCCCATATCCCCTGACTCTGCTATTTTTAAGAGCCCTATCTAGCTCTCTCTTGAAAGCATCCAGAGAACCTGCCTCCACCGCCCTCTGAGGCAGAGAATTCCACACTCACAACTCTCTGAGAGAAGAAGTGTTTCCTCGTCTCCGTTCTAAATGGCTTCCTCCTTATTCTTAAAAAGCTAGACATGAAAAGCTGGAGTAACTCAGCGGGTCAGGCAGCATCTGTGGAGAAAAGGAATAGGTGACGTTTCAGGTCCAGACCCTTCTTCAGACCGAGTGTTCTGATGTGTGTAAACTCGTCTGATTAGACTGGGACACATTGTTGGTGTAGAGGTGGTTTATCCCCTGTGTTGCCCTGTGCGTCTGGTAGTATTGTGTAGTGGGAGTTCCAGCCGAACCATGGGAGTGTTTGGTGCGACTATGCAGAAGGAGCCTTGGTGTATTTCACCCCTGTGGTACCCACCTCCATCCTCGGTTCCCTCTGTACGATCCCCTGATATTAACGGTCTTGTGTCTCCCTCTGTCCACAGGAAGGGCTACTCTATGCCCTCGGGGGTCTCCTGGCCGCGGGCCTGGTGGCGGGGCTGAAAATGCTGCTCACAAAGTCATAGATTAGTGAACCTGCCACGGCCACATCAGTGTCCCTAGACCCATATCAGCTTCCAAGATCCATATCAGCTTTCCTGGGCCATATCAGCTTCCTAGACCCATATCAGCCTCCCAGGGCCATATCAGCATCCTAGGGCCATATCAACTTCCAACCTTCCAAGATCATATCAGCTACCTAGACCCATATCAGCTTCCTAGACCCATATCCATAGACCCATATCAGCTACCTAGACCCATATCAGTTATCCAGGGCCATATCCGCCTCCTAGACGCATACCTGCGTCCAAGACTCATACAACTTCCTAGATGCATATCAGCGTCCAAGACCCATATCAGACTCCCAGATCCATATCAGCCTCCTCGACCCGTATCAGCCTTGCACAATCAAATCAGCATCTCACAGCCATATCAGCCTCCCAGACCCCTGTCAGTGTCCTAGATCCATATCAGCTTCCCACAGTTACATCAGTCTTAGACCTGTATCAACCTCCCACAGTCATATCAGCGGCCCTCAGTCATAACAGTATCCCACAGCCATATCATCCTTCCACAGTTGTATCAGCGATCAAGAGGCATATCCTCCCACAGCCGTATCAGCGTTGGAGAGCGGTATCGGCCTCCCTCAGTCGGATCAGCGTTCCACAGCCATGTCAACCTCCCAGAGCAGCATCAACGTTCCAGAGCAGCACCAGCGTTCCAGAGCAGTATCCTGGATTCATTGACGTCTGGTAACCAGACCAACTCAGGAGATGGTGACGGGCTAGTGCCGAGACATAGGAGGAAGAGATAGATCAGCCATGATTGAATGCCGGAGTAGACTTGATGGGCCGAATGGCCTAATTCTGCTCCTATCACCTATGGACTTGTAGAAGGTGGAACATTGTAAGGGCACAGCCACCTAGTGTCTCGGTGTCTCTCCTACATCCACTGTTGGTGCCCCAGCCCCCCTAGGCTGAGGGGAATTGCAAAGAGAAGACGTCACTAAGATCCTCAAGGACAACTCTGCCCCTGCCTTCACAAGAGGAAAGCATTGGTGTTACGGAGAAAGGGTATGAGGTATTCCCATCAACAGAGAATAGAACATACCTTGCTCGAGATAGACACAAAATGCTGGAGTAACTCAGCGGGACAGGAGAGAAGGGATTGGTGATGTTTCGGGTGGAGACCCTTCTTCAGACTGCCTGTCCCGATGAGGTACGCCAGCATCTTCGTGTCTATATCTTCGATGTAAAGCAGCATCTGCAGTTCCTTCCTGCACATACTTGGTTCACTTGGACCCTCCTCGTCCCCGTCTCCGTCCCCCCTGTCCGAATCCGTCCTGCCCACCTCCTCATTATTCATTAGTCCCATCGTAGAGTCGCAGAGTGATACAGTGGGGAAACGGGCCCTTCGGCCCAACTTGCCCACAACGGCCAACATGTCCCAGCTACCCTATACGTCCCAGCTACCCTATCATCATAGGAACATAGCACAGGAACGGGCAAATTCGGCGTACAATGTTTGTGTCGAACATGATGCCAAGTTAAACCGATCTCATCTGTACCCTTTTCCTCAGCCTCGTCCCACCCGGAACCTAGATTAAGAGGAGAACACACAACAAGGAAATAAGTGGATTGATGAGCATCCTACAGAGTGATGAGGGAAATGATTTATTTGTATGTTGTAAGGACATAGCTGTTTTTGTTAACCATTGACAGATCCACTTCCCTGTTGAGGATTTTATTTCTCAATGGCATGCCTCTGCCAGGAATAATAAAATCTTTATATAACGTTTCATCACTAAGACACAGCCCTCATTTAAGTTCTTACACTACCTGTGTTTCCCGGTTCTTTTATTTCTTGATTACACACTGTACAACAGCGGAAATACAAATGGTCTGCAAATTCACGAGAGGAATGCATCTAGAAAGATCAACATGTTGTGTGCAAAACCATGAGGGGAATAGATCGGGTAGACGCACAGAGTCTCTTGCCCAGAGTAGGGGAATCGAGAACCAGAGGACATAGGTTTAAGGTGGGGGGGGGGGGGGGGGGTGGAGATTTAATAGGAACCTGAGGGGTAACTTTTTCACACAAAGGGTGGAACAAGCTGCCGGAGGAGGGAATTGAGGCAGGGACAATCGCAACATGTATAAAACAATTCGACAGGTACATGGATAGGTTACGTTTGGAGGGATGCAGGCAGGTGGAACTAGTGTAGATGGGACATGTTGGTCGGCGTGGGCTAGTTGGGTCGAAGGGCCTGTTTTCACGCTGTATCACTCTACGACTATGAGTTTGGTCACCCTGCTTCCCTTGCCACTGTAATGGCTGCGAGGGCAATCTCATTGGCGTCTTCTTGCACTTGGTCTGAAGGCTTTGTGCCTTTATATCAAGAGCTTTTCCTTTTGTCTTTCAGTTCCCTGGCTATGTCGTTATCATGAGAGGGGATCTTATTGAAACATATAAGATTATTAAGGGCTTGGACACGCTAGAGGCAGGAAACACGTTCCCGACATTGGGGGATTCCAGAACCAGGGGCCACATAGTTTAAGAATAAGGGGTAAGCCATTTAGGATGGAGACGAGGAAACACTTTTTCTCACAGAGAGTGGTGAGTCTGTGGAATTCTCTGCCTTAGGGTGGAGGCCAGTTCTCTGGATACTTTCAAGAGAGAATTTGATAGGGCTCTTAAAGATAGTGGTCAGGGGATATGGGGAGAAGGCAGGAACGGGGTACTGATTGGGGATGATCAGCCATGATCACATTGAATGGCGGTGCTGGCTCGAAGGGCCCAATGGGCCTGTCTCCATGATGCGTCTCTAAAGGCTAAATTAAAGAGCAATGTGCCAACAGCAGCAGTTCCCTCTCTTGAACAAGCCCAGCGTAGACCGTAGTGTGTTAGAGTTTGAAGATAGACACAAAATGCTGGAGCAACTCAGCGGGACAGGCAGCATCTCTGGAGAGAAGGAATGGGGGAAGTTTCGGGTCGAGACCCTTCTGTGTTAGAGCTTCTTATGTCTTCATGAAGGACAAAACAAAGTGCCTTATACCGAGACTGGGGAGTTTTAATGATTCTGTGATTGTGTTAAAATAATTCTATTGTCTTTGATTTATGAATAAATTCTAATGTGATTAATATTTTGCTGGCGTGTTTATCTTTACTGCTGTTGGTGGAGGGCAAAGATTCAGGGGGGAGGGGGGTGGGGTTGGCAGACAGGATGAATGAATTTCCTGGGACACTCCAGACATTGTTTCCACAAACAGTTCTATTATGATGGATGGGACTTGTGCCCGTAGGAGGGGCAGAGACAGGGACGCTGGGCACCGCACAAACAGAATAGGGGACCTTCAACAGGGGGCGGCAGGGTGGCACAGCGGTAGAGTTGCTGCCTTACAGCGCTTTCAGCACCAGAGACCCTGGTTCGATCCCGACTACGGGCGCTGTCTGTACGGAGTCTGTACGTTCTCGCCCGTGACCTGTGCGGGTTTTCTCCGAGATCTTCGGCTTTCTTAAGGGTTTGGACACGCTAGAGGCAGGAAACATGTTCCCGATGTTGGGGGAGTCCAGAACCAGGGGCTGCAGTTTAAGAATAAGGGGTAAGACATTTAGAATGGAGAAGAGGAAACACTTTTTCTCACAGAGAGTGGTGAGTGTCTCCCTAGAATGGGAAAAAATAGAATCTGAATCTGAATCCTCTGCCTCAGTGGAGGCAGGTTCTCTGGATGCTTTCAAGAGAGAGCTAGATAGGGCTCTTAAAGATAGCGGGGGCAGGGGATATGGGGAGAAGGCAGGAACGGGGTACTGATTGGGGATGATCAGCCATGATCACACAATGGCGGTGCTGGCTCGAAGGGCCGAATGGCCTACTCCTGCACCTATTGTCTATTGTCTATTGTCTGTAATCTCCCACACTCCAAAGACGTACAGGTTTGTAGGTTAATTGGCTTGGTTATGAATGTAAATTGTCCCTAGTGTGTGTAGGATAGTGTTAATGTGCAGGGATCGCTGGTCGGTATGGACTTGGTGGGCCGAAGGGCCTGTTTTCATGCAGTATCTCTAAAGCCCAAGCTAAAATAGAGAGCCTGGAACTGGACCCACAGTGCCAGACCCAGCACGAATAACATCTGATGGTCATGATTCTCAGGCTCCTGTGCCTTCTTCCAGATGCTAGCAGCAAAAGGAGAGCGCAGAACGGTGATCACGGAGAGGTGGAGCCCACAATGGTCCATTGTTGGCTGTGGTAACAAGTGAAACTAAGCAGAAAGACAGTGAAACTAGTAGGACGAGCAGGGTGGGAGAGAGAAGGTATCTGGAACTAATGTTTCCCAGTTCAGGTAACATCCTGGTGAATCTACCCCATATCCTCCCCAGCCTAGTCGCATGCTTCAAGTTCGGGTGAGTTTATTGTCACATGTACCGAGGTAGAGGGAAAAGCTTTTTGTTGCGTGCTAACCAATTAGCAGAAAGATAATACATGATTACAGTCAATGCATTTACAGTGTATATCCAGAGCCAGCAACATTATGGGGGACCCCTTCCACCCCAGCAACAGACTGTTCCAGCTGCTACGGTCAGGCAAACGCCTCCGCTGTCATGAGACGGAGTTTCTACCCAGAGGCCGTCAGGACTGTAAACTGCTGTCTCACCAGGGACTAACTTTACTGTACCACTCTACTGTTGTGTTGTGTCTTTTTTAAATTGCTGGGTTATTTTTTGTTGTTTTTTTCTATCACCAATATGTAAATACTGATACTGTTACATTCTGTTCTGTAGTTTTTTGCACAATGCGCAGGAATTGCCACTTTTCATTTCACTGCACATCTCGTATGCGTATGTGACGAATAAACTTGACTTGATAGATACATGATAAGGGAATAACGTTTAGTGCAAGGTAAAGCCAGCAAAGCCCAAGGGACATCGATGAGGTAGATAGTAGTTCAGCTCTGCTCTCTGGTTGTGGTAGGATGATTCAGTTGATGATAACAGAAGAAGCTGTCCCTGAATCTGGAGGTGTGCGTTTTCACACTTCTGTACCTCTTGCCTGGTGGGAGAGGGGAGAAGACGGAATGGCCAGGGATGAGGACTCGTCCTTGATTATGCTGCTGGCCTTGTTGAGGCAGCGTGAGGTATAAATGGAATTAACAGAAGGGAGGTTGGTTTGTGTGATGGTCTGGGCTGCGTCCACAACTCCTACAACATGGTGAGCAGAAATGCACACAATACGCCAAGTACAATCTAACTGATGTTGAGTATAGATGCAACAATGCATCCCAGCTCTTATATTCTATGTCCCAACCTCTGAAGGCCAGTGTGACATATTGTATTAGGACAGGCAGCATCTCTGGAGAAAAAGAATGGGTGACGTTTCAGGTTGGGACCCTTCTTCAGACAGAGGATGTTTTGGTCCCCGCCCAAAACATCACCCATCCTTTATGGCCAGAGATGCCGCTGACCCGCTGAGTTACTCCAGCACTTTGTGTCTATCTTCATTGTAATCCAGCATCTGCAGTTGTTAGTTTCTGCATGAGCCCCAACAGTGAATGAGAAAGAACTAACTGAAGAGGGGTTCCAACCCGAAACGAAACTACCCATGTTCTCCAGCGATGTTGTCTGACCCGCTGAGTTACTCCGGCACTTTGTGTCTATCTTCGGTATAAACCAGCATCTGCAGTTCCCTCCTACACCAAACCACCAGAGTTTCGAGACATGGGCTCCCATGACTACACCTGTCTCATATCAACGGAAGGAAATAGGTCATGAATACTTATGTCAACAATATAACAAATCAACTCATATTTCCACAGAAGAGTTATGTTATTTTATGGTCTTCTTGCGTAGAGCATGCACAGCCTAAAGTTGGTCAACTTGTTCTATTTGATCTTTTGTTTGATTGTGCAAGTCGGGTTGATTGCATTTGTCAAAACAGAGTGGTCCACGTGAAGGTTGCAATCCCCCACCCCTTGTTTTATGGTAACAAAACATTAAGTTTTCTTATCTTTGTTCATTGCATCTTCCAGGAGATCTATAGATTATTGAGAAATAGCAAGTAAGGCTGGTCGCTCTTTTATCAAACTAACCATCCACTTGTTGGTCAATCACTTCCCTTATTTGCATAAAGTGATTGGGTAGCTCCTTTAAACAAAATGTTGACGAAATTGAAAAAGTTAATGAGTATAAACAGGAAGGATTATTAATGCTAGACAGCGTTGTGAAATGCATGTTAATTATGTCTGCGTGCGTATGTGTGTTTCACTGAGGTCATTTACGTTTGAATTGTGTGGGAAGGAACTGCAGATGCTGGTTCAAATTAAAGAGAGACACAAAAAACTGGAGTAACTCAGCGGGTCAGGCAGCATCCCTGGAGAGAATGAATGGGTGACGTTTCGGGTCGAGACATTTTTTACACAGAGAGTGGTGAATCTGTGGAATTCTCTGCCACAGAAGGTAGTTGAGGCCACAGTTCATTGGCTATATTTAAGAGGGAGTTAGATGTGACCCTTGTGGCTAAAGGGATCAGGGGGTATGGAGAGAAGGCAGGGATGGGATACTGAGTTGGATGATCAGCCATGATCATATTGAATGGCGGTGCAGGCTCGAAGGGCCGAATGGCCTACTCCTGCACCTATTGTATATGTTTTCTATGTCTATGTTCAGACTTTCAGGTTTCGACCCGAAACGTCACCCATTCCTTCTCTCCAGAGATGCTGCCTGTCCCGCTGAGTTACTCCAGCATTTTGTGTCTATCTTCAATTACGTTTGAGACAAATGAATGCCTATATTTAGGTAATGAAAATGTGTATGTATCTGTGGATGTACACATGGCTTTCTCTGCAGGTAGACACAAAATGCTGGAGTAACTCAGCGGGACAGGCAGCATCTCTGGAGAGAAGGAATGGGTGATGTTTCGGGTCAAGAGCCTTCCTCAGACTCTCTCTCCCTCTCTCTGCAGTGCTTGTGAGGTTTAATATGCAGTTCTCAATCATGCAAGTCACAAAAATAGAAGAATCCAGGGTGAACATTCCTAACCTGCAGGATATGTGTCGAGGGTTTCGGAAGGGAATGAAGTGAAATTGAAATTTAGTTTATTGTCACGTGTACCGAGGTACAGTGAAAAGCTTCTGTTGCGGGCTAACCATTTAGCGGAAAGACAATAGACAATAGGTGCAGGAGTAAGCCATTCGGCCCTTCGAGCCAGCACCGCCATTCAATGTGATCATGGCTGATCATCCCCAATCAGTACCTCGTTCCTGCCTTCTCCCCATATTCCCTGACTCCGCTATTTTTAAGAGCCCTGTCTAGCTCTCTCTTGAAAGCATCCAGAGAACCGCCCTCTGAGGCAGAGAATTCCACAGACTCACCACTCTCTGTGAGAAAAAGTGTTTCCTCGTCTCTGTTAGAAACATAGAAACATAGAAAATAGGTGCAGGAGTAGGCCATTTGGCCCTTCAAGCCAGCACCGCCATTCAATATGATAATGGCTGATCATCCAACTCAGTATCCCGTACCTGCCTTCTCTCCATACCCCCGATCCCTTTAGCCACAAGGGCCACATCTAACTCCCTCTTAAATGTAGCCAATGAACTGTGGCCTCAACTACCTTCTGTGGCAGAGAATTCCACAGATTCACCACTCTCTGTGTGAAAAATGATTTTCTCATCTCGGTCCAAAAAGACTTCCCCCTTATCCTTAAACTGTGACCCCTTGTTCTGGACTTCCCCAACATCGGGAACAATCTTCCTGCATCTAGAGTGTCCGGCCCCTTAAGAATTTTGTAAGTTTCTATCAGTGTTCTATAAGCGTGTCCAAACCCTTAACAATCTTATATGTTTCAATCCTTAACAATCTTATATGTTTCAATACAATACATGATAACAATTGAGCCATCCACAGAGTACAGATACATGATAAGGGGAGTAACGTCTAGATAAACTCCAGTAAAGTCCGATTAAAGATAGTCCGAGGGTCTTCAATGACGTAGATTGTAGTTCAGGACAGCTCTCTAGGTGTTGGTAGGTAGACAAAAATGCCGGAGAAACTCAGCGGGTGAGGCAGCATCTACGGAGCGAAGGAATAGGTGATGGTTTCGGGTCGAGACCCTTCTTCAGTTGTTGGTAGGATGGTTCAATTGCCTGATAACAGCCGGGAAGAAATTCTCCCTGAATCTGGAGGCGTGCGTTTTCAGGATTGAACGTCCAAGTGAGTGGCATGGTGGCGACAGCGATCTGGGTTGGATTCTGACCTCGGGTGCTGTCTGTGTGGTGTTTGCACGCTCTCCCTGTGAACGTACGGGTTTACCGCTGGGTGCCTCAGTTTCCGACCACATACCGAAGAGGTGCAGGTTTGCAGGTTAATTGTCCTCTGTGAAACTGCCCCTCGTGCAGTAGGGAAGTGAATGGAAAAATGGGATAACACAAAACTAGTGTAAACGGGTGATCGAAGGTCGGTGTGGGCTCCATTTGTCCATGCTGTGTATCTAAATTTAGCTAAACTGATAGAGAACTAAGTTACAGGGAAACCGTGCACATGTGGGAGGTTACTTGTAATGACCTGATGGGAAATGGAAAATGACACATGTTTAAAGCTAATATCAGGCTGGTTAAACATATTAAAAGGGCAGTTTGCTCTCTGGAGTGATAAGGTCGGTGTACAACAACAGGATAAGAAGGAAGGGAAATTTATCATTTCAGAGCATCCCAGAATGTTTAATGTTGAGCTGTATTTGAAACGCTGGTACTATGCAAGGAAACACACACAGGAACCCTGCCAACAGGATCCACTATCATTAAATCATTCAATTCTTTTTGGTGGATGCAAGGAACTGCAGATGCTGGTTTAAAAAGAAAGAAAGAAAGTCAAACACTTTTTCTCACAGAGAGTGGTGAGTGTGGAATTCTCTGCCTTAGATGGAGACAGGTTCTCCGGATGCTTTCAAGAGAGAGCTCGATAGGGCTCTTAAAAATAGCGGAGTCAGGGGATATGGGGGAGAAGGCAGGAACGGGGTACTGATTGGGGATGATCAGCCATCATCACATTGAATGGCGGTGCTGGCTCGAAGGGCCGAATGGCCTACTCCTGCACCTATTGTCTATTGTCTATTGACACCAAATGCTAGAGAAACTCAGAAGGTCAGGCAGCATCTCTGGAGAACATGGATAGATGATGTTTCGGGTCACCAAATGCTCCAATAAATTGTGGCGCAGCGGTAGAGTTGCTGCCTCACAGCGCCAGAGACCCGGGTTCAATCCTGACTACGGGTGCTGCCTGTACGGAGTTTGCACGTTCTCCCTGTGACCGTGTGGGTTTTCTCCGGGTGCTCCAGCTTCCTCCTATGTTCCAAAGAGAACAAAGGTCAAAAGGACAAAAGGACAAAGGACATTTTATTGTCACATACACCAATTGGTGCAGTGAAATCTGCAGCACACCAATAAGAGGTGCAGGTGCATAGATTAATATGAACACTACACGTTGAACTGGGACTTGAAAAAGGCACCAAATCTGACGATTCTCTATACTGTCTCAGTGTAACATAGAAACATAGACAATAGGTGCAGGAGTAGGCCATTCGGCCCTTCGAGCCTGCACCGCCATTCAATATGATCATGGCTGATCATCCCCAATCAGTACCCCGTTCCTGCCTTCTCCTTGATTCCGTTAGCCCTAAGAGCTATATCTAACTCTCTCTTGAAAACATCCAGTGAATTGGCCTGCACTGCCTTCTGTGGCAGAGAATTCCACATAGAAACATAGAAAATAGGTGCAGGAGTAGGCCATTTGGCCCTTCGAGCCTGCACCGCCATTCAATATGATCATGGCTGATCATCCAACTCAGTATCCCGTACCTGCCTTCTCTCCATACCCCCTGATCCCTTTAGCCACAAGGGCCACATCTAACTCCCTCTTAAATATAGCCATTGAACTGACCTCAACTACCTTCTGTGGCAGAGAGTTCCAGAGATTCACAACTCTCTGGGTGAAAAGGTTTTTCCTCATTTCAGTCATAAATGGCATGCCCCTTATTCTTAAACTGTGACCCCTGGTTCTGGACTTCCCCCAACATTGGGAACATAAGTGCACTAGTGCTATACACTTGTACTGCATCTGAGATGGTTATCTAAGATGTATTTAAGTGCTTATGTGTAGTGATACTTGTACTGAACTGTATACAAAAATTAATTTCACTGTAACCTGATACATATGACAAATAAAGTGAACCATCGATGGGAGAAGGAAGAAGAGGGAGTGACTGGGGTGAGACTAGGGTGCAGTTGTATAGGGCTCTGGTGAGACCACGTCTGGAGTATTGTGTCCAGTTTTGGACTCCAAATTTGAGGAAGGCCATCCTTGTGATTGAGGCAGTGCAGCGTAGGTTCACGAGATTGATCCCTGGGATGGCGGGACTGTCATATGAGGAAAGATTGAAATGACTAGGCTTGTATTCACTGGAGTTTAGGAGGATGAGGGGGGGATCTTATAGAAACATATAAAATTATAAAAGGACTGGACAAGCTAGAGGCAGGAAAGATGTTCTCAATGTTGGGCGAGTCCCGAACCAGGGGCCACAGTTTTAGAATAAAGGGGAGGCCATTGAAAATGTCACATCCCAATTGTAATTGCTTCCTTCAAATCCATGAATGGCATCTGTAATCCAACTGCATTTATTCTATACTTTTATGGCATATCTCCGGTTGATATAACAATGCTGTCATTCTAATTGCAGCTAGATAATTCAGCATTTTGCATGCTGTACATTGCAGGATATTCTCCAGAATGATTACACTTCATAATACCCTGTAATACCATTTCCACCTAATTCATTAGTTATAATTTATTTGTTTATCTTTATAGCGCGTGCTTCTGTTCACACCTATAAAACCAATTTTTTATACTAGCAGACGGTGTAGATAAGATAAGATTTGCATTGTTATTGGTGGGGTTGACAGTCAGAGAGCAATATAAAGCATTCGCCCATCACAGATCGACAGACCGTCGAAAGGAGGACTGAAGATTTCACCGCGAGGAACAGCCTGAGAAACGCTCTGGTCAGTCCGTGCCTACTTTAATTTTCATATTACTGTTTGCTTTGAGGTTCCAACAGCCTCTGTATATATACCTGCCACAGAAGGTAGTTGAGGCCGGTTCATTGGCTATATTTAAGAGGGAGTTAGATGTGGACCTTGTGGCTAAAGGGATCAGGGGGTATGGAGAGAAGGCAGGTACAGGATACTGAGTTGGATGATCAGCGAGTGCAGAGAAGGTTCACCAGACTGATTCCTGGGATGTCAGGACTGTCTTATGAAGAAAGACTGGATAGACTTGGTTTATACTCTCTAGAATTTAGGAGATTGAGAGGGGATCTTATAGAAACTTACAAAATTCTTAACGGGTTGGACAGGCTAGATGCAGGAAGATTGCTCCTGATGTTGGGGAAGTCTAGGACAAGGGGTCACAGCTTAAGGATAAGGGGGAAATCCTTTAAAACCGAGATGAGAAGAACTTTTTTCACACAGAGAGTGGTGAATCTCTGGAACTCTCTGCCGCAGAGGGTAGTCGAGGCCAGTTCATTGGCTATATTTAAGAGGGAGTTAGATGTGGCCCTTGTGGCTAAGGGGATCAGAGGGTATGGAGAGTAGGCAGGTACGGGATACTGAGTTGCATGATCAGCCATGATCATATTGAATGGCGGTGCAGGCTCGAAGGGCCGAATGGCCTACTCCTGCACCTAATTTCTATGTTTCTATGTTTCTATCAGCCATGATCATATTGAATGGCGGGCGACAGGGTGGTGCAGGGGTAGAGTCGCTGCCTTACAGTGCTTGCAGCACCAGAGATCCAGGTTCGATCCTGACTACGGGTGCTATCTGTACAGGAGCCTGAAGTCTGCAACAACCAGGTTCAGGAATAGCTACTTCCCCACAGCCATCAGGCTATTAAACCTGACTCGGACAAAACTCTAATTATTAATAACTCATTTTCTGTTATTTGCACTTTATCAGTTTATTTATTCATGTGTGTATATATTTATACAATGATATATGGACACACTGATCTGTTCTGTATTCATGCCTACTATGTTCGGTTGTGCTGAAGCTAAGCAAGAATTTCATTGTCCTATCAGGGACACATGACAATAAACTCACTTGAACTTGAACTTGAGTTTGTACGTTCTCCCAGTGACTGCGTGGATTTTCTCTGAGATCTTCGGTATCCTCCCACATACCAAAGACGTACAAGTTTGTAGGTTAATTGGTGTGGTATAAGTGTAAACTGTCCCTAGTGTGTGTAGTGTTAGTGTGCGGGGATCGCTGATCAGTGCAGATTTGGTGGACCAAAGAACCTGTTTGCGTGCTGTATCTCTAAACTAAATCTTCCCCCCCCCCTCAACTTAAACTTATGACCTCTAGTTCTTGATCTCCCGACTCTGGGCTAAAGACTGTGCATTCACCCGATCTATTTCTCTCATGATCCCAGCACCTGTAGAGTGTCTACAGGTCCCCTTGACAGGCCTGGAAAGGTGAGAAATGTGTTTTAAAATTGCAGACAGGAGGAGAGGCGGAGAGAACATATGGAATGTCTGTGATAAGGGTGGAGATGAAAGTTGTTCAGGTGATGCAAGGATTTTAGTAGCTTCTGGTTAATGAGGGAAGCTCGAGATTAAAAAAACAATAAAACAGCATTGTTTGACTATGAGAATCAGAAGATGGGCATGAAATGCTGGAGTAACTCAGCGGGACAGGCAGCATCTCTGGAGAGAAGGAATTTTGTTAGGGGAGTGGGTGATACAGAGCATGGGCTGTACCTTATCCCTGACATCAGTCTGAAGAAGGGTCTCGACCCGAAACGTCACCCATTCCTCCTCTCCAGGGATGCTGCCTGTCCCATGTCCCACTGAGTTACTCCAGCATTTTGTGTCTATCTTTGATTTAAACCAGTATCTGCAGTTCTTTCCGGCACGCAGTTGATTGAAATTTGAATCTATTTGAAAATTAAATGGGGGGGGGGGTCGTGAATCTGATGGCTGCAGAAAAAGTAACTGCTCTTAAACTTGGTGGTGTAGGACTGTGGGTCTCCGCACCTCCTGCCCGATGGTAGCAGAGAAAAATCACGGCTCCGATGTTGGGAATTGTTGATGATAGATGCCACCTTCTTAAGGCAGTGCCTCATGTAGATGCTTTTGATGATAGGGAGTGGCAAACCTGTAATGGACTGAAGGTTACACAAAAAGGCTGGAGAAACTCAGCGGGTGCAGCAGCATCTATGGAGCGAAGGAAATAGGCAACGTTTCGGGCCGAAACCCCTCCAGCCTTTTTGTGTAACCTTCGATTCTCCAGCATCTGCAGTTCCCTCTTAAACACTGTAATGGACTGAGCTGAGTCTACCACTCTCTGCAGCCTGTTGTGTTCCCTGTACATTGGAATGATGCTATCAGGCAGGATACTTTCTTGGGCAGAAGAGCTGCCTTGGAGTTGGGCCTTCCGAATAACATTTAAATGCCAACTTTTTTTTGTTTTGAACAGTTAAGTGTGAATTGCTGCCATGCCCCACTTAGCAATTCCACTGGGCCTTCTGCTGATTCTGTCATTCTCGGCGATGAGCTTGATCGAGGCAAGTCCGGTGGAGCTGGTCCACGGCAGAGGACACGACCCCAATCCTGGCCAGCCCTCCCACCGACACGTTACCCTCTACATCCAGATCAACAATGAGGGGCAAGTCAGCAAGACGAGGCGCCAGAATGATCACAGTAAGGAAACAATCACTTCAACTAATTCCGCAAAGGTTACACAAAAAAGCTGGAGAAACTCAGCGGGTGCAGCAGCATCTATGGAGCGAAGGAAATAGGCAACGTTTCGGGACGAAACGTTGCCTATTTCCTTCGCTCCATAGATGCTGCTGCACCCGCTGAGTTTCTCCAGCTTTTTTGTGTAACCTTCGATTCTCCAGCATCTGCAGTTCCTTCTTAAACACCAATTCCGCAAAGCTTTGCTTGTTTGTTGATTAATTGGCTATTATAGAGCATTTGAAAACCAGGAATAGAATATCGAACAGACAACGTGGTACAGCACAGGGACAGGCCCTTCCGCCCACAATGTCTGTTCCGATCGTGGTGACAAGATAGAAAATAGAAAATAGGTGCAGGAGGAGGCCATTCGGCCCTTCGAGCCAGCACCGCATAAACTAATATGTGGATAAACTAATTCCGCCTACACTTTGATCCATATCCCTCCGTGGTGATCACCATACTTTCGGGCAGCAGAGTGGCGCAGTGGTAGAGCTGTTGCCTTTCAGCGCCAGAGGCCCGGGTTCGATCCTGACAACGGGTGCTGTCTGTAAGGAGTTTGTACATTCTCCCTGTGACCATGTGGGTTTTCTCCAGGTGCTCCGGTTTCCCCCCATATTCCAAAGACGTGCAGGTTTGTAAAACCCCTGTCCCACTGTATGAGGTAATTCAAGAGTTCTCCCGTGTTTTCCCCTGATTCGAACTCGGAGAATGTCCGCAGCGGCATGTCCGTAGGAGTTCGGGGATGTCTCGTAGCGGCCGGTACAGTTTAAAAAAGTTTTTTAAAATTTCATCACGAGTGTTTTTTTACTCGTGGACATTTTTCACAGTGTTGAAAAAAACGTCACGAGTTTACCGGATTACCTACCGTTACTCGTACGAGCCGCTATGTGACATCCACGAACTCCTACGGACCTTCTCCGAGTTCGAATCAGGGGAAAACTCGGGAGAACTCTTGAACTCTCGTTCAGTGGGACAGGCCCTTAAGGTTAATTGGCTTCAGTAAATTGTCACTCGTGTGTAGGATAGTGCTAGTGTACAGGGGGTGATCACTGGTCGGTGTGGACACGGTGGGCCAAAGGGCCTGTTTACACGCTGTGTCTCTAAAGTAAACTAAACTTTGTTGTAGACTGTGAAGTGAGTAAATCTACCAACATTACCCTGTTGTTTTCAGCTCTGATGGACATTGAGTTCACCAACACTGGCATCTTGATTAAAGGAAGAAAGAGTGCTCGCTATTTATGTTCCAACACCAACAACACTCTCTACAGCACGGTGAGTAGAAGGGCATGAAAATCACCCTCCTGTAAGGAAGCAGAGAATCCCATTGTCTCCTGTTTGATTGTTACATTATTACATGGTTATTTTAGTATGGTTTAGTTTTAGTTTAGAGATACATAGAAACATAGAAATTAGGTGCAGGAGTAGGCCATTCGGCCCTTCGAGCCTGCACTGCCATTCAATATGATCATGGCTGATCATCCAACTCAGTATCCCGTACCTGCCTTCTCTCCATACCCCCTGATCCCCTTAGCCACAAGGGCCACATCTAACTCCCTCTTAAATATAGCCAATGAACTGGCCTCAACTACCCTCTGTGGCAGAGAGGTCCAGAGATTCACCACTCTCTGTGTGAAAATTTAAAAAAAAAACAAAAAAAACATAGAGGGAGTGCAGAGAAGGTTCACCAGGCTGATTCCTGGGATGTCAGGACTTTCATATGAAGAAAGACTGGATAGACTCGGTTTATACTCGCTAGAATTTAGAAGATTGAGGGGGGATCTTATAGAAACTTACAAAATTCTTAAGGGGTTGGACAGGCTAGATGAAGGAAGATTGTTCCCGATGTTGGGGAAGTCCAGGACAAGGGGTCACAGCTTAAGGATAAGGGGGAAATCCTTTAAAACCGAGATGAGAAGAACTTTTTTCCCACAGAGATTGGTGAATCTCTGGAACTCTCTGCCACAGAGGGTGGTTGAGGCCAGTTCATTGGCTATATTTAAGAGGGAGTTAGATGTGGCCCTTGTGGCTAAGGGGGTATGGAGAGAAGGCAGGTACGGGATACTGAGTTGGATGATCAGCCATGATCATATTGAATGGCGGTGCAGGCTCGAAGGGCCGAATGGCCTACTCCTGCACCTACTTTCTATGTTTCTATACAGCGCAGAACAGTCCCGTTGGCCCACTGAGTCTGCACCGACCAGCGATCCCCGCACGCTAACACTATCCTACATACACTAGGGACAATTTACACTTATACCAAGTATACAAACACACCCCAATTACCCTACAAACCTGTACGTCTTTGGAATGTGGGAGGAAACGGAAGATCTCGAAGAAAACCCACACAGGCCACGGGGAGAATGTACGAACTTTGTACAGACAGCACCTGTATTCAGGATTGAACCTGGGTCTCTGGCACTGCAAGCGCTGTAAGGCAGCAACTCTACCGCTGCGCCACCGTGTTGCCCTACCACTGGGATTTTGGGATTGATCGCTGAGATCTTCTTCTTGCGTGAGGCGTGCACAGCCTAAAGTCGTAGGACAACTTGTTCTATTTGATCTTATTTGATTGTGCACGCTGGGTTGGTTGCATTCGTCGAAACAGGGCGGACCGCGTGAAGGTTGCAATCTCCCACCCCATCCAGTTAATGTCTCATATGTTGTAGGGAGAAATGTGAGGGAGGTGGGTGTGGAGACACAAGGGTAGTGCATATGATGGTTTATTAAAAAAAACAATAAGTGCTGGAGTAACTCACGGTTTCAGACAGTATCTCTGGAGAAGTGACATTTCGGGTTGGGACCCTATACAGATTCAAGAAGGATGACCTGTAACGTTACATATCCATGTGCTCCAGAGATGCTGTCTGACTCGCTGAGATTTGAAAAATGCAGCAAAATAGCCACTGCCCGCATGTGCAAGAAGTGCATTGTGCAGTTGTTGCATATGTGATAAATAAAGCAGTTAGAGATACAGCGCAGAAACAGGCCCTTTGGCCCATCGAGTCCGTGCCGACCAGTGATCCCTGCACATTAACACCATCCTGCACACTAGGGCCAATTTACACTTATATCAAACCAATTAACCAACAAACCTGTACGTCTTTGGAGTGTGGGAAGTCACGGGGAGAATGTACAAACTCGGTAGACAGCACCCGTAGTCAGGATCGAACCCGGGTCTCTGGCGTTGCATAGCGGAAAAACTCTACTGCTGCTCCACCATGCCGCCCAGCAGTTACTCCAGCACTTGAAGTGTTATTTTGGGGTAAGGGTATGGCCAAAGATTGGTTTGGTTATCAGAACTTGTAATTAGACATGCGATTTGTTTAAGAAGGAACAGCAGATGCTGGAAAATCGAAGGTAGACAAACGTGCTGGAGAAACACAGCGGGTGCAGCAGCATCTATGGAGCGAAGGAAATAGGCAACGTTTCGTGCCGAAACGTTGCCCATTTCCTTCGCTCCATAGATGCTGCTGCACCCACTGAGTTTCTCCAGCACTTTTGTCTACATTACACTGCAAACTGTTTAATCTGGAGCAGTTATTTCAACTTCACTGTAGTCACAGCTCTATGAAATCATGTTTGTTTCAGTTTCAGCTGATGGAGAACTGCAAATTTAAGGAGGGAGGCGCCAACGAGCCTTCAAGTGACAATGGGAATGTGGGGCACGGCAACTCTTCACCACCAGAGTTGGACTCCGGCTGCCCACAGTCAGGACAAATCAATCCCGCTCGAGCAGATCCGCTGGGATTGATCGAATGTTGAGTCACTACACCTCAGGAGTTCAGCGATAAATGAGGGGCAACAGCCTCAGATATTATTTATTTAAACACATTATCATCAATGTTAATGAACCGTTTTATTTATTAAAGAGGAGATTGTTACATAACGTGAAAGGGCTGAAACTGGTTTATTTTGATAACCTTTTTATATGAATGGTTCTTTGCTATTTTTGTGTTTGTTTTCTAAGTCTGCACAAAATTTGAGAGTCTTTAACTTACAACAGAAGTCTTTAATGTTTCACTCAATGCTGGCAGCAAGACTAGTCACTACCCACAGGATAAATGATATACAAGACATCTCCCTTTGTCCTGTGCAGCACCTACCTGCTGCACGAGAGGAGCAACGGGTCCTCCCACCCCACACAGTCCACCAAACCAGATACTATAGGGTGATTTTACCAAATGTCAAATGAGCGTAGATCCCCCCTCACGTGACTGAAAATTTTAACTGGAGGACATATGGAGGACAGCGTTTGCTCGCTGAATTTCATCAAAAGTAAGTTAATAATGCCTTACTTTTGATGAAATTCAGCGAGCAAACGCGATATTTCCCGATATTTTGGACCTGTAAATTTCCACGGCAAATGTCGGCTGATCACTTCCGCTGTGTTCCACCTTCAGTTCCCTCTTGTAATTACCTTACTTTCTATCTTTTTTTTTGCCTGAAAATTTAGGTCGCTGTGCTTCACGGTCACCCCGACCAGCACAGAAAATTTCAGCTCAAATATCGGCCGTTTTCCATGTTTTTAACGGGTGGGAAAGTGCGTGTTTCCCCATTCACTAACATGTACCGATGTGACATATGTCCTCCAGTTAAAATTTTCGGTCACGTGAGGGGGGGATCTACGCTCATTTGACCTTTGGTGAAATCACCCTATAGCGAGCAAGATAGATCACTCGACGAAAAAGACGTAGTACGGTCATGGGCGATTTTCGGCCCCATTTCGGTAACCGGCTTCCGTCTCCGCACCAAAGATCCCATAGCGGAGCAAGGATACTAGTGCGGAGACGGAAGCCAGTTACGGAAACATCATCGTAAAAATAAAAGTTATTTGGTAAAAATCTTCTCCTCATTTTCAGAATTATAATTTATTAACACAAACTGTTCCCCCGCAACGTTGATTACACTGCGAGTCGGGTCCGGTTACTGAAATGGATGAAAAAAAGGCCCACGTTCCGCTCCGTTGCGTACTACACGTCAGCCCATTGCATTTAGAAGGAGCGATCTATCTTGCTCCGCTATAGGATCTTTGCACCAAACATCACAGTCATTTGCAAGGTCTCTCTTACCGTTGCATTTTTTTTCTTCTGCCGTGAAACTGGGCCGCTGGTTCGATGGATGTTTACTATCACATGTACAGGCGTGGAGTGAAATTGGATATTTTTTTTCCGTAGAGTTCAGTGAAGCATTGCCATGCCCAAGCACAATCCTTCAGAGAAGGATGTGGAGGAAGGAACTGGAGATGCTGGTTTAAATCAAAGATAGCCACAAAATGCTGGAGTAACTCAGCGGGACAGGCAGCATCCCTGGAGAGAAGGAAAGGGTGACGTTTCGGGTCGAGACCCTTCTTCGGACTTCTTCATCAGTCTGAAGGGTCTCGACCCGAAACGTCACCCATTCCTTCTCTCCAGAGATACTGCCTGTCCCGCTGAGTTACTCCAGCATTTTGTCTATCTTCCCTTCAGTCAGAGATCTGGTTTAGCCCACACAACCCTTAATTTCCCCTGCCCGTAACGGTGTAGCAAGTTACATGCCGCGATGTCTCAACCATCCTTCTGCCCCCGCAGCTGCTGCTTGACCAACTGAGTTTAGTTTAGTGATACAGTGTGGAAACAGGCCCTTCAGCCCACGCCAAACCATCGATCACCTGTTCACACTAGTTCTCTGTTATCTCACTTTTTCACTCTGAGTAATTTACAGAGTGCCAATTAACCTACAAACCTGCATTGCATTGGGATGTGGAAGGAAACCGGTACACCCAGAGAAAACCCACGCGGTCACACAGGGAAAACGTGCAAATTCCACACAGACAGCGCCCGAGGTCAGGATCGAACCCGGGTTTCTGCTGCTTCGAGGCACGTTTTACCATGTTCTTTCCAGGAGTTTAGTGTTTTCCTGTAGATTCCAGCATCTGCAGTCTCTTGTATCTCAACACAACGGTTTACATCCACATTCTCAAGAGGCAATGGTCACAAGGTGTTTTCAGATAACTTTGTCACTAGGTAGCATTAACATTACAAATGGGAAGGTTTAAGGACTTAAGGAGACAGCAGTATGTGCTTGCCTCTACTCAGATTACATCTCGACACAGTTGTGCACAAAGATCATATAGCAAACAAGATAGATCACTTGACAAAAAAGACGTAGTACGGTCATGGGCAGATTCATGGGTAATTTTCGGCCCCATTTCCGTAACCGGCTCCCGTCTCCGCACCAAAGATCCCGTAGCGGAGCAAAGATACTAGTGCGGAGACGGAAGCTGGTTACGGAAACATCCTCGTAAAAATAAAAGTTCTTTGGGAAAAATCTTCTCTTCATTTTCATAATTATACTTTATTAGCACAAACTGTTCCCCAGCAACGTTGATTACACTGCGAGTCGGGTCGGGTTACTGAAATGGATGAAAAAAAGGCCCACGTTCCGCTCCGTTGCTTACTACACGTCAGCCCATTGCATTTAGCAGGAGTGGTCTATCTTGCTCCGCTATAGGATCTTTGGTTGTAGTCAGTCAGTTACAATCCCTCACCTCCCCCCTCCCCATCAGTGAGAAAACACAAAACACATTTTAATTATTTTATTGCAGAATGAAGGAATATAGTGTTAGTAATGGTGCAAGCGAGTTTGACAACCTTTGTAAAGAAAAAAATACATTTATAAATAGCACTTGGGAATGAAAGACATAATTCAAAGGTGTATAAATATACTCTTGGATGAACAAAAATACAACTTACAGGTAAAGATCAAAGCCAAATGGACGCTGCCAGACACATTAAATAGGAAGAGATGTTGGCCACGCTGCAAACCAGAATAACGTGGTGCAGCCTCGACAGAGTTTACTGGAAGCATTTTTAATTAACCTCCCGAAGGAACGTTTTGGAGATGGGATTCTTTGCAATTTCACTGATATTTTGTTGACAGTCAGGATTCAGCCCAAACAGCTCCAATCTATTAGCCTCCCTCAGAGCCATGACATGACGTTTCATGAGTTAGAGATGGTGGAACAAGGCCACTGTGAAAGCCCTTGGCAAGGACACATGTGGTGTTGGTTGTGGATTTTGCCAACATCCTTCAGACAGCACGGATGCTGGTGGTGGTCTGGTAAAGACCTTGACTGTTAGTCAAGATGAGCGCCAATAAAGAACGACACAAAGTGCTGGAGTCAGGTTGGTAGTATCTCAGGAGCAAAAGGGTGGATGACATTTCGGGTCGGGACCCTTCTTCAGTTTGATACTGAATAGGGAATGTCTGTCCGTACCAAGGGCATTTACAGTGTGACATGGAAAATGGGCAAAATGGGCTCGTTCAGGAAGCCACCTTGTCTCCGTCCCTCTGTCATTCCCGTTTTCATGCAGTGACTCCTCTGACAGGCACTCCCTGCAGCTCCATGCTTGCCTCCCCTAACTCCAAATTGAGCATCTCACTGTGTAAATCACTAGTCATCGAATCGTACAGCACAGAAACAGGCCATTCGGCCCTCCAAATCTGTGCACTGCTTTACAGCTCGCCGACACCAATCCTATTTTATTCCCTACCCACCCCCCCCACATTCCTGTCAACTCCCACAGATTCTACCATTCCCTGCATACTTCAGGCAATTTAACAGTGGCCAACCTTTGCATGCCAACAGTGGCACGCCTTTGTTGTGTGGGAGGAAAATGGAGCACCCGGGGGGGATAGACACACTCTATCACAGGTGGGAAATGGGCAAACTCCACACAGACAGCACCCAAGGTCAGGATTGAATCCGGGGCTGAACCAGCGAGGCAGCTGTTCTACCAGCACATTACCTAACCTGAAGATAGACACAAAAAGCAACTCAGCGGGACAGGCAGCACCTCTGGAGAGAAGGAACGGGTGACGTTTCGGGTTGAGACCCTTCTTCAGACTAACCTGGCAGGTAATGAGAACTGGAATTTGGTGGTTTGTCTCTTTAGAATTATCACTGGGTAAAAACAGTGCCGAAGATGATTTAAAGGATGGGTTTATTATGCAGCTTGTCGATGACATAACTGGCACAGTTATTTCTGAGTTGACCCAGTTTGACTCCTTCAGTTACTGACACGGCTAAATCCAAAATACCCAGTTGTCCCAAGCTGCAGTTCATCAAACCACACTGCCTCATCCAAGGATTAAGTGAAACTGGCATCCTGCTACAGGGTCTCGGAGATCAGCTTGTTACACTACGGCTCTTAATCAGTACCCAGACGGACAGAGAAACCTATAACCATTTGAGTGGAGAAGCACATTGATGCAGCCTGCATTAGATGCAATGGTTCAGAGGTTTCTCAATGCACACACACACACAGGCGCACGCACGCACACACGCACACATCCACTTACACACAGACCCACATACACACCCACATATACACAGATACACCACATACACACACACACAAACCCATCGAGGTCATGCAATGAAATGCAGATAAGTTTTAGTTTTAGAGACACAGCACAGAAATAAGGCTCCTCAGTCCACCGATTCCACACCGACCATCAATCACCCATTCACGGGCAGTTCTTTATTCTCCCACTTTTACATCCACTCCCTGCACACTAGGGGGCAACTTACAGAGGCCAATTAAACTACAAACCTGTACATCTTTGGAGTGTGGGAGGAAACAGGAGCACCTGGAGAAAACCTATGCGGTCAGAGGGAGAACATACAAACTCCACACAGACAGCACCCGAGGTCAGGATGGAACCTGGGTCTTGTGGAAGGGTGATTTCAGAGTTTCCTCGACACAGGGCTGCTGGATGGAGCTAACTGCATGGAGGGCTAGAGATGCTGTCTCAGTAACGTCTGCTGCTCATCAGTGGGGTTAATGTGGCTGCAGTCTCATTCTTCCCAGTCCATTGGCCATGTCAACCCATTAAACAAACAAGGAAAGCACTGAAAATACTCTTGTGACAGTGGAACAAGAAAGGCCAGATTCATGATTGGCGGAAGACTCCACACTGACCATGAAACAGATGAAACATTTCTGCCATCATTAACCTATTGGCCTCCTTCAGCACTGACCGAATGACTACAGAAGTGTAGCCGTTGTGTGATTTTCTGTTCCCTAACCCCTCTCCTTGGGGCAATCACTGCACTGGGGCTGAGGACAGGGGTACAGTTGTTTAATACGGGTTACCTTAACAGGTTGCTATGGATTAGCAAGCAAGAAGAGGGGAGGTTCGACAATACACTTGAAGCAGCTTTGACATAAAAAACCTCACAATGGGAGATGAAGTGTGCACTACTTGTACCGTTGAGCCCCATCAACAAGCTATTAGCACCACCACTAGTCACAGTAACACGTGCAAATGTGCAGCATTAAAAGACTGCCATACGTTTTTAAAAAACTATCATAGCTCTGCTTCCATTGTACATATAAAAACTGATTTGCCCCAATTCTGTCCCACTCAGAAAAAATACAACTTGTTTTGTGCGTTCTGACACCATTCTGTACAAAAACATGTGATGGTAACAGTGGTTGAATTAACTAGTGCGCTGGAGACCCGGGCTAAGCCCAGAGAGACCCGGTTCAAATCCTACTTGGGTGGGATTTAAATTCTTTGCAATGATGGCCACGAAGCTACTGGATTGTGGAAGAGACCCACCTGGTTGACTAGTGATCTTTGGGAAAGGAATCCGTCACGATTACACAGTATGGTCTGTGTGTGAGTCCAGCCTATTGCAACGTGACCGACTCGACAGTGACCTAACGCGCCTCTTAGTTCAGGGAAATTAATGCTGCAATCAATCTTGCCAGCAATGTCCAGATCCCAGATAAAATTACATTAAAAAGATAATTTGCCATAATGACATTCTGATGTTCTTAGAAGCAAGGGGATTTTTAGTGATATACAGTCAGGCTGTTTAACTCAGCGGAGCCAGGGGAATGAATCCTCAATGTGCCTGATCTCTACTCCCATCCCCAACTGACCTAGCAGAGCCAAGAGATTCAGGGACACATCTTCGTACTGCATGGAATCAGGCCCTTCAGCCCACCGAGTCCATGTTAGCCCACCAAGTCAGACATTGTAACAATACTCCCACATCAATCCCATTTTTTATTCTCTCTACATTCTCATCAACTCCCTGCCCGAGATTCTACTACTCCGCCACACACTAGGGGCAATTCACCCACTGTGTTAATTCACCCACCAACACGCTTGTACTAGAAACGTGGGAAGAAGCTGGAGCTCCCATTAGTAAGAGAGGGAGAACATGCAATTCCATGCAAACAGTGTCTGTGCTTAGGTTTAAACCCGGGTCTCAGGTGCCGTGAGACAGCGGCTCTACCGGCTGCGCCACTCCTTTTGATTCAGACGGCTCTAGTTGATGTCCTCTGCGAGAACTAAAATGAAAAAGCTGAAGAGCTTCAATAAGGCGGCTGTTCAAATGTCGGCAGTTGACAGGTGGCTGAAGGAACGGCCATGCTAAACCAATCGATTCAACAGCACAGATCAAAGCCATTAATTGGTCTTTCCTGTTTTCGAGTCTCCCTCCGATTCCCAGCATTTCCTGATCGTAAGAAGCAGCAAACAGGAGCTGAGGACTTCTTCCAGCACGACCGATTTCCTCCAATATATCGTCAGCTTTTCACTTCAAAGCCACAACCAACTCTGGGTCCTACGGGTCTCAAGAGCATTCGGAGAGTCACTGATACCGATTATTGTTTAAGTTGCAACAAGTTCCATCCCTATAAAGCGCAACAATTCACTTGATAAGCAATTAAAGGCTACTACGGCAGACCAAAGAATCTAGAACAAGATAGCACTGCTGAATCCACTTTCCGGACTAATTCTACAACCAGACAAGATTAATAAAGTCTCCAAGATATTCCCTTGAGAAGCCACACAAAGCATTGAAAGCATTCCCAGTACAGACTGAGCTGCCTCTGGCTTAGGGTTGTGTGGAATGGAAACCAGATATCCATCATTCAGATGACCAGCTTTGCCCACTCGCTGGACGTCCGACCGTACTGGAATTAAAACAGAAACAATCAAGTCAAGTCAAGTTTATTTCTATAGCACATTTAAAAACAACTCTCATTGACCAAAGTGCTTTACATCAGAGCAGGTACTAACATGCTACAAAACAGTGGTACATAGATCGACAATACATACATAAGTACATACAGCGGACCTCAAAAAAGGCTTGAGAGCAGAAATAAGTTTAAAGTCTAGACTCAAAAGAGTTGATGGAGGGGGCAGTTCTGATGGGAAGAGGGATGCTGTTCCATAGTCTAGGTACCATGCACATTAGTGTTAAGAGCAAACTCCAACATTACATAGCTCTTCCCACTTATACTGCAGGCACAGACAAACAAACAGTAAAGGACTCCACTATTGAAATGTAGTAGTGTTGAATGTAGTATTAAAGTAGTCTTGAAATGCTACTTTCCAACAGCAGTGTAAACCGATCCACTCATACTGTGCGGAAGGCTGTCAAACTGTACAACGGGGTGTAGGTCAGGTACAGGTACACACGAGGTCACAGGGAGAATGTACAAACTCCGTACAGACAGCACCAGTAGTCAGGATTGAACCCGGGTCTCAGGCGCTGCGCCACACTTAAATATCATATTATTATTAAGTCTGATCTTATACGTGTGTATATGTGGTTGTCTTTACATCTTCGCAAAAACACTATGCGGTAACGATTACATTTTTACATATTCTGATTGACATTTTTCCCCTCTAGGCAGAGATCACCTTCACTGAACATTTTATGCTTTATCTCTCGACTTATTACTGATTAAAAGTTTAAAAAATTCAAAAGAATATGAATTTAAAACGACCAGCTGCAACTGATGACGTCACAATGGCTTGGCTAGAAGTGATCAGCTTCACTTCCTTCCGGAACGGCTTGAGTTGGAGGACCATGCCTCACATGGGGGCTACGGGTAGGGAACGGGTGCTTTGGGGAAGCAGACCCAACGGGTCTGCACTTGGTCTAGTATATTTTAAAAGTTTACTTAAAATCAAAACTTTGCCTGATCTACATCGCCTTTCAGGGAACATTTTATAACATGCGTTGGTGCATAATATCACAAGATTCTCCTCACTGAAATTCTACCCACAAATTGGTATGAAGATATGAGCCATCATTAGCTTCAGCTGACACGTGAAAATAGGATTCATGCAAGCTGCTGTACATATAACAGTCCAAAGTTTTACCTGAATGTCTGTCAATTCTTTCAAGAACCTTTTAGCTAGCTCGGGGCCATTCTCCATGGTGGGAATGTGATAGTTCTAAATAAAGAAAAAAGACCAATGTAAGAACTGTGTTCTTTTACAATATTCCACCGTCATTAAAAACAAGTTTTGTAGCATAGGAACTATTTTAATCACATTCAGTATTGCGACTCAAATTTCTAATGGTTACTTTTCCTTCTATGTATTTGTGCATTGATTAGTACAGGTGTCAGAGATTATGGGGAGAAGGCAGGAGAATGGGGTTAGGAGGGAGAGATAGATCAGCCATGATTGAATGGCAGAGTAAATGGGCCGAATGGTCTAATTCTACTCCTATTCCTCATGAGCCCTGGTCATTGGCATTTGGTTCTTTGACTTTCCTTATCGCTGGTGCTTAATTCCTGAGCATTTAAAAAAAAAACGTAATTTGCTTATGTTGACAAACTAACTGCATGGATAAACCAAGCAAAGTCAGTGCATGCTTCGGCCCAGCAGCTCTAATTACATTCAATCAGTTGCGACTGGCAGGTCGTATCATTCACATGAATGACTGGAGACTCCTGAAATAGACATTCCATTTCAATCGCTGTTACAGGGAGAGTTACCGAGTAGACAGAGGAATGAGGCTAAAACCTCCTCTAAGAAATGCAAGTCCCCACTTACGGCTGGGAAACACAGACACTGTGAACACACAAGGGATGGAAAAGGAACATTCAGGGCTAGCTTTGTGAACACTTTGGGAGTGCACAGAAGCCGAGTGTTAATTGCTCACAACTGACCTGCCTCAGCTACTATCTCTGGCAGCTCGTTCCATACACCTACCACCCTTTGTATTAAAAAAAAAAAACTTGCCCCTAAGGTTCCTATTAAATCTTGACCCCCCTCACCTGAAACACATGTCCTCTATGTGTAAATAGTGCGAGTGGGGGAATAATAGGAGATATCATAACAATCAGCACCTTGCGTGGAACAATATGTTTGCATCGGACCTCCCTAGTCCAGGAAAGAAGATGATTAACATAAAGTAGACCTTCTTTTGGGACCAACGGTTAACCAACCTGAAGGTACACAAAAATGCTGGAGAAACTCAGCGGGTGCAGCAGCATCTATGGAGCGAAGGAAATAGGCAACGTTTCGTCCCGAAACGTTGCCTATTTCCTTCGCTCCATAGATGCTGCTGCACCTGCTGAGTTTCTCCAGCATTTTTGTGTTCCTTCGATTTTCCAGCAGTTCCTTCTTAAACAAAGTTAACCAACCTGGCCTGGATCATTTATAATCTGGTTTAAAATGTCAGGTATTTGTCTTTGGAATCAGCTGAACCATGCGCTTCTGTCTGAAGGAGGGTCCCGACCCAAAAAAGTTATCTCCGGAGATGCTGCCTGACCCGCAGAGTTATTCCAGCTCCTTTTGTCTATCATGGGCTTTCGCCTGTCTGCTTGCTGGGTGGAGTTTCAGTTTCTTACTCCGCTTTTCAACCCGTGATGCCACAAAGCATTTCAGAGAGTGGGGTTCCATCAAATGGACTCACCTGGTTCATGTAAAGGATTCGATCGACTGGACACACAACACACGCTGTGCCTGCGCCAAAGATTTCCTTCACTCGATTCTCTTGCAGTCCTTTGACTAGTTCAGGCATTGTCATCCCTCGCTCTGAAATTTTAAACTCTCCCTGGAAATAAACAGTGTTTAATTATAAACTATCAGTGGAGATTTTTTAAAGCAGAGATAGATAGATTCTTGAATAGTACGGTTGTCAGATGTTATGGAGAGAAGGCAGAAGAATGGGGATAGGAGGGAGAGATAAATCAGCCATGATTGAATGGCATAGACTTGATGGGTCGAATGGCCTAATTCTACTCATATTCCTTATGACTTATGCATTCTGGCTCATGACTGCTTGTTAATAGAAACATAGAAAATAGGTGCAGGAGTAGGCCATTCGGCCCTTCGAGCCTGCACCGCCATTCAATATGATCATGGCTGATCATCCAACTCAGTATCCCATCCCTGCCTTCTCTCCATACCCCCTGATCCCTTTAGCCACCAGGGCCACATCTAACTCCCTCTTAAATATAGCCAATGAACTGGCCTCAACTACCTTCTGTGGCAGAGAGTTCCACAGATTCACCACTCTCTGTGTGAAAAATGTTTTTCTCATCTCGGTCCTAAAATATTTCCCCCTTATCCTTAAGCTGTGACCCCTTGTCCTGGACTTCCCCAACATCGGGAACAATCTTCCTGCATCTAGCCTGTCCAACCCCTTAAGAATTTTGTAAGTTTCTATAAGATCTCCCCCCTCAATCTTCTAAATTCTAGCGAGTACAAGCCGAGTCTATCCAGTCTTTCTTCATATGAAAGTCCTGCCATCCCAGGAATCAGTCTGGTGAACCTTCTCTGTACTCCCTCTATGCATTTGTCCTCCTCCAGCCACACAATGACAATCCCAAAATGTGCCAACTTATGTCACTGAATTTAGTTTAGTTTAGTTTAGAGATACAGCATGGAAACTGAAATGCCAACATACCCACTGCCGTGCCAGGTCCAGCAAGCTCTGCCTCGTGACGCCTGGAAGGATTGTACCGTCCAGTGGAGGAGTGAGCAATTCAACCTCTGGAGGAGGAAGCCTAGAATTACTCAACAAGAAACCAAAACATCATCACCTCAAGCCGGGCATACCTCCCCAACCATCCGCTTAACAGGGACGAACGACAGCTTTGGGAACTGACACACTTAAAATGCACAACCTGTTATCAGCAAGTGCAGATGAAAAGGCAGACCCTGCATGGGAGGTGCAAGTAGGAGGGAGGGAATGTAGGAGGGAGAGAATTAGGCCAGGGCTCTACACTACAGTGAGTGAGAGACAGGCAGGGAAGAGCGCACAGGACATGCAGGAGAATCAGGTCATGGCCCTATACTGCAAGATGGAGACAGGGCAGGGCCAAGTCTCAGCACATGGGAAGGGAAAACAGCCTGGTTCCACATGGCTGGAGAGATACATAGGCCAGGCCAGGGCTCACAATGAGGGAGAGGCAGATGGGCCAGACCACACAGGGAAGGAGAATCAGGCAGCAGGTGGGAGACAGGCCAGGGTTCACAGAGCAGGAGATAGGCAGCTTTGGCCACACAGGGATGGAGAGGCAGGCAATACATGCCAGGACTTGCAGTGAGGGGGAGAGAGGTAGACCTGGCCACACAGGTCAGGAGGGGGCAACAGGTCAGCCTCTGGACTGCAGGAGGGACAGAGGCCAGGCCCGGTCTCACAGTGAAGGAGAGATAGGCAAGTAAGGCACACTGGTCAACAAAGGCTCCACAAGGCAGGAAAACACAAGAGGAATGCAACAGGAGGAAGACAAGATTAAAATAATCTTGAACTGTGGCCATTAGGCTTGTAAAGTGTGGGCTTGGAAGGTGTTTATAAAGGCAGCAGTGTGTATGAGTGCACTAACGGGCTGGCTGTGCAGCTGGCATTGCCTGCAATACTCACCGCCTTGCTCGTTCTTCCAATAGACGAAGATGTTCATGGTCCCCACTTCTGTGACCGCGTGCTCGTCTCCATAGAGCCACAGCACCTGCTGGCAGCCTTGCTTCAGAGCTTCATTCTGAACATAGATCGTGGGGCCGTAATTTCTACACGGCAAGGAAGTGAGAGGAGAATTCGGTCAGATTTTACACAAAATAACCTTTAGTCTAGTTTAGTTTAGCGTTTATAGCGCAGAAACAGCCCTTCGGCCCACCGAGTCGGCGCCAACCAGTGATCCCTGCACACTAACACTATCCTACACACACTAGGGACAATTTACAATTATACCAAGCCAATTAGCCTACAAACCTGTACATCTTTGGAGTGTGGGAGGAAACCGGAGCACCCGGAGAAAACCCACGCAGGTCAAGGGGAGAACGTTCAAACTCCGTACAGACAAGCACCCGTAGTCAGGATGGAACCCGGGTCTCTGGCGCTGTAAGGCAGCAAATCTACCGCTGCTCCACCGTACCACCTTTATCCTGATGATTCTCTTGTACATCATTCTGGACACCGACTGACGAGGATCTTGCACTGGAGTTTTACAAAACTGGGATAATTTAAGCACAAGTTAATAATTAAAATGAATGTACTAAGTCCTCAAATTGCCCTCCCGTGCTGCTTGGATAGTCTTTCTGCTGATTGGATAGCACGCAACAAAAATGCTTTTCACTCTACCCCGGTACATGTGACAATAATAATAAGCTAAACTAAACCAAATTCTACTCATCACAAGCCATTTTGGTCACAACACGTCCCGACACACCCAAAATGTTGGAATATCTCAGTGATCAGGCAACATCTCTGGAGAAAAGAAATGGGTCACATTTTGGGTCAAGACCCTTCTACAGACGGATAGTCAGGGGAAAGGGAAACTAGTGGTACAAAGAGGTTTAGAACAAATCCGAGCCGGCACTGGCGACCAGGGGAAGGTGGAGCCCACAATGGTCCATTGTTGGCTGTGGGAGATGCTTTTCATGGCCCAGTGCTGGGAGTTTCCCATCCCGATGTTCCAGTGCTGGGGGTTCCCAATCCCCTTGGCCCAGTGCCAGAAACCCCAGATTTTGACATTCTCTCTCCATTAAATCATATCTTTAAAAGTGGCATCTGAACATGGACCTCGTTTGTTTTGAGCTCACTTACCCTCCCATTTTGCAGTCACCCACGCCTCCTTTCCAAGCACGCACAAACTTTGGATCAGCAAGCAGCGAGACGGGGTTGAAACCTCCTGTTGCAAAATAGGGTCCAACGGGCCCAATGATAACAAAGAGTAGGGCGTGGTTAGTTCGGGACACTCCGAGGGAAGGCTGGGAAGAGAAAGCAAATGTGCAACAATGAATGTGTGGTCCACACCGGTTGCTTCTTACCGAGCGTTTAACTGGCGCCACTTGCTGTGGTGCAAACTGTCCCATCTTCTCAAAGGAAAGCTAAATAATCCAGTGATCAGCACGATATCTGGGGCAAAATCCACAGAATGGGCGGCCACAGTGGTGAGCGTAGAGTTGCTGCCTTACAGCACCAGAGACCTGGGTTCGACCCCGATTACGGGTGCTTGCCTGTACGGAGTTTGTACGTTTTTCCGCGTGTGTTTTCTCCGAGATCTTCAGTTTCCTGCCACAATCCAGATGTACAGATATGTAGGTAATTTGGCTTGTTGTATGTGTAAATTGTCCCTAGCATCTGTGGGATAGTGTTAATGTGTGGGGATCGCTAGTCAGTGCGGACTCGGTGGGCCGAAGGGCCCGTTTCCTTGCTGTATCTCTAAACTAAACTAATGTTCAGTGGCTGCACCTCGTAGAAAGGGTTGAGAAGTGTGGGGGAATGGGATCATATTGCGTGCACTAATAACAAGGGAAGCAAGTATAAGGTTGACAAGGTCAGGGAAAATTATCTGCTTCAATGGAATCCATCTGAATTCTGTGATATCTTGATTGAAGCAGTTACACTGTCTTTTATTTATTTCAACTGCACACTTTAGTTTTAGTTTTTAGTTTTAGAGATAAAGCAACGGAAACAGGACCGAGTCCGTGCCAATTAGAGATCCCCTAGACTAGCACTATCCTACATACTAGGAACAATTTGCAATTTTACCAAAGTCAATTAACCTACAAACCAGGACGTCTTTGGAGAGTGGTAGGAAGCTGGAACTCCCGGAGAAAACCAATGCAAGTCACGAGGAGAACCTACAAACTCCATGATCCTGTAGTCAGGATCAAACCCAGGTCGCTGGCGCTGTAAGGCAGCAACTCTACCGCTGTGTCACCGTGCTGATGGTTTAATACATTTTTGTTTAAAATAGCAACTGGCAGGCAAATCTCTTAAAACACACGGCATCGACATGCCAAACAGAGGCCTCCTACCTCAGTGCCAATGAAGGTGGGTCGGATGTAGAGGCTTGCTTTATCAGAATACGGGACCCATTCTCTGTCAACTTCAATCAGTTTTCGAATACACTCCGCCAACTCTCCTTTGTCAAATTCCTATAAACACAGGCAAACAGGCAGCAATTCCCAGAAGTTCTGGCAAAGAACGTTTCATTTTCTAAAGGGCAGCATGCACAAAGGGTGTTGCATTGCAATAAAAATGGCAAATTATAACATGAACAGTTTCAAACACATGGTGACAAAGAAGTCACAATGATGCAAACTGCTGGAAATGGAACTTCAGCACGTGGGGCAATAGAGTGCTGTGATTTGAATTAAGTGGCTTTGTCACTTTTGAGTTTGAGTAGTTGAACCAGGTAGGATTTGGCAAACAAACCAGCAGGGCTTTAATATAATGTATTATTCAAATAGTGATATCTTGGACAATGCGACACACTCTCGGTACTGGATTGAATGTCCTAGCGTGGGAGTGGAACACTGGAACATCGCTCTCCACATCCGGCCATCGTAACCGAGCACGTCATCCCTTGCGAGCACTTTGAGTTGTTGCGTATCTTTGTTTTACTCTCTTCAACGAGGAGAATGTAAGCGAGTGCCCAACGTACCGGCAGACAGGCTCTGACCGCTGACCGGTGCATCCGCTCCATGTTCAAGTCCGGTCGGAACATGCGAATCTTGTTGTCCACACCACGGAAAGCCTTCATTCCTTCAAACAGCTGCAGGGGAAAACGGGAGGAGAAGGAAAAAACGTTTTATCTTCAAAGTGTCCCACATGCCACTTGCCCCCCCCACCCCACATACACACATTCGATGACAAAAGGACACTTTCATCAACCATTCCTTCCAACCTCCCTCCAGGACCAACATCCAAAGTAGGGTTGATTGCTATAGGTTTAATGGAGCCGATGTCAGGACATCTAACCCTTGTGTATAAGGGTTCCCAATGCATCTGCGGGCCAATTTTTTAACTGATTGTATTAGATACAGCATTGAAACAATCAGTGGCGGGCTGGGTCTAAAAATATTGGTTGCCAGGAGACAAAGGGGGCCCACTTCATCAGGGGCCCACTTGATATAAGGGGCCCACTTCATCAGGGGCCCACTTGCCATCGGGCAAGCTGACACCCTGGCCAGTCCGCCACTGTAAACAATGACCACCCGCATACACTAACACTACCCTACACACTAGAGACAATTTACAATTTTTACCGAAGCCAATTAACCTACAAATCTGTATGTCTTTGGAGTGTGGGAGGAAACCGGAGCACATGGTCACAGGGAGAACATACAAACTCAATGCAGACAGCACCTGTACTCAGCATCGAACCCAGAATTCTGGCGCCATAAGGCAGCAACTCTACCGCTGCACCACTGTGCCACCCCAAAGTTCTGGCACAGAAAGGAATGAATGGTTGTGGATGGAATAAATGAGGAGTGGGATTTCCGAATCGTGGTTCAGAGAACTGCAGGATGCCATGGGATGGGTAGGTTCAGTCAGGTTTATTGTTACATGTACCAAGGTACAGCGGAAAGCTTTTGTTGCATGCTGTCCAGTCAGCAGAATACGCTCGAGCCATTTACAGTGTACAGATACATGATAAGGGAATAACTTTTCGTGCAAGGTAGAGCCAGCAAAGTCAGATCAAGGATAGTCCGAGGGTCACCAATGAGGTAGATAGTAGTTCAGCACTGAGGTATTGGCCCTGGTGTTTAAAAGTATTAATTCTTGGATCTTGTAAGGAAATTGGTTACCTCTATAGAGTAGTGCAGAACTGAAGATGCAGGATGAATGGAGAGGTTCTGCAGAGGTTTAATATGGGGTTTGCTCCAACCCTTCTCTGCGTCCCATTCCACTGTCAACATATGGTCTGTAAACGACTTGCCGAACACCAGGGTGTTGTTGTCGGGCTTCTCTCTGGGTTGTTTAGTGAGTTCAATCTGCATATCAGCAGCCTGTTCAAAGCAGGAAGACAAAGAGTATTGTGTTATTGAAGACAACTGCATCTCATAATGACCAGTGCAGCATCAACTCTGCCTAGTATACCTGTGTTTTCCTTTCCTCTGCTGGTGAAAGGTCATCAAACTCAAACTTAAACTCAACACATAAGGTCATAAGTGATAGGAGCAGAATTAGGCCATTAGGCCCATCAAGTCTACTCCACCATTCAATCATGGTTGATCTATCTCTCTCTCCTAAAACCATTCCCGTCTTCTTCCCATAACGGCAAGGTACCGTTAAAACACAACGCAACATTTTAGGTCACCTTAAATGCCGTGCAAACTGATCTCCGGGATCCATTGGATAAACGATGAGGATGTGTCAACTGCCTCAGTAAAACCTGCAAAAGAGAAGATTAACATGAGATTAATTTGGGTGAAACATTGGCACAGGTGGTAGAGCTACTGCTTCACAGCTTGAGAGAGCTGGGTTCAATCCTGACCTCAGGTGCTGTCTGTGTAGAGTTCGCAAGTTTTCCCTGAGTGTGTAGGCTTTCTCCGGGTGCTGCGGTTTCCTCTCACATGCCAAATACATATGGGTTTATAGGTTAATTGACCCTAGTGTGTAGGGAGTGGATGAGAAAGTGGGATAACATACAACGAGTGTAAACGGGTGATCGATGGTCAGTGTGGACTCGGTGGGCCTATTTCCACGCTGTTTCTAAAACTAAAAACAAAATATGAAGTTACTGCTGAATGAGAAAACTGCACTGAAAACAACTGCTCTCTGTGACAATTTTCAGGCATTTCTACGCAAGCTCTATTAATTTCCATTCCCTGGGAAGAAGGATCCCATGTGGCGTTCTGTGCTGTATCTTGGTGGAACCAGTCTGTTGCTGAAGGTGCTTCTCAGGTAGACCAGTTTGTCATGGAGGGGATGAGCAGTATTATCCAAGGCTCCAACCATGATTGAATGGCAGAGTACACTTGATGGGCCAAATGGCCTAATTCTGCTCCTGGAACTTATGAACGACGTAGTGTTGATCGTCAAACTTGCAACGGGCGCCACTGTAACAGTGCAGGAGGTCACGGACAGACGGGATGGTGAATTAAAACCGTCGTCAATGAGAAGCTGTGGGTCACTCCTGTGAACCAAGTGCACTGGGATCGCAAAGAAACCATTCAGCCTGCATTTGATTTCCCCTCAGTGGAGAAGGTCACAATGCGAACAAATGCAGCACACAAGACTGGAAGTCCAGGTGAATTGCTGCGTCACCTGGAAAGATACCTTTGTGTTCCTGTACAGGGGTGAAAGGACATACATGGAGAAGTCCCATAAGATGGTGAGTGGGAGGCTTAGATCCAGGGAATGGCAAAGCTAGCTTACGGTATCTCACTCTTTCTTTCTGTAAGTTCAGAACTGCTCCTTTGTGCTCCTCATCACTTCGCAGATACACACAAAATGCTGGAGTAGCTCAGCGGGACAGGCAGCATCTCTGGATGGAAGGAATGAGTGATGTCACGGATCCATGTTCTCCAGCGATGCTGCCTAACCCGCTGACTTACTCCAGAACCTTGTGCCTACCTTTGGTATAAACCAGCATCTGTGGTTCCTTGTTTCTAAACTCTCTATTGCAGGTTACAACTTATTTTTCAGAATGCGCCAATCAAGGCAATAGTTATTGGTCACCCCAATATGCCTTTTTATCTTGGACTAAACGTTATTCCCTTTAGAAATGTATCTGTACACTGTGAACGGCTTGTTTGTAATCATTTATAGTCTTTCAGCTGACTGGTTAGCACGCTACAAAAGATTTTCACTGTACCTCGGTACACATGACAATAAACTAAACTGAACTAAACTACCCCACAGGATGCCCTGTCGGCATTGAGGACAGAGATGACCTTGCTCCTCTTTCTCACATTAACAACTAATTTTTTAATAGACATGCAGTGGATATCAGTCCTAGATTCACTGAAAGCACTTGATATATTTCCTTTAGTCTCTCTGGGAAACAGGTTGAAAACTGAATGAACAGATGTGATCTTCCTGTGAGTCTGGCAAAGAAACCACTGAGTATGTGTAGGAAGGAACTGCAGATGCTAGTCTACTCTGAAGATAGACACAAAATGTTGGAGTAACTCAGCGGGACAGGCAGCATCTCTGGATAGAAGGAATGGGTGACGTTTCGGGTTGAGACCCTTCTTTAGACTTCTCGACCCGAATCACCTATTCCTTCAATCCAGAGATGCTGCCTGTTCCTACGAGTTACTCCAACATTTTGTGTCTATCTTCAAAGAAACCAACTGATTCACCTACATGACAAAAAGCCTCAGATCCAGGAAGATACACTCCCTAAATGCAGTCTTGAACCTGAAATGTTGGGCGTTTCCCCACAGATACCGACTGACTTGCCGTGTATTTCCAGCATTTCCTGTTTTTATTTACGATAAGCCCAGTTTTGTACAATGTAAACTTCAATTGAATGGATGTGCTATTCACATCAAGTGTTGGTATCCGTGCATTATATCTGACGATAATACTCCCATTCCCACATTTTGGGGAATTTGGGACTGATTCGCACGCAACTAAAGCTTTTCACTGTACTTCGGTACAAGTGACAATAAACTAAACTCAATATTTAGCTGCATCTGAAAATCAAAAGTTAAAGATCAACCGAAAGAGCTCTCTTGGATTCCAGTCAACAATTCTCCTTCAACTATCAATAGTTCCTACTATTCCATTAATCTATTGTTAGATCTCACTGCTGCTCCCACATTTAACACATCAGCAGTAATTGGACTTCAAAAGGAATTAATTTGTAAGCATCCTGTGACAGTGTGAGCACAACATCTGATTTTTAAAAAGTAAATGTACAGAGTGTAGAAGGTTCAGAATCATGCACAATCTGATACTGAAGAAGCAAATCAAAAGTATCCAAATTGCAGCAACAGCACAAATCATTAGATCATAAGACAAGGGAGCGGAATTAGGCCATTCGGACCAGTGAGTCTGCTCCACCGTTCGATCACGGCTGATCTATTTTTCCCTTTCAACCCCCATTCCCATGCCTCCTCCTAATAACCTTTGACACCCTTACTAATCAAGAAACTATCAATCTCCGTTTTTAAAATACCAATGACTTGGCCTCCACCACAGATTCACCACCCTCCGGTCAAATTCATCTGTGAATATCAGCAAAATACTTAAGAAATTAAGACATCAGTCTGAAGAAGGGTTTTGGCCCGAAATGTTGCCTATTTCCTTCTCGCCATAGATGCTGCTGCACCCGCTGAGTTTCTCCAGCATTTTTGTGTACTTAAGAAATTAATCCTACAGACTGATCTTTGAAAGAAAGTGAAATAATACAGCCTGACAGAAAATTGCCGGTTAAAGCAGAACTCATTAATTCAAATTCCCAACCTCCACACAATGCAGACTTCACCAGTCATTTATTGCACAGGCACATTTGCATTTTGTCTGCTCAGCTATTCAAAGGTTAATGAAAGGAATCTTTTCTGATATAAACCACCCTGGTTGGTTCAAAGTACATTTCTTTGCCTTTGGTCACATCGAAAGGAGAGTGAAAAACTTGCAAGAAGCTTCGACAGAGAGGGGAGTTAGACCGAAACACAGCTTCAAACACAGCATTTTTGTTCCACATTTTTAGCCCCGGGAATTATCCTGGAAGAATCAAGGTAAGAAACCTTTTTTTTCCCCAATCACGCCATGAAACGTAGGTTTCAATGCAAGGGGTGATCTGTTACAGAAGGAAACATGATCCAAACCTACTGAGTTAGAGATTTTAATATATTGATGTATCAGAATCTTATGTTGATTCCCCAATATAATGTCTTTGCACTGTAAAAGAAATTGCATTAAGCAGTAGAGTCATTGTCACAGGGTGTGGCAACAGGCCTTTCAGCCCAACTAGCCCATGCCGACTAAGATGCCCCATCTATACTAGTCCCGCCTGCCTCCGTTTGGCCCATATCTTTCTAAACCTGTACTATCCATGTACCTGTCCAAATATCTTGTAAACGTTGTGATAGTACTTGCCTCAATAACCTCCTCTAGCAGCTTGTTCCATACACACACGACCCTTTGTCTAAAAACATTGCCCCTCAGCTTCCTAATAAATCTTTCCCCACTCATCTTAAACCCAAGTCCTCTGGTTCTTGCTTCCCCTACTCTGGGTAAAAGACTATGCATTTAACCTCACTAATCCCCTCAAGATCTCATACACTACATAATCTTATACACAGTAAACGTGAAAACTTCTTCAAAGCAGTCGTACTTTGAGGAGATTTCACAATAGAGCAGTAAAAAGAACTTCCTCAAAATAGCCATGTTTTGAAGAGATTTAGCAGTAAAAAGAGGTACCCTTCTCTTTGGTGAACCTTCTTGAAGACGGGTCCTGTCCATTTCCTCCACAGATGGTACTGACCAGCTGAGTTACTCCAGCACCTTGCTTTTTGCTAAAGACGTTGCACTTTGGCCACGGCAAGCATGCTAGTGTACTGTACCCTCAACTCCTGACACTTGGTGAATGAGCCTGTAAAGGTGCAGGCTGCTCTCTTCCATTAGGCCCTGCCTGTGTCCATGATGTGTGCATGCAGAAATATGAAGGTGTATCCACTGCCCCGACAAGCAAGGACCAATTTGTGGGTCTGATTGGTTTCAGCATTGCTGGACATGATTTCCCAAAATAGAGGTGCCTCAGTAATTTTACTCTGTTAACAAATTATCTATCTACCCTTGTACGAGGAGACACAAGGAACTGCAGATGCTGGAATCCACCCTGGAATATTATCCCCAAACACAAGTGCTCCAATTTTGTTAAATAATCATTCATGTGGCATCTTATCGAAGGCCAAATACACTGCATCTCACCCTCTCCCCACCCTCTCCCCCTCTTCCCCCCCCTTCTCATTCCCCCTCTCCTCACCCCACCCTCTTGTCCACTTTTCCTTCCCCACTCTTCCACAATTGCTCTTCAGCGAAGGTTCGTTGACATCATTTTTTATTCAGTTTGACTTTATTCAACACAATAAATTTTCATTTTGTACGTCAACAGACATCTGCCCAAAGAAAAACTCCAAATTGGAATCTTCTTGCTGTTTTTGTTACAACCGTATAAATTCCTTCCAAAGGAGCAATGCTAAAACTGTTGCTTTTATGTTTATAAAATCCTTTGAATTGTCAGTTAGTTTCTGCTTCACAATGGAAAACGTCCTTTACTATCTCTGGCGTCAAAAGCCCTAGCTTTGTTTTGTTTATTTTCTCTTTGTTAATTCAGACCCATAAATTGCTCCTTGTTTAGAAAATGAAAATATAGAAAATAGGTGCAGGAGGAGGCCATTCTGCCCTTTGAGCCAGCACCGCTTGTTGTGACGAGGGGAACAAATATCATCTATCCAAGTGTATTAATGATACTGAGTTGAGTAGCTATGTAGATTGTAAGGAGGATGCAATAAGAGTATTCAAAGGGATAAAATCCCAGTAGGGATATATACTGAATTATAATAGGTCAAATGAGCAGATAATGCAGAATATAATGCAGAAAAGTACGAGTTTCCAGTGAAGCTGGAAATAAAGCTAAAGAAGAGTACTTTATAAATGAATAAATATTTTAAAGTGTTGGTGTTCAGAAGAACTTGGCTGTCCTTGTACGCAAATCACTGCAATTTAACGCATGTATAGGATAAAAATAAAAAAGGAAAATTAAATGTTAGCTTTTATTGCAAGAGGATCTGTTTATAAGAGTAGAGCTCTTACAGGGCTCCAGCAAGACCACAACTCGAATATTGTGGGCAGGCTAGGTCAATTCTCCCCTTCACGATATGCAGGTCCACCACCGATTTTCTGGCAACTGGTGGTCCCACACCTGCTTTAATCCGGACAAAATTATGAGGGCACACTTGAAGTCTCCCCCAGAAGTCCCCCCGAAAATGTGGCGCCTAGGCTGGTTGAGGTAACGATTTCACCCTCCTTGGGACTTCCATGCCGATCGATGGGCGAATTTGCTCCCTGCGGCCGGGGCTCTGGAACTCCGGCCTGGATAGAGCCGCCAGATCCATTCCCATAGCTGACTTTGCAGGCTGGTATCTCGCCCCCTTGGCGACATAGGTGGACCATTCTGGTACCGTTGGACTCCTCTCGGAGGCCTTGACCTCTGTTGGTCCGGCAAAACGGATAATCCAGAAAGGTTCTGAAACCACGGATGCCAGAAAATCGGTGGTTGACCTGTACTTGCAATTGAGGGAGTGCAGTGAAGGTTCACCAAAATAATTTCTGGGATTGAGGGGGTTTGGCTGGTTGGATCGGTGGCGGTGGTTGTTGTCTCAAGTGAAGGGAGATTGAGCACAGATCATACTTTTCACAGTTTAGAGGACATCATCCTTTGTATGTCCACCATCTTCAACAAGGTTCCAGCATTGGTCAAATCATCCCTTCCCTCTCCTCTTTCAGCATTCTGAATGCATCATTCCCTTTGCAACTACCTGGTTCGCTCTACCATTCCCATCAACACTTCTCTTTCTCATTCCACATTCCTGTCCTGCTGCAGAGATATAAAACTTGCCATTTCATCTCACTCTTTTTTTCACTTGGTGGTGAAGAAGGTTTTTGGCATGCTTGCTTTCATTGGTAAGAATATTGAGTACAAAAGTTGTCAAATCAAGTTGAGACCATACGGAGCACTGTATGCAGTTCTAGTAGTTCAGCTATCGGAAGGATTTTATTAAGCTGGAAATGGTGCAGAAGGGATTCACCAGGAAGTTACCTAGGCTGTGTAGGAAAGAACTGCAGATGCTGGTTTAAATTGAAGGTAGACACAAAATGCTGGTGTAACTCAGCGGGTCAGGCAGCACCTCTGGAGAGAAGGAATGGGTGACGTTTCAGGTCGAGATCCTTCTTCAGACTTGTGGGCTTGAGTTGTTAGGAGAGAATGGATTGGCTGGGACTTATTTCTTTGGGGTGTAGGAGGCTGAAAGTGGCCTTACTGAGGTGTAGAGGGTCATGAGAGACATGGATGAAGTGAACACACACTGTCTTTTTTCCCCAGGATAGAGCATTCTAAAACTGGAGGGCATAGGCCTTAGTTGAGAGGGGAAAGATTTAAGAGAGATTTCAGGGGCAACTTTTTCTACTCAAAGGATATTCCATATCTGAAATGAGCTGCCAGAGGAAGTTATAGAAGCAGATACAGTTACAATTTTTAAGACATTTCTACAAATGTATGGAAGCAAGGGTTTAGAGGGTTATGGTCAAGTACAGGCAAATGGGACAAAACCAGTATGCCAACTTGGTCAGTGTGGACAAGGCGAGCCGAAAGGGAAAAGCCTGTTTCTGGGCCATACTGTCCTATGATTATAATTGGGGAGCCCAAAATACCTTCCAGGTGAAGCACATTGGATTTCTTCTAATAAAGTCTATTATATTCAGTGCTCCTGCTGATGGAGAAATTGAATGCATGAATACCTTCATTCAGTCTGTAGGGGGAACCCTTAGTTTCTAGTTACCTGCCACTTTAATTTTCTGTCCACTTCGGTGTCACTGTGTACAACCTCTAACTACAGGAATTTAACATTGCAGTATTCATGAATGATACAGGCTGCATCTCAAATTTGAAACTGTCCCAGAGCTAGATGTTAAGAGTCAAAGCTGCAAATTCCCCACATTTGTTTTGACACACAAAATTAATGGTAATTGTATCATGCCTTGGGGCCCTAACCCAAGGAAAGGTGAGTACAATCTATCCACACCGAGCAAATGAAGCCTCGAGAAGAGAGGGGAAGGAAAGAGGAGAAAAGGGTTGAAGAGGGACTAGAGAGTGGAAAGATGCAATCAATTGGTCGGAACCAGTTAACCTTCAGATCTCCAGCTGTGCAGCCTTCCGCTCTCTATTGTCTCAGACCCCCCACCCTCTCATTAGCTTCACATTCTTTACCTCTGCAATGCACCCGCCTCCATTGTCCCGGATCTCTCTCCCTCCCTGTCTCCAGTTTCTCAGATTACCTCCCTCTTCTTTCCAATGTCTTGTATCTCCCTTTGCCTCCAGTTATTCGCGTCTACCCCCTCCTCTTATCCAGTGACTCAATCTCCATCCCACAGCCTCCAGTGTCTCGGATCTCCCTCCTTCCTCTTGCTTCCCGTATCTCGCATCTTCCTCTCCCGCCATGGTTCAGGGTCTCCCTTCATTCACTCACCCTCAGCTGTCCTGCCGCAGCCACTCTCGCCGCCGCCATCACTCTTATCTCGCATGTAAACTAAACCGTCTGTCCCTGCAGCCCTAAAGAAAGGTTCCGCCTACGGAGCCTGAACAGGGCAGCGAGCAGGTTCAACCCCTTGTACAGTATCGCCTGATGCCAGAAAAGCGATAATGGGGTAAATCAACCAGGGAGAGGGAAATTGATCTGGGAACTGAGTGCAAAAGGGGTGGATTAACCAGAGAGGCAATGTAAAAGGAAGAAAATTAGCCTGATTGAGAGCTGCAATTGGATCCGCCTTGACTTCACATTTTCATTTGTGAGCTGGTTTTATCTTCTTTAAACCTATTCATTTACAGTGTGTCGATTTCAGTGCTTCTTATCGTCACACGTTTGATTTTAGTCGTGTTCGGGTAATGGTTAAACTCTGGAGCTTCCCACTGGGTTGAGGAAATGTACCCACAGCTGCTAACATCTATCCTTCTAGCCACATATAATTATTCCTTCACCCTCCTGGACCTATTCTCAGCTCGCACTGACGTGGCATGTTTCCCAAATGAAGTTGGCGTTCCAGGAGTTCTGCAGTAATTCAGCAGCAAAGTTTGTTTCAAGGTTTTGAATTGCTCGCAGTCTGCAGTGCAAAACGTCCTCCCACGTGTTGGTCTGCTGGTCTCTGTGTTGTTAATCTTATGACAGATGGCATTCCATACTTGACAAAACCAATTTCTGATTGAAATCTGAAGTGCAAGGTCATTGAGATAAATATCAGGGGTGAAATTTTTTTATATACGTAATTTGTTTCCACTGTGTATTCTGAGAGTTGAAATCACCGTTTGTAAATCTAAAATCATCAACAGTAATACTTGGGTATTGGACTTTTTAGCAGCTGGGAAAAATATCTTGGAGTCTTCAGAGTTTTAGAAATGCAGTATGGAAACAGGCTCTTCAGGCCAACAAGACCATCTATCGCCCATACACTTGTTCTATGCCTTACACTAGGGGCAATTTGCAGAAGCCAATTATCCTACAAACCCGCAGATCTTTGGATTGTGGGAGGAAACCGGAGTGTAAAATGACTTACTGCACACACAAGTATTTTTACTGTAACTGTTTATTAATACTAGAGTTAACACTAGGCTGTAGCTGTCCGTGGTCATCACTGGAGCTACAGAGCGAGCTAGAGGTGGGGACACTACAATTATACTGGAGACAATGGGGAGTGGTTAGTAATGGGGAGGTCACTATGGTTAAAGGAACATGCACTGATCTACATCCTTCCTCTTAGAAACAAAAGCATGGCAGGTACTATACAGAGTGACCACGGCTCATACGCTACGAACACCAATCGCACCGGCAACAGTATAAAACTATGCGAGCTCCCCGTAGCGGACAGGCGGCTTGACCAGCCGGCCAGAGCGGGTGCGTAAACCGCCCTCCTCCTCTTCGTCGGGAACAAAAGGGACAGCAGCCGGGGGAGCGGCAGGAGAGGCGGGCGGAGGAGAAAGCGGGGCACCGGGCGGAGAAACAGGCTTGGCAGGTGAGGCAGGTTTGACGGGCGAAGCCGGTTTGACAGGCAAGGCAGGGGGACGGGCGGACGGTTGAGAGGGTAGGGTGCGCGGCATGCGAGGAGGTGTCGGGGCGTGAGGGGCAACGGGAGTCCGAGAAGAAATGGGGGGGTGGGAAGGATCCGCGGGAGGCGGAGCGGGCTCATTCACGAGCAGCAAGTGCTGGCGGGAGCGACGGTAGATAGCCCCCTCGTAGTCGACGAAGTAGGAGCGCGGAGAACCGGCGTCGCCGACTACGACGGCGAGGCGGTAGTGGCCAGAGGGGGACTGCATTCGGACAACCTGCCCCGGGAACAGACGTGGAAGGGGCCGGGCGGACTTGTCGAAGGAGCGCTTCTGGATCACTTGTTTGTTAACAATGCGCTCAGTGACAGTGGCAGGATTCTGTACAGAGGGCTTGAGGGACTGCTGGGAGACCGGCAGGGGAGGTCTGGTGGTGCGGGGAAGATAAGGTCCCGCGGTTTGGATTCAGAATTGGGTTACCCATAAAGGTGGAAGGGTATTATTATTCTGACTGAAGGGGGAAGATTTAATGGGAATCTAAGGGGTAACCTTTTTAAACAAAGGGTGGTGGATGTATGGAACAAGCTGCCAGAGGCAGTAGTTGAGGCAGGTACTATCAGGTTTGGGTTCCTCCCGCTTCCCAAAGACGTGGGTATTAGGCTGGCCAGTAGAAATTGCCCCTAAATTGTAGTCAAAGGGAGAAGGACCTGTTGGTACCATAACAACATTTAAATGTACTATAGTGACTTTGTAAAGACATTTAGACAGATGTACGGAGAGTAAAGTTTTAGAGGGATACGGGCCAGGTGGGAGTAGTATAGATGATGCATTTTGGTCAGCATGGGCAGATTGGGCCAAAGGGCCCGATTCAATGCTCTATGACTCTGAGGACATGTAAACATGGACAGCATATGAAATCAGGATTCAATTTGGGTCTCTGGCACTATGAGGTAGTGATTCTACTGGCTATTCCACCATGCTGTCCCTATGTGTTATTCTGAATTGTTCCATGTCAGCAATGAATAACGTTCCTATCCATTTTGAAATCGTTCAAAGCATTCCATTCTCTGTAACTCTTCCAGTATTCCTAGTGTCTTGTTTTTCCCCATTCCTGCCATTATGAGGATTCTTTATTTTAAAGGTGACCTTTTGTTTCTCTATTTTTCTTTCTTCAGTTTAGGAAATCCTGGGAAGTCTACATCCAGACTAAGCTTTTGGACACCCTTTGATAACAAAATTATTCAATATGAAGATAAAAATTAAAACTGCAGATGCTGGAAATCTGAAACAAACACTGGAAAAAATCACAGCAGTTCAGCAGCATCTGTTGGAGCAGTACATGGTTTTGGTCTATCATTTCTGAAGAGTCACAGACCCAAAACTTTGACAAGTTATTTTTTTCACAGATGCTGCCTGAGCTTCTGAAGTAAATCAAAAACGACTGTTTCATTTCAATCTTGTTCTTTCTTCTCTAGGCATGCATAAAAACGGGGCTTTCATTCATAACAAACTTAAGTCCACAACAGAGAATAATAAAGCTAAATAAATATCTTCTTCCTTCTTAAGCCCTTTGCTCCTCTAGGGCACAGAGGCCATTGACAAATGTCCTCCACCTCACTCGGTTGTTGGCGGTTCTTTTGAGATCTCCCCAGTTGAGCCCACTCTCAGACATTTCTGTCTGGACATCTCTTCGCCAGCTGTTCCTGAGGCGACCTCTTTTCCTTTTTCCTTTTTCCTTGGGGATTCCATTTCAGGGCTTGCCGGGTGATGATTGTGGCAGGTGTCCCGAGGGTGTATCCAATCCAACTCCATTTTCTCCTTCGAATTTGTAAGTCAATGGGCCCCTGGCTTGTTCTTTTCCACAGGTCCACATTGCTTATTTTGTCTCTCCATCAGATGTTAAGTATTCTCCAAAGGCAGGTGTTAATGAATGTTTGCAACCTGTTTGTAGTGTGTTTTGTTGTTTTCCATGTCTCTGATCCATACAGCAGAACCTGTTTCACATTTGAGTTAAAGATGCGTATTTTGGTGTTGATTGAAATGTGTTTTGGGCTCCAGATCTTCCTGAGCATGTTAAACACCACCCTAGCCTTATTGATTCTACTTTTTATGTCTGCCTCTGCCCCTCCAGTGATGTCCACAACATTGCCTAGGTTTGTGAATGTTTCTTCTAGAGCAGTGCTGTGCATAAGGATAGGGTTGATGGTTTTGGAGTGGATCCTCATCACCTGTGTCTTTAATAAATATGCTTCAACCCAAAACTAATTTTAATGCTAAAATAAGTGATTAATCTGCTGCTATCAGCTCTCTTTTGTTTGATGTTATTTGCTTTCTATCTACTACTTTCTATAATGATCCAATATTCTTGCAACTGATTTTCCTAATAATATGTATTACATTTTTGTTTAAGGTTCTGAAATCTTAAGGACAACAATATTAACTCATAACTATCATCTGATCTTTTGGACTGGTATATAATGTCAATTCTTTCCAATGCTGTCCCTTTCTTTGTTTACTTCAGTGTTTGTGTATGTATACAACAGGTTGCTATACTTCGTAAGATTAAAACATTATGTGACGTTCTTTTTGTTTCCAGTAATAAAAAGGCACGGAAACTGGTGGTTTCTTGGTATGTGCCAATTATATAAGGAGGTATTGGCTGTGTACAAAACTTGTGAGCAGCAATAGTTTCAGTGGGTGGTGTGTCCTTGTAGTTGATTGGTGCAGCAAGGGGTGGGGGTGAGGGTGGAGATGGAGAGGTTGCAACTGATTGGCTTGATGCTAGGAGTGGAGATGTAGCGTCTGCAACTGACTGGAAAGTGAAAATGTCCCAATTGATTTAAAGCCAGAACTCTGAGGAATGAAGGGACGGCTAAATTAGAAACTTGAAAAGTCAGGTCTGTAATTTGCTTTTCACTTTAACCCTTTTGTTACTCATACTGACATTTTCCATAATCAGAACATTATCAAAATCAATGAAATTGAGCAAGTTACAATTATAGCATTTTATTTTTCTTCTATCTTTAAACACCCCAAACATTATTCTCCAGGTTAAAATAAATAAGCTAAAAAAAACTCAGTAAATCCAGTTGAGTTTTTTTCAGTATTTTCTGATTTCATATTTCAGATTTCTAGCACCTACAGTTTATTCTGGATTTTCTCAAAGTCATGAGCCATTGGAAAGAAAATAAGACAAGAAGTAGAAGCAGGAGAGGTCATTCGTCACCTTGTGCCTCTTCGGTCATTCAATAAATATCATGATTGATCTTCTAACTCAGCGCACTTTCTGATAGCAATCCCATATCCATTGATTTTCTTTGCATATAAAAATCCTTTGATCGCTGTCTTGACTGGTGGAGACCATGAGCCTAGTTCTAGATGGCCCAGCCAGACGAACCATAAACTCATGGAACATGAACATAAACATGGAACAATTGCAGCATGGTGCGCTGACAACAACCTGGCCCTTAACACCAAGAAGACCAAGGAGCTCATTGGCAATGTAGTCAACGTATATTTTTGAGCCAATGTTTGAGGTCATAGGAGGTTACAGATTTGAGTAAGTTGAAAGTTCAATTTGAGTGATGGGCTTTTAAAGAGCACAGTTTCATGGGAATCATGATTTGTAGAAATATTATCCCACGAGGTAATAATAACTATTACTTTTCAGAACAAATGTAGTTTAAAATCCCATTGCAGGCAAATTGCGAGTTTTACACAACCATTTGAAGAATCTTCACACTGAAACTGCTGCAAAATGAAAAGACAAACTTTCCAAACGATAATAATGTACAGAAAATTGTCTTCAGAGTTAATCTACAATGCTGTAAATATGTAGGTCAGGCAGCATCCGTGGAAAGTGATTTTACAAATGCTAAATGCTATAAGTGTTTCAAACATTTCCTGATAATATTTCAGATTTCCTGCATTTGTAATTTTTTATTTTTTCACTTTTTGATGGATCTAAAATAAATTTGTAGCACACTTCTAAATTGGAAAGCTGGTGGAGATAAGTCAAAGGTGTAATTTGGTTAGAGGTAATTTTTTCAAGAGTATCACTCTATCATGTGACAGTTCGAGTTAATAAGTACAAAGAGAAAAATGAAAATTTTACCATAATGTAAACTAAGATCTGGAAAGCAAATGCTTGAAAAGGTAAGGAATACCATCACTATGGATGCAGCTATGTTCCAAGGTGGAACAGATTTATCCGTTTCTAATGCAACTGACCCAACAAAGAAATTGTGCACAATCTAGAAACAACATTCTCAATATGCTGAAATAGATATTGTAATCAAAGCTGCTAATTGTCAAACAGTCTTTGATCCTGTAAATCTTACATGTGTGTAATTCAAATAAAAACTGGTCATACATGATTGAAACTGTCAGTTAAGATGTACCGTTTTATTGTTATTATCATGATCATAAATGCATTAATATTGTTATACTAAATCAGTGCATTGACTTTATTCGCTGATTTTTTTTCTTTATAGAGACATCAATTTTGTTTTCTTTTAGTTGCTCATCAATAACTTTCCACTTTTATCAGGCGAGTTTACTGATTATTTGTGACATTCAACTCCATTCACAACTTCTTCAAAAATTATTGGCTTGAGCTGACAAGTCTTCCCTTAGATTCATGCCATACAAGGCCAGACCAATGATCACCAATAAAACGAAAAGATAAACCCATAGCTCTTCAGGACATTTTAGCAGTGCCATCATTGACCAGATGTCCACCATCATCAACACTTTGAGATCACTAATAGGAGGCTTTAAAAGATTATTAAATAGACCAGCACATTGCCTACACTACTGCCACACAGCAGCTACAGTATGTAATAACTATGGAATTCACTGCAATGATTCAGCTCAACAATACTTCCCAGCCATGCGATCTTTCACACCTAAAATGCCATGGCTTCACATTATGCACAATCTAAACTTGGACTTGCAGAATGACAAGTTTTATGGCTATATGTTAGTAGCCATAAATTTTCTTATTCACAACAATGGGTAGCAAAATGAGTATTGGAAAGCAAGGTAAATTGGAAAAATGACAGTCCTTTAACATCATTATTTTAGAGCTTTGGAATTGCCTATCTATTATTTTAGTGCACAAGTATCTAGCATCTAACTTTCGAACATCACATGGTTTACTGACACCAATTACTGGCAGGTTTCTAGCTACTTATCTGGTTGAATACAGAAGAGCACTAAATGTAGGGTTATCAAGAACCTAGTGAAAATAATCCAAATCTAGTCAGGTACCCCCTCCGCTTTCTATTTTTAACCCAAGTTTATGGACAATCATTAATTACCCTGCATTTCATTTGTAAGGCTTTTCAGTAAAATCAAAAGTTTTACTGACCATTGATAAACACCTGAAATTATTGACAACTATAATTACATCATGTGATTGTGATGAAACAGAGCAAGTTTTGTGATTCAAGCAGTATATGATAAGGGGCCATTTGCGTGCAGCTTGGTCCAGCAAACTTATGCTCACTTTGAACTCAGTTGATTTGGTCCATTCAAACCAATTTTGCTGGGAATTGTTAAGTGAAAGCAGAGTTTTAACATTATAGTCATCTGTACTGGATTTAATCCGAGATTCCTGATTGAATGTGCGCTGTTTCATCACATTATTGTCTCCTATTCGCCTCTATTCTTTTGGTAAGTTGATTTCCTATATTCTCTCTCCAATTCTGATCCTGCATTGTTCAGTATCAACTGCCACCTACAGCATAAGAAGGTGAAATGCTGCTGGTCTCAATCTGATCCGAGCCAGAATGATTCATTATACCGTGTCCACGTGCTGCATGTGTAAGGTATTAGATCACCTGCACGAGATGTTTTGGTATAACAGCAGTGAGATCACCAAGATATATAAAGAAGGCTTTGGAATAAAAAAACTGTTCTAAAATTATGTCGCACAATGTACCACAACATGGTAGTCACTGTATGAGTAAATTATTGTTATAAGAAAATGACAGAAGCCTCTTTCTTACAGCAGCTGGCTTGCCAAAGGGAAATAGGTTTAACAAATCTAGCCCAAAATAAAGTCTTTGCTTCTTAGTGCAGTGACCAAATGAAAAATTATTATGAACATTTCAAATTAGCTCTATTAAATGCAGCCACGAATCAAGAACTTCCTCTGACATCAATTTAAAAGCCCAAGGTCAAATGGTATGGAGATGCAATGCATGACTAAAGTACTGGTACTTGGGTCATTGTGCGTTAAGTCACAGATCCTATTGTATAATTGAACAGGTTTAAGAGGTTGATGGTCTTGTTTCCTTTCTATGTTAGTAACAGCACAAATGTACTACTTTGGATATTTGCAAAGCTGATCCTTAATTTAAGCGGTGGGGAAGGATGTGGAATGTTCTCATATGATAGCTATTAACAACTGCAGACTTTCTGTTACAATTGGCTATCACACTCTACCCATCCATTAAGCACATTTACCGAGATTATGTATCAGCCATCCCTTTCTATTCCTAATACTTTCCTATTAAGTTCTCTTATTCTTGAACCATTTTTTGAGAATAACCTAGTTTTGCAGCAACAGTCGTTCATCAGTGGTCTGTATCGAAACTCATCACTTTAAAACTATAATTCAGTTACAATGCACACCAACACTTTCTACCAAATATACTATACTTCCTGTTAAATTCTTGCGCATCTAATGTCACAAACTGCACATTTCGTGGGAAGGGCCCTCAGTAATAATCTTGTTCACCTTGTTTTTGCATTGAAAAGAAACAGCATCCTAGAAAATGGATTCCTTGCATCTTTGGTGAGCTAAAGGGGAATTACATTTTGCCCTAATACTAAATGTGAAGTACAAAAAAAGTGAACTGTAAAGTGAATTGCCAGTTTGTTTATTCACAGATAGTAGCCGTTGCCTGAATTCACAGCTACAATCTGATTTGTGCATTGCCTATTGTGAAGCAGGTTGATAATGTTAAAGAAAAGCAAATGCGAAGGGTGGAGGGGAGAGTGTTGAAAGTAGAGTGAGGGGGACAGTTAAATGGCACTATGTTGGATTATGGTGCCCCACAGAGGTGTGGCCAAAGCAAGCTTAATGCCACAATCAAACCTTCACAGCAGTCATCAGACCTATAAATCATTTATATGATTTATGACTCCCATGGCTATCTGGACTACACTTCTTCCCACCCTGCTTCCTGTAAGGACTCTATCCCCTGCTCCCAATTCCTCCCTCTACTCTGCACCTGCACCCAGGATGAGGTATTCCAAACCAGGGCATCAGAGATGTCCTCATTCTTTAGGGAGCGGAGGTTCCCCTCTTCTACTACAGATGAGGATACAGACTAAGGGACTGTGGTAACGGTGAAATCGACAGAAGGATGGAGGGTTGGGTGTGTATGCGTGCTTTGTCTGTGATTTTTATTTATTTGCTTATCTTTATTATTTTACCGTGGATGTTTCGTTAGCTTTAGAAATGTTTGAATGCTGCACTGACTGGCTGACATTTTAAATTTCGTTGTACATGGCCCATGTTACAATGACAATAAAGAAACTATTCTAAAACTATTCTATTCTAGGCTCTCACCAGGGTCTCCTCTATATCCCGTAGCTCTGCTCTCACTCCCCATCCCCCCACTCATAACAAGGATAGAGTCCCCCTTGTCCTCACCTTCCACCCCATCAGCCGTCACATACAACAGACAATCCTCCGACATTTTCAACACCTCCAAAGGGATCCCACCACTGGCCACATCTTCCCATCTCCTCCCCTTTCGGCTTTCAGTAGAGACCATTCCCTCCGTAACTCCCTGGTCAATTCGTCTCTTCCCGCCCAAACCACCCCCTCCCCTGGTACTTTCCCTTGCACCCGCAGGAAATGCTACACTTGTCGTTTTACCTCCCCCCTTGACTCCATCCAAGGACCCAAACAGTCTTTCCAGGTGCGGCAGAGGTTCACCTGCGCCTCCTCCAACCTCATCTATTGCATCCGCTGCTCTATATCGGTGAGACCAAGCATAGGCTTGACGACCGCTTCGCCCAACACCTCCGCTCGGTTCGCACTAACCAACCTGATCTCCCGGTGGCCCAGCACTTCAACTCCCCCTCCCATTCCGAATCCGACCTTTCTGTCCTGGGCCTTCTCCATGGCCTGAGTGAGTCCCACCGCAATCGGAGGAGCAGTACCTCATATTTCGCTTGGGCAGATTACACCCCAGCGGTATGAACATTGACTTCTTCAATTTCAGGTGGTGGCATCCAATCCCACTGATTCAGACCTCCTAATCACATGTGACAATAAAGTATTCCATTCCAATTAGGGTTTAATAACCATTTCTGTTAAGCACCCTGTTTGTATGTATATGCTGATGCTGTTTTTTCTTGACAGACAATGGGTGCCCAAGAAAATGCAACAATCTAAAAGGTATTGCTAACAAAAAATGTTACAATGATTGCTTAAACATTTTGCAATGCCAAACATTAATACTAGGTCCAAATGGAAAGAGGAATCCTAATAGTTACACCTGAATTTAGAAAGAAACAAAATTGCTAAAAATTATGTAAATTTGTTTGTTCAGACTGTTCAGAAGGCTCTGGGGAGGAAGACAAATTGGGATGAAATGTCTTTATGCAAAATATTAATCTATTTCCACTGATGCTTCCTGCCCTGTTTTCCAGAAATTACTGTTTTTATATCTTAAACATTAAAGTTGCATTGAGAGTTTGGATAATGTAGTACCATTACATAAAAGTAGTTAGATATAAAGTTACTGATTGCTAAACACTCAAGATCTTTCCCCTCTCTTCCACTTGAGCTCCCTCACACCTTTCAAGCTCCCTTCCCCTCCACACTGTCCAGTTTCTCTCCTCTACCCAAGCTTCCTGTTCCAGAGGGATCTCCACCACCAACCTTTACCTCTTCCCCAAAAAATAATATTGCAGTCTTCGGCCTCTCTCTTTCTCTCTCTCGCCTCCTCCCAACTCCATCCTATTCCTCCCTCCAAAAACACAGAACTCTTCAATAACTTTCCCCCTGGGCTCTCACCCTTCCCCTCTTTCCTCTCTTCTCTGCTCTCCTAGTTCTCCACCTCCTCTCTCAATATTTTCCAGATTCCCAAATTCTCCAACTTCTACCGACCCTCCCAACATCAGAAGCACTAATCTGCTACATGACAACTTTTCAACATTAATATCTCCTACACCCACTTCCATCCATCCAGACCTCAATGCCCCTACCATCATGTGATAGGAGCAGAATTCGGCCATTCGGCCCATCAAGTCTACTCCAACATTCAATCGTGGCTGATCTATCACTTCCTCCTTCCCCCATTCTCCTGCCTTCTCCCCATCTATCTATTTCTGCTTTGAAAATATCAATTGACTGGACCTCCACTGCCTTCTGTGGCAAAGTATTCCACAGATTCACCACCCTCTGACTAAAGAAATTCCTCCTCGTCTCCTTCCTAAACATACCCAGAGGTAGGATAGTGTTACTGTGCGGGGATCGCCGGTCGGTGCGGACTCGGTGGGCCGAAGGGCCTGTTTCCACGCTGTATAAAACTAAACAAAATAAAGCCACCCCCACCAATTCATACCTCAGCATGTCCCACACTGGAAGCGAACCTCGGCCATTCCTCCCTCTCCCCGGGCTCTCTCCCGCGCGGCGCGCGCCCGCCCGCCCCACCCGTTCAAGCGCCAACGGTTTCCTCGTGGCCCCCCGCCCGCCCTCGCCTCGCGCCAAACGGCCACGGCCTCCGCTGCGGGCGTCGAGCAGCGGCCATGAAGCCCGGCAACAGGTACCAAAAAAACAACCCATGTGGACACCACCGAAGGAGCACGGACGTGAGCGGGGGTCTGTAGACGGGGGATTGTGTCGATGATGGTGGTGGGGTTTCGGTGGAAGCTGCGGAAGGAGTTGGGGGGAGGGAAGGAGTGGGGCTAAAGGAAGTTGTGGGAGTTGGAAGTGGAAGGGGTGGGTGTGAGGGAAACGAGGTGAGGGAAGGAGGAATGGGGAGGTGATGTGGGGGTGAGAGGGAAGGAGGGGGTGAGAGGGAAGGAGTGGGGTGAGAGGGAAGGAGTGGGTGAGAGGGAAGGAGTGGGTGAGAGGGAAATACGTGGGGAGGTGAGGAAAGGAATGGAGGTGAGAAAATAAATGGTGGAAGCTGGGGGTTGGAAGGAGTGGGTGAGAAGGAGTGAGGGGTGGGAGGAGTGGAAGCTATGGGAGGTGTAAGGAATGGTGTAAGGGAAGCTGTGGGGGTGGACTGAGTGGGGTGAGGGAAGCAGTGGGGGTGAGGGAAGGAGTGGAGGGTGGAAGGATGGATAGGATCAGGTGAGGGTGCATGTGGTGGTGTGGGTGGGTCAGTTATGGATGGTTACACCTGTGCATGGCATGGATGAACATCCTTAGGGGGAATTGGGATGAGGATTGAATGGATCAAGTAAGAAATTGGGATGAGAATGGTTGAGTTGGGTGGGAAATTGGGCTGAGGGTGGATGGGCTGGGTGGGAAAGTGGGGTACAAGTGTGTGGGCCGGTGGGAAAGTGAGGTAAGGGTAGGAGGGCCAGCTAGGAAGGCGGAGGGTTGGGATGAGGGTGGGGTGGATGGGGTAAGAGTAAATGGGCCAGGTGGGATGTTGGGTGAAGATGGATGTGATGTGGGTGCAATGAGGTAATGGTGGGATGGGATGGGTGGTAAAGTGAGATGAGAGTGTATGGGGTGGGTAATGAGTAAGGTGATGTGAGCATGGAAGGGATTGAGGGAGGAGATCAAGATGCATGGCTTGGGATGGTGGTTGAGGCTGGGATTTGATCATGTCTGCAGGGATTCAAAATGTGGGTTTGGTTGATGCTGGTGAGGGATGGGTGACAGAAGGGTTGGAAGTACTGTGCCTTGGAAAGTAGACGGATGATAGGATGGTGTGTCACAAGATGGATGTTGAACCATCAGGATTTCCAAATAATTGGATAGTTTGCTATCACGGTTTAATTCATGTCAAATGCAATTGTAGACCAATTGCAATTGGCAACAACACTTCCTCCTTGATAACCATTCAACACAGTGGCACGTCAAGGCTGTGTGCTCAGCCCCCTGCTCTACTCATTCTGTACCCATGACTGTGTAGCCAGACCAATTCCATAACAATTCCATATTTAAATTTGCCAATTACACCACCATGGTTGAACGAATTACAGACAATAATGAATCAGTATAGGAGGGAGATCAATTGTCTGATTGAATAGTGCCAGAACAACAACCTTGCTCAAAGTTAGTAAAATCAAGGACTTGATTGTAGAAGAAGAAGCCTGAGCGTCTATGAACATGCCCTCATCGACGGATCAGTGGTGGAGGGACTCAAGCAAATTCCTGGGCTATCCTGGAGCCCGCAATTGATGTAATCATAAAAAAGCCCATCAATGCCTCTACCTCCTTAGAATATTGAGATTTGGTATGTCAACAAATGTTCTCTTGAACATCAACAGGGGTAGGGGGGAGAGCTTATTGACTGGTTGCGTAACAGCCTGGTTCGGCAACTCAAACATTATGGAACAAAGGAGATTACAAAAAATGGTGAACAACTGCTTGGTCCATCACAGGTACTGGCTCCACCATCGAAGGGATCTAAAGGAGGCGTTGCCTCAAAAAAGCTGCCAGCATCATCAAGGACCCATACCACCTTGGCCATGTTCTCATTTCACTCCTGCCATCGGGAAGAAGGTTTAGGAGATGGAAAACTATAACATTCGGGTTCAGGAATAGCTTCTTGCCACCAACCATCAGGCTATTGAAAACTATGAATTCAACTAAACTATGAACTGCCTTGGTTGCACTGGGGACTTTGAGCTTTGTATTTGTTTTGCACAATATTGTATTTTTTATTTATTTAACATTTTTCTTTGTTTAGTATATAAACTATTGAGTACTGTGTTTACAAACCACTTGTGCTGCTGCAAGTAAGAATTTCATTGTTCTGTTTTGGTACATTTGACAATAATACTCTTGACTTGCTTCTCTTGCTGCGTCATACTGATACTGACAGAGACCTAGGATTAATCCTGACCTTGTGTGCTGTCTGCGTGTAGTTTGCATGTTCTGTATTGACTGCGGCTTTCCTCTGGGCACTCTGAGGTCTCCTCCAATATCCCAAAAACCTGCGGTTACTAATGATGCAAATATTTTTGGATTGTTTTTAATGAATTCCGTCATCAAGTTTTGAACTCCTTCACATCAAGTGCTGGTTTATTGCTTATTAATCGTGCAAAAATGGACACAGCAATCAAAAAACGATTACATTTTATTACTAATAATTGACATGTTCTCTTTTGATTTGATCCTCAGAAGAAATTTTGGATTAAAGCAACCCTGAAAATCAACTAGTGTTTATATGGGTATGTGTGAAGTGGATTTTAGAACCATACAAAAAAAGGTCCTTTAGTCTACCAATCCTTTGTCAACAATCAACTATCTGTTTACACTAATCCTACACTAACCATAGTCTCCCTACATTCTGTAAACAGTCTGAAGAAGGGTTTTGGTCCAAAACGTTGCCTATTTCCTTCGCTCCTTAGATTGCTGCCTCACCCGCTGAGTTTCTCCAGCATTTTGTCTACCTTCTGTAAACTCCCCCCAGTTTGTATTATTTACCTACCCACTAGGGGGCGATCTCCAGTAGCCAATAAACTGTCTCCAAGTGAGCTGTACGTCTTTTGAATGGAGGAAGAAACAGGAGTACCCATTGGAAAACCACACAGTCAATAGGGAACATACAAACTCCACCAGAGGCCAGGATTAAATCTGGGCCTCTGGCAATATGAGGCAAGAGCTCCACTAGTTGCACCCCTGTGCAATTTTAAAGATTTTAAAATTGTTCCATTGTTTCACTGAAGGAGATAGGCTAAAGATACTTGTAGTTGGTTCGTTTTCCATCAACAAAGATTATTAGTAACCTGGCTAAACCAATACATTGAAAGAATGAATGCATTCCTTAAGTGATTGTCATGAAGTTGAACATTTTATTGCCAATGAACTCCATACAAATGCATTATCTTTACCACTGAAAACTAGCTCTTGAAAATATGTATCCAGGAAAATCAAAATATTATGACTTGGCTCGAGTCTCTTGATGTTCCACAAGCAATACAGCCTAGCTTTGTTTTTGTGGACTTCTTTATAACGATTTTCGGTTACAGCAGATGAAATCTGTTGTAACCGAGGCGTTCGGTCGTATCGGGAACCAAAGACAGAGTGACCGCTGGGTGGTTGGAGTGAATCTTGTTTCAGTCAGTGGTTATCTTTTCTGTTTAATGTGTGTCTTATTTAGTGTATGTTTAATTTAGTGTATGTTTATCCAATACTGTACATATTTACCCTCCTTGCTCAGTTATAGTGGACAAATAGGAATAATGGACACTCCCCCTCCCCACTCCCTGATCCCCTAGATCCATTATATTGAGGGGTATTTGTAATGACAATGGTTGTTTTACCTTCATTTAGGCATGCAGCGACATCTCTTATGATGTCTTCTCTACTGCATCGTAAAAATAAAGCTGATGGCAGTGTCGACAGCAATAGCAAAAAAATCAGGTATGATGCAGGAAAGGCTTTTGAGGCGAGTTATGTTAAGAAGGTGTCCATGTATTTTGTTCAAATGGAAATTTGAAACAAATTTGTTCAGTAGAAAATAAGACTTAACTAATCTGATTAATGTCTAGTGATGAACATGGAATAATACATTTATGTGTAAAAGACAATAAATTGCCAGTCAATTATTTTGAAAACATTGATCCACATTTCTTTACATACCCACATTTGAATTTAACCCTTATAACTAATGAGTCTATTCAGACTGGTTGGAATAGTCTTTCTGGTCTTTTTAATTTGTGCATTAAAGCAGAAGAAAATTCAATGATAAAACACATTGTATAGCCAAATAAATTTATTCTGCTGGGCATGCAATTCTATTTTGAAATCCAGTCCCTTCTCAGTGTTCCCTAATTCTAGCTCTACCGATTGGCATAGAAGATAATTCTTGGAACATATTTGAGTTCCTCTTTTTTTATTGAATCTATTTTAAATTTGGGCCTAAAAATTATTTGGCCCCATGCCCCCAAATACACTGGATTGCACAAATTAAAACATATTTAGATGGCATTAACCAATTTTGCACATATTTTCAAGTGAGTTCGCATCATTCTCAGACCATGTATAAATTGTAGGATGAAATTCAAAAATATGCAACTGAGTTGCAAACAAAGTAGAAGGAAAGGGGGAGAATTTTATCACCTTTGCCTCCAATCTCCACCCTGCCCTCAAATTCACATGGACTGCTTCTGACACATCACACTGCCTCGGAAAGCAGCAAACATAATCAAGGAGCACCCACACCCTGGTCATTCTCTCTTTTCTCCTCTCCACAGTCAAGACTGCACTGTTCGCAACCAACATGTCGTTTATTTTTATACTAAGCAGTCCCTGGACTATGATGGCACAGCAGTAAAATAAAATAATTGGGTGTTGCAATTAAAGAAAGAAGCCATGGTACAACATTCATTTGGAATGAAAGTACAAGTGATAGATTATCTTTTATTGATATAGGAAGAAATTTGGTGCAACTGCTCCACCATTTATTGATTACCTGAAAGAGATACTGCGTCGATACCCCGATGGAGGCCAGATTCTTAAGGTAAATGCTCTTTATATTTTATTCTGTCCAGTAATAGACAATTACTACTACTATCATTTTTCATATGTGACTGTGACCTTAACATATGTTGATCTAGTCTCAATGTGGAATACCCTGCCACAGAGGGCAGTGGAGGCCAAGTCACTGGATGGATTTAAGAGAGAGTTAGATAGAGCTCTAGGGGCTAGTGGAATCAAGAGATATGGGGAGAAGGCAGGTACGGGTTATTGATTGGGGACGATCAGCCAATTTCACAATGAATGGCGGTGCTGGCTCAAAGGGCCGAATGGCCTCCTCCTGCACCTATTTTCTATGTTTCTATGTCATTATTGTGATCCAGCATAGTAAATTATAAATTAATTGGAGACAATGGAATGGAGCACTGAAGGAATGGGATTTATCCATGTAGTTAATATTGTTCTATGATTTATTTCTCAGGAATTACTTCAAAATGCGGATGATGCAGAAGCCAATGAGGTGGTGTTTATATTTGACGAAAGAACTTACGGGTCAACATCTTTGTTTATGAAAGATCTTAAGAAGTTTCAAGGTATGTGAATTCCAGATGTTAAACTAATGAAAAGCAAGAAAAATCCTAAAGCGAATTTTGATTTTATTTTCAGGACAACATATAAGATCAAACAAAATGGCAATTAAAAGGTACAGCCCTACAAAGGTACATGTAGGGTAGCATTCTAATTGTGTCAACATAAGACAAGTTGGTAGATTTCTGATACATCTAATTACACTTCTCCTTGTTCTGCAATATATTTCCTTGATTTTGGGAAACCATCTTAATCAATGAAAATCTTGCATCTCTTCCTCTTAACCCGAACAACTCTCACCAACTTCTACAGATGTGCCATTGAAAGCATTTCATTGAGGTTTGGGAACAGCTCCATCCAAGACTGCAAGGAATTGCAGAGACCATCACGCAAACAAACCTCCCTTCCATTAACACCATCTGCACTTCACACCTTCACACTGCCGCGTCAAGGCCACCAGCCAAAGAAGTGTCTCACCCCAGTCACTCTCCTTCCCTCTCCCATTAAACAGAAGTGTGAAAATGTATACCTCCAGCTTCAAGTACAGTTTTTTCCCATCTGTTATCAGGCAACTGAACTGTCTCTCATCAACTGTCTCTCATCAACTGGATGTTTGCAAAGAAGAATTTATTGAGCTATGTGTGTGCATGTGGTCATTATATTTGTTATCTAGATCAATTCTTGGGAACATCATTTTCTTCTTGTATTTAGGTATATCTGTGTGGTACAGCTGAAAGGCTTACTCAGCTATTTTAGTTCAAGGTCAGTCATTGTTTTGAGGGTATGGAGCCACTCAGACTAGATAAGGGCAGCAGGATTTCTGTCCCTGAAGGATAATAGTGAACCAGGCATATGTTTTTTCTGGGAATATTCTTAGTTGAATAGTCAACATTAATGAGGTAATCTGATTTCAAATTATTTAATCATTTGATTAAATTCTGTAATTGCTATGATCAAGGAGCTTGAGCCCAAATCTTTAATTCAGACTCTTTCTTGATCATTGGTGCAATGATTTAACCATCCAATAAGTATGTTGAATTGCCGAAGCACTTGAATTACCTGGTGTCACATTTGCCACCTTTACATTTTGTTTTCCTCTATTAGGTCCAGCTCTAATAGTGTACAATGATTCCGTGTTCTCAGAAGAGGATTGGCATAGTATTCAGACTACAGGAGTCAGTAATAAACGTAATGATCCCAGCAAAGTTGGCCAATTTGGCCTTGGATTCAATACTATTTATCACATCACAGGTGAAACATTATTTTGAACTATAACAAATAGTATAAAGTCATGATAAACTAGCTAAGTTTCATTTAGAATCTTTTCTTTATAAAAGGTAACTTTTCCAATATATTATCGTGCAGTATCACTGAGTACAATATCATAAAAACTATATTTACATTTGTTGAAGAGGAAAACAGTTTTGTTATTTGCTTGTATATTGATCGGGAATGTTTAAGGCCATTCATTTTAGTTGAATCTAAAATTTGGTTGCTACATATTTTTGGGAATTGTAAGTTAAATTGACAACTGAATTTAGACAAGAGAATTGTGATCTCTTAAAATATTTATAATTTTATTTTCCAGATGTACCAAGTATATTCAGTGGTAAATATATTGGTATACTTGACCCACAACAAAAGCTGTTTGGAGAACAGGAAGCAGGGTATATATGGTCTCTTGATGACCCTGACGACAAAAAGGTTCTTGAACACTCCAAAGATCAGTTCAGACCATTCAAATATGCCATGGAAGTTATTGGGACAACAACATGGATTAATGCATTAAAAGAGAATTATTTCAAAGGAACATTGTTTCGGTTTCCATTGAGAACTGAACCTTCAGAAATATTAGCTGGCTTGTATGATAGAGATAAAATTTTTGATCTCTTTGACTCCTTCAGAGCAGATGAAGATATGAATCTTTTGTTTCTCAGAAATGTTTCATCTGTCTCAATTAAGCATGTTGACAACAGTGGAAATGTGAAGGACCTTTCAAAAATAGCAGCCTTGCAACCTGAACACATGCCCTGTTTTAATCGGAACGTAGGTGTTCAAAGCCAAGAACTAGTCTCTAAGGTTAAAACTTCTACCAGTATCAGAGCTATTTCTCAATTCTTTGTAAAAGAGAAGAATCACAATCACTGGTTAATAACAAATTGCACAGGCATTAGAGGTGAATTGGGTAAATTAGATGATCTGGCTGAGAAGCTGAGTTATACACCATGTGTTGGATTGGCCTTTCCTTTGAATAAACTAGAATCTACAGAAACTAGTACAAGAACAGATTTTGAAGGGCGTCTTAATTTCTTTCTACCACTTCCAAATAATGAGGCCAACAAGACAGGATTGCCAGTCCATATAAATGCGTTCTTTGGACTTTCAGACAACCGGAGACATATAAAGTGGATCGAATCAGACCAAAGATATGATGAAGCAGCACAATGGAACGAGCTCCTGATAGACAAGATCCTTCCCTATGCCTATTGCCAACTTATCTTGGATGCCATTACTCTGACTAAAACCTCAGTGTTAAAACCTTTATCAGTGTATCATATATGGCCAGACCTTGAGAAAATGAATCATAAAGACCGTTGGATTAAGATATCTAAAGAAACCATAAAATCTTTGATGAAACTTGATACACTGTGCTTGGCTGCCAATGAAGAAAACTGGATATCTGCTACCAAAGGCATATTTTTACAGTGCTATGATCGGCTTGACATGATGCAGGCAATTGAAAATGTTTTGATAAAAGAGGCTCAACCTTTGGTTAGAATCCCAGTTCATATATTCAAGGCCTTGAAATTTGCCTTGGGTAATCATAGTGAATTAAATGTAATCACTCCAACATCCCTCCGAAACATTCTTCAGCATTGTGATTTGTATACTTTCCCATATGAACAAAAATTACTACTTCTAGAATATGTTTTAAGTGATGAGCAATACAGTTCCCTCAACAACCTTCCACTACTGCCACTCACCAAGGGATCCTTTGTAAGATTTCAGATCAGTTCCTGTGAAGAACTCGTGTTTACTGACTCAGCAAAATTTCCAAGGTAAGGCTTTTTTCCCCCCATTTCTTTCTCCCATTTTCTGACAACCTAGTTCATATCAGTCCATACAATCAATGCTAGTTTACCAAACCATCCCCTTCTTTGACTAATTTTCCACTGCAACCTGTTTTCTCCCCAGATTCTACCACTTACCTACATGCTAAGAGCAATTTGTAGTGACAGATTAAACTAACCAACTCACACATTTTTAGAAGGTGGAAGGAAACTGGAGTTTCCGGGTGAAAACCCACTTGTCATGGGGAGCACATGCAAACTCTACAAAGAGTACTGGAGTAGTGTAGATGGTTTAAGAATAAGAAGCAAAATGGCTGCATTCAGGATTGCTTGTGTAATTTTTAATATATAATTTAGCTCAATATCCTGTTAGAAACATGTTAATATATTAAAGAAACGTACAGTGCAGTACTGACAACATTGTTATTTTCCTGGGCAATTTTGCCATGCATTTAAAGAAGTTTCCTTATTTTTTTGTTCACTAGACTTATCTAGGGTAATGGAGCAGTTTGAATGGGTAACAATAAATGAAGTAGCAACCAGAGTCACCTTAGTTATATCATTTCTTACACTAGAAAACAAAAATATACCGTATAAATATCAAAAGAAGACGGCGTTCAGCTAAGCTCTGATTTTTACCAACAAAGGTATTCTTTATGAACAAGGAGGCCTTGGGTAAACTAGAGAAGGCTTTAAGTTATAGAACTTTTAGTGAAGAGGAAATATATTTGCTGTGAAAATATGTTTTTAATATCAGTTTTAAAAATTATTTCTGAGCTCTAAATATTACTGTTTTCCGAGCCTTATTCAAACCTTAGGAACTCTCTGCATTTTTCCTCATGGACAATACCAATTGGTTAGGGAAAGCAAAGTCAGACGTAAGAAAAATCTGGGCTGCGAGTGAAATCTTGAAGATGAACCATCATAATTGTGTTAAATGAACAAAGCATTCTGTTGTAATACAATTGTATACAAGCATGTGAAGGATCTTGAAAGGATGGATACGGAGTGGATCTTTCCTCTTGTGAAAGAATTTAGCACTAGGGACCATTGTTAAAAAAATAAATGGTGGATATATTTAAGGCAGACAGAGTGATGTTTTTCCTCAGTTGTCAGTCTTTGGAACTATCTTCAGGTCCCAACCCAAAACTTCACAGATGCTGCCTGACCCGCTGAGTTCCTCCAGCACTGTGTTTTGTTCAGGATTCCAGCTTTGACAGTTTTTTGTGTCTCCTTTGCAATTAGTTTCCTTAATGGAGAGCTAAAGCAGAGTTTTTTAATACTTTATATAGATAGATAAGGGTGAAATTTTACCAGAACATGAACAGGAAAGTGGAATTGAAATTACAGCCACATCAGCTATGAACGAAATGAATGGTAGAACAAACTCAGGGGATTAAGTAGCATATTCATGCATCTAATCCATGTGTTCTTATGTAAAAAGCAAAGTGCTGTAGGTTCATTGGGAAAATAACCAGGTTTATGGAACAATTTAACAATGGATTCAACTACATATAATGCAAGAATATTTTTAGCTAGGTTCTCTCCTTTTAAGTCTTTTTCTCATTACATTTGGTACTGTTTCATTAATAATAAGGTAATTTTCATTTCTATAACTTTTTCATGGTCTCAGATGACAAACAGATTTAAAATGCCATTAGATAGTAACTACTGAAGTAATATAGGGAATACAGAGCCAGTTAAGAAGTTTCCGTAAAGTAGAATCAAGAACTGTGATGTAAGCAGGGAATTTGTATTTAGTAATGTTTCTACAGACTTTTAATGCAAGGTAATCCAATAATCTTGTTTGGTACTCTTGAACAATTAGCTAATAATCAGTGTGATTGGCCATATTTTCTAAGCAAGATTTATTTCAACATTTGTTTTTGCAAAGCATAACATATATACATTCATGAAAGAATCACATATCATATTCCATCAATGAGACTGCAATTAAACTTGTACAGAAGTGATGACGTAGAATTCTTCTTAATGTCCTTGTACTGTATACAGCTGTTGGATGTGCAGGAAATCACTTTTAGTTTCAAGAACTTGTTGGGAATCACATAAATAACAAAATCATATAGACTGCAGCTTTTGAAATAAAAACAAAAAATATTGGAAGCACTTGCAGCATCAACAGCTGTGGATAGGCTGTACTGGTCGAGAAATGAAAGGGAATTCAACAGTATATGAAAATCAAAAGAACTGTAGATGCTGGAAATCTGAAATAAAAACAAAAAATGCTGGAAGCTCTCAGTAGGTCGTGCACTGTACTGCTGGGTGTTTTCAGCATTTCTGTTTTTAATCACAGAATTATTCATTGGTGGAGGGTTAGAAAATGAAACAAAAGTATTTGGTACTACCAATGCCCAATAAATAAAGGATTATGCACAATGTGGTAATGAAACATAAGTCATGTTGGAACGTCCGTGTCAGTACAGAGAGCATTATTGAATTTTGAACATAATACAATGTTCTTTAATTTATATTCAATGCTACTTAATAGTTACACCGCTGTAACAAAAAGTGCAGTCTAATTAAATTACTTTGGAATCTTTTTGGGACATAGTGAGGTCATGAAAGCTCTCAAAATGCAAATTGTCTTTCTGATTAAAGAAGCAATGGAGTGGAATGGAAGAGGAAAAAGTGAATAGGATAGATCATAACAAAACATCTTCTTGCAGGATGTGTTGTTAAATCCACAGTTATATTGCTCCATAATCTTGGTTATATTCTTAATGAACCTCAAACACTTTACTTTTACAACCTGGTGTGGTCACATTTATTCCAATGTAAAGCTTACTTCATTAAGCAGTACTTAAACAATTCCTATCTCCTCCTTTTGCTATAAAATGTATGAACTGATTTTTTTTTTTATGTTTGTAGGATTTTGCTTCCAGGTTTTGAGGAGAGATTTCTACCTGAAGATCTTAATGATACATTGTCGGACCATCTAAAGAAAATAGCTTACAGTCGTAAGATATACTTCTTCTTGAGCTTTGATTACTAAAGTTATGGACAAGAAATCTGTGGCAGCATAAAGATACCCTTAGATGTTTTGTATTTTGGGTGGAAAGCAAAAAGAGAACAAATCTGGGTTACTGGGGTAAGATTGGTCTTCAGTGATAAATGTGTGCCTGAGGAATTTGTGCAGGAGGGAGGGATCCAGGTTCTTGGACCATTGGGATCACTTTAATGTAAGAAAATTGACAGTCAAGGTCAAATTAACTCGGGACATACAGAGAACTGGCGTATTATGGCTATTACAAAACAGGGTTGAGGGATGGGCGGACTGGCAGTTCAAGTATTCCAGGGTACAGATTCTACAGGCATGATAGAGGTGGAGGTAAGAGAAGGAGTTGTTGCATTTTTGATTTGAGAGAACATCACAGCAGTACTGTCACACAGAGGATATTCTTGGGGAATTGTGAAATTAGGCTAAATAGATGGAATTCAGAAATAAATAAGAAGGGGGTGATCACTTTCATGGGATTATACTTTATGCTGCAAAACTGTCAGCGGAAATTGGAGGAGCAAATATGTAAAGACAAAGCAGATAGCTACAAGAATAATAGTCAAGAGTGTTTTATTTCGCATCATTGTAATATTGGGTAATTTAATCTTCCCTAATATTGATTGGACTCCTCTTGCACTAAGTGCAAGTGGGGGGCTTTTAACAGTGAGATTGGGAGAATTCAGAGCGAGCATGTCCCTGTTAGAGTAGCATGGTCAGGAAACCCTGGTTCACATGAGATATTAAGATTCTGGTTAGAAAAGGGAGGTGGCATATGTCAGTTATAGGGTGCTGGAATCAAGCAAATGCATTGAGTATAAGTGATGTTGGAGTCCACTTGAGGGAAATCAATCACTTGAGACAAACAGAGACCATAAGATAGCTTAGAGGCAGATAAGGTAAAGGAGAATCCTAGCCTAAATATATGATGGACTGTTGAGCTGCTATCATAAGAAGATGCATCAGCTCATTTTACACCAACACTAAAATTCACATTCAGCATTTAAGAGTCCTTGGAGAGAGGTGCATTTTAAAGGGTTTTTTTGACATGTAACTTTTTTGTGAGTCACGATTAGTTGAAAATCTGCTCTTTTAAAGCACTTTCCATGACTAATTACTATGTTAATATTAGTTATTAGTACAACTTTTGCATGTAATCATGTAATATGGTTCAGAATTTACAGTATGTGGAAACTATCTTTTCCCTAGAGACAGCTTTGTTTCCAACTGAGATGTGGTCTGATGGCAAAATAAAGGCTTTTGTATATAATCAGACAATGCAACTGAAAATGTTGGAAAAACATGAAACCATGATAATGGAATAATACGGTATAGATGTAGGCCACTCAGCCTCTTGTTCTTGTGCTGGCTCTTTGGTACAACCATCAATTTGTCCACAACCTTGTTCGTTTGCCATTCCCCTGTAATTATTTTCTCCTCAGCTGCTTATTCAGTTCTCTTTTGAAGCTAATTAAAGAGTTCTTCCACCATCTTTACAGGCAGTGCATTCCAGATTATAACATGTACTGCACAAAAAAATGATTATTTACAAGTCCTTCCCAGGTTACAATAGTCCATTCCTGAAAACTGTCCATAACCCAAACAGTTCATAGATCAGAAATTCAGCCACCTGCCAATATATAAAACATAGGCTAACCAAGTTAAACCAGGGCGATAAATTTGCACGAGCAGTGGGTAGTTATGACAGTTTAAATAATGGAGATAGAATGCTTGTAAACAAAAGAAGATAAGTATGGGAAAAAGGCAGCTTGGAGGAGCATGATTAGCTATACTGCTGTGCAAACTGCCCGTATGAACTTGAAAGTCGAATAGTCTTCTTACATTTTGTCACTATGCTATGAATATATGGACTTCAACTGCTTGAACCTTTTCACCATTTAGAAAGCATTCACGACTACAGTGTTTTTTTGTTTACTACAAGGTGGATCCCCTTACACTTGCCTACTTTGGAGTTGACTTGCCACTATTTCCCCTATTTGTTTAATCTATTAAATATTTATTTTGTAATTGAAACTTCCATCCAGCATCTGGAATTCTTTGTTTCTACTTTAAACTAAGGGGTTGGCTTTTTAGAACAGATAAGGAGAAATATCTTCAATTAGAGGGAGGTGAGTCTTTAAAATTCTCTACCCTGGAGGCCTGTCAAAGTTCAGACATAATCATTCAAAATAGAAATCAATAAAATCGAGGGATATGGGAATCCCACTGCAAAATGTAATTGAAGTAGAAAATGGGCTATGAACTTGATGAATGAAGGAGCAAGTTAAATTACCAGATTTCATTCTTTTATTGCTATTTGTGATGTTCAATCCATTGATTAATTGAAAGTGTTAACGTTTATTAATCTTACACTGGAACCTTACACTGGAAATTCTTTGTTCTGTTCTTTTTCCAGAAATATTTGCAAATGTCATCTGCTTGAATGTGAATGCTGTGCGGGAGTACATTCGAAAAGCTCTTCCTGAAGACTGGACTAAAACACTTGGTCATGTAACATGGGATCTCATAAATAGACAGCACCCTCCAGTGCACTGGCTTTCAGGATTTTGGGATTTCCTGAATAACAATTGTAAAACGCTAGAGAAATTTGAAGGGTTACCACTCATACCACTCAACTCACTTAAAGATTGTGTGAACAGTATCCAACTCGCACATTTATCGAAGAACATTACGACAATTTTTCGAATGCAAAATGGTTACAATTTACCAGATACAATTGCAAGTATAATTACGAGAGTTGGAGGCAGTATTGTTCAAGACTGTGACGAATTTCTAAAGCATCAGCAGTTATCTGAGTATGTATTTTCACCCAATCCAAATAATGTTTTAAAAGTATTTTTGAATCTGGGTTGTGATCGAGTAGTAAAAGAGATTGGTAGTATGTCAATTGACGACAGAAGATCTTTGAGAGGTTTTCTTGCTGAAGCATCCATTTTTGAGACGGATGAGATAAATATGTTATTCAAGTTACCAATCTTTCACCAGATGACTTCCCTTCGGCCTACAAGTAAAGGACTTATCACAGCTGGAACACACGGAGCCCTGAGCAATGATGTGTATCCTGAGATCCCAGATGATGTGCCTCTACCAGAAACGGTACTTAAATGTGTTGATGAAAATGACAGGAAACTGCTGCTGATGAAAGGAAAGTTAATGACAGCAGCAGATGTTGCTTTGCTTATGATGAAGGGAATAGAGACCCAAAAGTATGAGCCTGAACAAATTGAAAAGGTGATGCTCTGGATTCTAAAAAATAGTGAGGTACTTTTTAAACAGAAGCCAGAATTATTCAATAGGTGCAAAACACTTCGATTTTTAACTTCAAAGGACAAGGTTGTCGAAGCTTCTACTTTATTTGATCCAAATAATGAGGCTTTTCAGCATCTCTTTCAGCCAGAATATCAGCACTTGTTTCCCCCTCCACTTTATTGTAAGGATGAGAAAAGTTTACAGACATTGCAAAAACTTGGGCTGAAGTCAAAAGAAGACAATATTTCACCAGATGACCTTTTAAAGGTTGCGCAATTGATAAATAAACAACACAACCATACCAGTGACATTGACTGTCTTTGTAAAAAAGCAGAAGCTTTGATTAAATTGTGCAATACAACTTCAGTTTTGGCGATCAGTTCTTATCAAACTGTGGAACAATTATGTTCTTTGCAGTGGGTGCCCTGTAACAGTCGCCAAAAAGCATTGACAGAACATAAGAAAGAAAAGATTGATTTTAATAAACTTGAAGATGTAAGAGATTCAAGGTATGCTAACCTCGTTGGGCTAGTGATGCCACTTACTGACAAGTTTACAGAGAAGGCAGGCAAAATCTTGGGACTGCTGAACTTACCACCAGCTGGGAAGGTAGTTGAACATTTCCTATTAATAATTGACCAGATGTCCAACGTCAGCAACACTCAACACAATTTCCTGGTGGATTTGCAAACCATATATGATTACATGCAAAAAAATCTTGGTCAATTTAAGTCACTCCTCTTGGCTATCGAACAGCCATGGGTATGGAATGGGGCTGGGTTTGCACACCCTCAAAGTATTGTTTTCTCCTATCCTGAGGATTTGGATCTCAGTGGTTATGTCAGGAAAATCCCAAAGGAAATATCTCAGTACAGAGAGTTACTACTTGAATGTGGGGTGAAAACTGGCTACAGCAACCGTGAAGTTATTCAAATACTTTATCAGATAAGAGATAATACAGTTAAAACAAATGCTGGCTATGGTAACCCAAATGAATTGAGGACTATTATTTCCATATTAGATTGGATGCGTAGAAATAACATACCACCAAATAATGACCTTCCTGTGCCTGTGTGGAAAGGCACCCAGGGTGGATTCTGCTTGACACCATGTTCCAAGGCTGTTTTATGTGATTTAGATAAGGGAGCATTGGAGGCATTTAATAAATGTGAAGAAAATATTCATATTCTTCATAAAGAAATAAGCGTTGCCATTATTGAGTGGCTTAATGTGCCCCCTTTAAGCAGCAAGATGCAGCATTCTGAATTAATTGGAATTGAGCAATATGGCCAGGTGGAGCCCATTGTACTGAGAATTAAGAACATTTTGAAAGAATATGATCAGGAACATGATCTCTTCAAAGAGCTGCTTCAGAATGCCGAAGATGCTGGTTCTGCGCTTTGTAGTTTCCTAGTAGACATGAGACAACACAAAGATTCACCAGAAAGTCTAATTGATCCTGGTATGGCTTCATGCCATGGACCAGCACTCTGGTCATACAACAATGAGTGTTTCACTGATGAAGATTTCCACAATATAACTAGAATTGGAACAGCTTCGAAAGAAAACCAAGTTGATAAGATTGGTAAATTTGGTCTTGGATTTAATTCAGTTTATCACATAACCGATGTACCATCGATCCTCAGTGGAAAATATTTACTTATATTCGATCCAAACGTTACCCATCTCAAGAAATATATTCATTCTGTATCGAACCCTGGAATAAAACTTGATCTTTTTGAGCATAAACGATTAATTCAAAAATTCCCTGGACAGTTTAACCCATACAATGGAATATTTGGATGTAATTTTAAAATTTCCACTGGAGAAAATTTCTATTATGATGGGACTCTCATTAAGTTACCCTTCAGGACTCCAGAGGAGGCTGCAGTATCCGGGATCTCCAACAAGTATTATAATCAGAAACACATCATGACTTTGGTGGATAGTTTCAAACAGACATCAAAAGATCTCATCATATTCTTAAAGAACGTGAGAAAGGTTTCACTGAAATTTATTAACGAGCATACATCTCACGAAAACCAGCTAATCTCTGTTTTCAAAATGGAAAGGCAAATAATTAACATCATTGAAATGGCAGATAATTTCCCACTAAAGAAAATGCAAGAAAATGCTGTGAACATATTGGAGAGCACAAATAAATTCTCTAAAAAAAATCAGAAATCTGAGGATCTCAACTATCATACAGATTACAGAAGAAACAATCGATAATCCCAGTCATGTAAAGTATTGGTTGGTTCATTCATGTTTTGGAATGGCAAAGGCCTTGCAGATTGCATGCAATAAAGCGACAAATGCTTATTTTGCCCCTCCTCTTGGAAGTGTGGCTATTCCACTCAAAAAGAAGAAAGAAACTGGACACTGGACTCCAAACACAGAATCCCATGTGGGACAGGTGTTTTGTTTTCTGCCACTTTCTCTTCAGTGTGGTCTTCCCATTCACATTAATGGATCTTTTGCTGTAACCTCAAATAGGAAGAATCTTTGGAGTTCTGGACCAAAGGGAGATTGGAATCAAGCCCTATTGGAAGATGCTGTTTCTGCAGCTTACATCACATCTATTTCACTTATGCAGCAAATGTCTCAAAAAGGAGAATTTGAAAATTATGATTACTTCACATTTTGGCCTAATGTGAAGAATGTGGATAAACAGTTTAGAGTTATTGTGGATAATTTCTACAGAGCAATTGCACATGGAATTAATGGTGTTCGAGTGAAAGCATTTAGCAATGGAAAAGACTGGTGCCCAATAAACCATGCTCGATTTTTGGATTCGTCAATCATTGAATGCAAAAAAATTGGAGGGGCTGCAATGAGTGAATTTTCCAAATACCTATCAAAGCCCTTAATTTCAGTTAATTTACCAGAATGGGTTAAGCAGGGCTTCGTTGCCAGTGGATGTGGCCATTTGATTGAGCAAAACACATATATTTGGGAATCATTTTACAAGGAAATTATATTTCAGAACTTAAAGGATATAAATCACAAGATTAGGAATGATTTTATTATTTATGCAATTGATATGAGAGATTCATTTATTGATGAAATGCTAGTGACAAAACCATGCATTCCATCTAGTGGAAAGAGAGATCTCCAATACATTAAACATCTGGTACATCCAGAAGGCAAAGTTGCTTGTCTTTATGATGAAGAAGAAGGGCGATTCCCCTTTGGAACTGCTAAGGATTTTCTCCATCCTGAGAGACTGTTAAGATTTGAAATACTTGGGATGGTAAAAGATAAAATTGCTTTTCTTGATTTAATTAACAGGGCGGAGACAATTGGGCAAATATGGCCCCTTGATAAGAACAAAGCATATCAAAGAGTTCGTCATATTTTGGAATTGCTCAAAGATTTTGATGAAGTCAACAGTTGTGACCAGGAAATGTTACAAAATGTTCCATTCCTCCCTGCTTTTCTCCCATTTAGCCAGGAAAAAAATAGTACTTTAGATACTGTTGTTTTAATGAAAGCAAAAGATGTATACAGTTGCAAATACTATGCACTGGTAAATATGACAGAAATGGTTTTAGACAAAGAGCTGTTGAGAGGGATCAAACTGTCTATAGAAGCCATTTTTCTTCTAAGTTTAAACAAACAACCACCTGTTGAGATTGTGTTGAAACAACTGAAGCAGGCGTCTATGTGTAAAAATTTGGCAATGAGTGATCTGAAGAGATTAACTAAAGAATGTTACATCTACTTGACTAAACAATTAAAGGGAGATCCAGAATCAAAAAAGCTGATCTTAAGTGCTACTCAAGAATTCCCTTTTATTTTAGTACATGGACAGTTTGTCTCGGCGAACCTGGTTGCACGGAAGGTTTCATTTGATGCTGCTCCATACCTATATGAACTTCCCAAAGAATATATAGACTGTGACGAATTGTGGAAATGCCTCGAGATCAAAGAACAATTTAAACTACAAGATTACATCTCTGTCCTGACAGGAATGTCGGAGAAATACAACGGAACAAGGCTCTCTGACAGCGATCTTGCTGTGTGTCTTAGAATTGTTACAACAGGATTCACTGAGGCTTCCGAACAGGAGGAAAACTTGCAGAATGTTCTCCTACCCAATCAACACTGCATCCTACATTCTGCTCAAACTTTACAATACAATGACACACCATGGCTTGTTGTAGGAGACGATGTCAATCTCTGCCATAATCAGATAGCTAGAGAAACAGCTGTCCGCTTCCTTGTTCAGACGACTAAAGACAAGGCAATGAAAAATCTGCAAGTCAAAGATTTGTCCTTATGGGCACAGGAATTTGGCCAACAGGAAAAATTAACAGTTCGTTTAAAAAATATCATCAAAGCCTATCCATCCAAGAAAGATATACTAAAGGAATTAATTCAGAATGCAGATGATGCTGAAGCCTCGGAAATCCATTTTATTTGGGATCCCAGAAAACATGGCAGCACAAAAACCTTTGGTGAGGAATGGAATACACTTCAGGGACCAGCATTGTGTGTTTACAACAACAAAAAATTCACAGATAAGGACGTTGAAGGTATACAACAACTTGGGGAAGGAGGCAAACGCAATAGTCCAGAGAAAACTGGAAAGTATGGGCTTGGTTTTAATTCAGTGTATCACTTGACAGACTGCCCCTCTTTTCTGTCGGGTGACAGAATGCTGTGCATCTTTGATCCCCATTTAGCTGTGCTTGCCACAGCAAAGCCACATTCTCCAGGAGGAATGTTTACAGTCAACCAGAAATTTAAAACTACTTTTGAGGATGTTTACACTACTTTTCTTCCTACCTTCTTCAAGCTTGAATTGGGTACCATGTTCCGATTGCCATTGAGAACAGCAGAAATGGCTGAAAAATCAGATATCTCAAAGCAAGCAGTCACAAAGGATGTCATTCTCGAATTGCTGGAATTGTTGAAAGCAGATTGTGATAGTCTCCTTTTGTTTTTAAATAATATCAAGAAAATTTGTTTCCACAAAGTGGACAAAAAAACGAGTGAAATACATGAAATATTTACTGCAGTAATAGAAATATCACAAGAAAGCATTAACAAGCAGGAGCAGCTGAAGAATTATATACAGAAGTATTCAACTTCAAAAGCTATAGCACCTAAAGAAGAATTTCCTCAAGTAACATATGAAATGGAGATTCGTTCTTCTATCAAAAATCCGACCAGATGGATTTTGGCAAATAAAGTGGGTGTTCATGAAGCAGAAGTTACTGAGACAGTGCAGAACCTTTATTCCAACCTGGGTCAGACATTTTTGCCCCGGGGTTCTGTTGCTGCCTGTATTAACTGCAGCAGTTTTCAAGGTAAAGCCTTTTGCTTCTTGCCTTTGCCGATAGAAACTGGGCTGCCTGTACACATCAATGGAAACTTTGCTGTTGACTTTGCCAGGCGAGACCTTTGGAAACAGGATGGCCAAAGCGGAAAGATGAAATGGAACAACTTTTTAAAATTACATCTGATTGCACCTTTGTATGCAGATTTACTTGATTACATTCGGACACATTTACCTGGTAATAAAGCAGGTCCACTCAAATTTAACAGTTTGGAATTATGCAGAAACATTGTTGAACCCAGTTATCTCTGGTTCTTCCCTCATGTCTCTGAAGAAGTTCCTCAGGAATGGCAATTAATGATAAATCAGGTTTACAAATGCATACATCAAAAGGGCCTGTGTCTGATCCCGGTGGTCAAACACGAAAGCAGTATATTGTGCAATGAGAAGAAAGCTATTCATATTTCTTGGTCCAGTTTGAACAAGGAGAAAAAAGACGAAGTTCCTCACTTTGTGACTACTCACATAACAGGAAAACTGACTGAAATTTTAGAAGATATTGGTATGAATTTAGTCTTACAGTCTATCTATATGTCCAAAGTTTTGAAAGCTTTAGAAAGAGCTTGTTTGGATATCGCTGTTTTAAACCCTGGAACAGTCAGGAAGTTTCTTCTAATCCATCCACTGAACAACACAGAGTCAACAAATAGCAACTATCCCCTCCCACTCAGTGAATCCTTGATTAAAGATGGTAGCAGATGCATGGCTCTTTTAGACTACTGTCTCTCTGATGTCAAGGAAGGAAATTATAATGCTCTAAATCATTTACCTTTGTTAGTCACGCAAGACAATATGCTGGGAAAATTTAAACGAGCCGCTCCAAAATATATCACTAAATTCTACGATTTATTTCCAGAATCCCTGGCACATTTCGCAAACTATGATGTCAACAAAAAATATAAAGATCTTCTCATGGCAGCTCTTATTTTGGAAGATTTCACAATTTCAAGGTCAGAACAATTCATCCGAAACAAACTTGGATGTAGATTTCAAATTAAGTCTACTGATCCACACTTATGGATAAACGTCACTGAAAATGAACAATATACAGAATGGCTGAAGAAACTCTGGAGGTATTTTGAGGGCCATGTAAAATGTGATAATGACAATGAGAACACATTTGATAATCTCAAATTAATATTCTCAGATCTTGCAATATTGCCTGTAGTATGTCCACTTTATCAAGGCCAATGTCTACTCGCACCCATGGGATCGTTAAATAGTGTTATCTGTGAAATGACTCAAACCACCATCGCACAAATTCTGCTAAAGCTTGGTTTTGCTAAAATTTCTACAGATTACTTTTCCATGAAAGTACTATTTAATTGCATTAGACCTCATTCTTTAAGAACTGATGACAAAGCCTCAATTTTACAACACCTGCGGTTGACAAAATTAAGCTGGAATAATTTAAGTGAGTGGGAAATTGAAACTATATTGAGGTTCCTTCACTCTGGAATGGAATCAAGTGATGATCGACATAAATACCAGGATCAGCTAAAAACTCTTCCACTTTATGAAACAATGGAAGGGAGTTTTGAAAGTATTGAGATGTACAATATGATTTACATTCTAAATACTCAATTCATCAATACATTTCCACATTTATATAAATTGGACAGCTCGTCTGTATTTTTGAAAAAAACAAGGATAAATACTGAGGTGTCAGAAGATTTGGGAATTCATATAATTGACGATTTACAATTTTTTATGGATTACATCATTCCTAACATTGAACAAATATTTAATGATCAAAAGCTGGATGTCTTACGTTTCTTGTATAATATAATCTGCTGTTATAATACAGATTATGAAAAGAAAAAAGAAAAAATTATGTCTAATCTCAAAAGCATAAAACTGATCAAAGCCAAGAATGGAATATTTCAAAAAGTGTCATATTTCTACGAGAAGAAAGAACCCTTATTTAAAATTATGATTACAACAGAAAAGTTTGTTCCTGAGAGTTTTTTTAAAAGTATGGGTTGCTATTATGATGATTCCAATTTAATCAAATTGCTGAAGGATCTGGGAATTAAGCGCTCAGTTTCTTCTGATGATTTTATCACTTTTGCATTGCAAGTTTCAGAAGAGGTGAACATGCATGCTCCTTTGAAAGAACTAATTGAAAAAAGTGATGCTTTGCTCACATACTTCTGTAATGTAGAAGAGGAGAACCTTCAAAAGGATTTTTATGAAAAGGTGGCAGATATTAAATTTGTTTATCCACACAAAGTTCGAGAGTTTTTACGTAGCTTACATCCACCTTATGCAGAAGGGAGGAGTTTTGTTCCATTGAAGAACTCATTGGTGAAACAGCGGGAGGAAGACGAGGACTTGGTTTGGACTTCCATGCCTATTTTACCATCAAAGTGTGCACTGTCAAGAAATATGAGTAGGCTAAAAGCTGTTGGTGCTCTTTTTGTTCCTCCAGAAACAATAGTCATAGCAAACCTTCGGAAAATTTGCTTTGCTGCCTGTAAAAATCACAGTGCCTTAAAAACCAGATCCAAAGTGCTTCAGACTGCGTATAGCTTCCTTCAAAATCATTCATTTGATGTGCTGTCTCTTGCTGATCTTCCAATTGTTCTTGTAGAAGAAGACACTCTGCTGATAAAGATCAGCCAGGTGGTGTTCTCATTACAAAATTATGATGAGTTTCATCCTTATTTATATCGGCTCCCTCCAGTGCTAGCACCATACCATGAGTTCTTCCAGAAGTTGGGTGTTGCCCTGGAGCCATCAGCTTCTCATCTTGTTCAGATACTCATATCTCTTTATGAAGATTCCAGCAAAGTGATTAGCTTAAATCCAAACCAAATGATAACTGTGAAGCGAACCTTGTATCATCTGTTTACTCTTTTGGAATCTAGAACAGAGGAACGGACAGTCGAAAAATTAAAGCCACTGCATCTCCCAGCAAGTGATGGTATTATGTATCCTTCCAATACACTATGTTTCAATGATAGAATTAGTACAGGATCCAGAATAGATGTCAGTGTGTTAAAAGGAAAGTTTAATTTTCTTCTCGATCTGGGCGAATGTCATTTGAGTTCTGATCCTTACAAGCAGATAAATCTTTTACAATTTCTACCTGAAGAAATTCGTCCAAAGATGCTTTCACAGTTAACAGAGGAAATTCTCAATGAATCGGTTCTGTGCCTTTGTCCATATGGAGATGATTGCATGTTCAGGAATGATTTCTACAAGCTTCTTGTGTCCTCTAATTTTAGAGGTGGGTTAGTGAGCTTGTTAAAGGCTCAGTGCTGTGGAGAGCTGCCTGTGAGTGACATTCAGCGTGATTTTGAAAATGTATTTTCTAAAATACAAATTATTTGCTGCGAAAAACTGGAAACAATTCTTTGCTTAGGGTCAGAACAGCTGATTAACACCAGCATCGAGAAACAAGTCTACACCAAGATAAGCAACACAGGTACTGGTGTGGTGTACCTAGAACACAGAGATAATGTACCATTCAGTATGAGAACTGTCATCATACATTCTTTGGCGACTGAGCTCAATTCACTGTTGAAGAATGCCTTAAACAAAGATTCACTGTTAATTCTGGTGCTGATGCTCAGCTGTGAAAATCCACATGACATACAGAAAGTGTTGGAAGACAAAGGCATCCTCACTCGTAAGTTAAAAGTCCAGATGCCGACGAACCAGCCTAGTCCCGGAGATCCCATTCCAGAAGAACTGATTCACACATTGGAAATGGATATTGCACATAATTTCAAACCTGGTGAATATATAGCTTACAAGGACCCCTCTGCAAATGATTATGTATATGCCATTTTTATTGAGTGTTTCAAAACAGATAAGTTTACCAAAGATATAAGGATAGAAAAGTGTAAGATAAAGATCGCTACAGATATCTTCATCACTGTCAACCATCTGGATTTGTACAAATTTGGTCAACATAAGATGCCCGAAGAAATATGCCAGAAAGCTGTTGTATTGGATACATCAAAAGATAAACTGCAAACATCCAGCCAGAAATTTGAGTCATTGGACAGCATTAAGAAAGAAATTCAGGAATATCTAAAGGAAGTTAGAAATCTCCCTAAGGATGAGAGACAGAAAGCAATTCGTCGCCTGTATCTGAAGTGGCATCCAGACAAAAACCCAAGCAATGTGGAAGTAACGACAAAGCTGTGTCACTTTATTCAAGAGAAAGTGAAGCAGCTGGACATAATCGGAGCGGAGAGTGGAAGCACCTCATCAAATTACAAAAGCTCCTTTTCCAGAAAAGAGGAAGATTTTTCTTCATTTTTTAATCAATGGAATAGTGAGGCGTCGAGACATAAGCAGAGACCACCACAGCAGAAAAAAAGTCAATCTGCCAGTGAATTCTGGTCATTCCCAAACAAAAACCAGCCCAATCCAGAAGAGGCTGAAAGGTGGCTCAGACAAGCAAAATGTGATCTCCGAGCAGCTTTCAATGACCTGGGCTCTGCCGGCCAAGACTGTACTGCCACCGAATGGTTGTATTTTAAAATTCATCAAGCTGTTGAAAAAGCTTTAATCGCTGCAGAGTACAAGAAAAGCGGAAAATGTGGCAGTGACCAGAGCATCACCTTCCTTGCCAAACAGGTATCAAAGTATGGTGCAAAACTATCAGAGCTGGGGAGCTTGGTGAATAAACTCAAAGAACATGGAGTAGATAGCAAGAAGACTCAATATCCCAACTATCACATACAGCCCCTTGTCCCGAATGATCATTTCAAGTCGGGTCATGAGCAAGAGGTTCTAAGATTAGCGCAAACAGTTCTGGACAGTATTGAAGATTTCATCGGAAGTACCACATAGGCAGAATCCTTTACCACGATCAGTAGTGTTACAGCACAATTAAAAATTAATATCTGACTTTAGGCTGGAAATATTTTTTATGTAATGTCATTGCAGTATTCAACCTTCTCTTAACAAAGTCAAGTCAAATCAGATGCCTCTAGGTACTGATAACGTTTGTTTACTTTGTGGCAGCTGGCTTTCAAACAATTTACTGGAAAGAAAATGTCAATGATTGATTAATTGTAAATTGTTCTCGTGTAAATACCTGTTAAATAAACGTTTTTGCTCCGTGAATGCAAAATGTGAATCCAAACCCATTTTCTACCTACATTCATTATATTCAGTTTTGTAAACAGGAATAAAATAACTTAAAGCTGATGGTTATGTCTGAACAAAACATTTTTGTATGATTCAGATAATTTAATTGTGACCCACTGTGTCCCACTACTGACGGACTTTCTAATTAAAAAATAGTAAAGCAAAAAGTACCCTCAGGAATGTAATAAATGCTTTATCATATGATCTGTCTGATTTTATGCAGTAGAAAACAGCTAATCATTCCCAAAGGTTGGAACAAATATTGGGGAAACACGATCGCCTCTTTACAGGAGCTATGATTAATTAGAAAGAAAAAGGTGCTTTTATGTATTTTATGTAAAGTACAGAATTAAACAGCATTTGATTCGAACATTGTGATTAACTCATAAAGCTGTAATTTTATCCTATATAAAATCTTTCTAGCCTCACATCTATGCTGAGTTATCTGAGCTTAACCTAGCTCATATTAAGGACAAACTGGAAATCAGATTTTGAGAGCAAAGGTTTATCCATAATGGCAGTTTGCAAGATGGATTTTTTTTTTAATGCTCCCACGATTAAATTAAGGCACCCCCCCCCCCATAGAGTTCACAAATCACTACTAAAGTATTTGAGATAAGGAATAAAAATCCACTTACAGAGATTATGTGAGAAACTAAGTGTGAAAGAAACAACAAATGTCGTCAATTTTTGTCAAGGGTTCACATACGGCAAATTTAAATGCAGATGATTTACTAGGAATACTTATACAACACCGCCCTATAGCATAGGTGAACTTCATGATCATTTGTGTGAAATATGATCACTTGGCAATGTAAAGGAGCCTATATCCAACAGGAGCCAGGCCCTCCTAAAGTGGGAACTGTAGTTAAATGAATATTTAGAAAATAGGATTATGTGGAATCCCAGGGAGAATACAAGGGAAACACAGATACTTTTTTTTATTTAGTGAGACTTGTTGCTTTTGACCTTTCTGATGACACCAGCCACTGGAATGAAGAGTAGACAGAGATTAAAGCCAGTTTTCATTCAGCAGATTGTGCAAATATTCACACAATCTGAGAACCTCCCAAGTGTTGAAGAAATTTTCAAATACAAACTACTCGGTTCATCCGTAGAATAATATTTAGCCATCTCAATATCATTTGTGAAATGCAATCTAAATCTTATCCCTATTTTGTAGATGTTAAAAAGTTTATATATCGTTAATAATGCTATCATTACCATTGATATTTATTCACATGTAACTCAGACTCTGGTGTCAACAATGAGCGTTTATAATGTTTGAGAGGCAATTTCACATTTTCAGACATTTCAATCGGAATAATGCCTTAATACAATAAGAGGAATTAAGTGCAGTCTGAAGAAGGGTTTCGACCCGAAAAGTCACCCATTCCTTCCCTCCAGAGATGCTGCCTGTCCCGCTGAGTTATTCCAGCATTTTGTGCCTTTCTTTGGTTTAAATCAGCATTTGCAGTTCCTTCCTACATGCAGTCTTTTAAGTGTTCACTTGCGATTATCTCAGTGGTGGGTTCTAAACCTAGGTGCAGATGCAAATTACAAAGATTTAAAGTAGATTTTAATTTGACCATGTTGAATATGCATAGGACTTAATAAGTTGCATTAAAGTAGGCTAGACAAAACGATAATTCTGTTACGAACGGTTTATTTTGGATCCCAGTTAGTGTAAGATTAAACCAGATCTAATGTAGTGACAGTCTTTACGACGTCTCAAGGTTTTAGTCCCCGATAGTCATTAAGGTGCTGGTCATGGTTAGATAAGTATCGTTACATAGAATAAAGGGGAGGCCATTTAGGACTGAGGTGAGAAAAAACTTTTTCACCCAGTGATTTGTGGAATTCCCTGCCACACAGGGCAGTGGAGGCCAAATCACTGGATGGATTTAAGAGAGAGTTAGATAGAGCTCTAGGGGCTGGTGGAGTCAAGGTATATGGGGAGAAGGCAGGCACGGGTTATTGATTGGGGACGATCAGCCATGATCACAATGAATGGCGGTGCTGACTCGAAGGGCCGAATGGCCTCCTCCTGCACCTATTTTCTGTTTTCTGTGTACACATCCCGCGAGCTCACCACGAGACATTCCAAGCAGTCGAAAGATTAATATTCCAGAAACAGTCTCTTAATTAATAGTTTATTGTAGTACAAAGCAGTAAGATAATTCATAAAACTTCTTCTCGTAAAAGCACATCATCTGACAACAAATATATCAATTATGCTCTTACCTCCTGGTCATGGACATGGTCGAAAACTGTCTTCCATGACCTTCACCAAACTGAACTAACCATCTGGGAGTCTGCGCCAGAATCCTCTAGCCAAGAACACGCCCCAGACCATGTATTAATCCCACCCACATAATGACATGGGCAGACAAAATGAAAGGTAACTTGATATGCTTGTAATATACTGAGTTATGCTAAATGTCTACTACAACAATAATACAGCCCCATATCTGGTGAAGGATGTGCTGGCGTTGGAGAGGATCCAGAGGAGGTTTACGAGAATGATCCCAGGGATGATTGGGTTAATATCTGATGAACGTTTGATCCTGGCCACACACTCACCTCCCCACTACCTTCAGGTAGAAGGTACAGGAGCCTGAAACTCTGCAACATCCAGGTTCAGGAATAGCTGCTTCCCCACAGCCATCAGACTATTAAACACAACTTCAAACAAACTCTGAACTATAACAGCCTATTGCACTTTATCTGTTTACTGATGTGTGTATATATATATTTATGGTATATGGACACACTGACCTGTTCTGTATTTATGCCGACAATATTCTGTTGTGCTGAAGCAAAGCAAGAATGTCATTGTCCTATCTGGGACACATGACAATAAACTCTATTGAAGTCTTGCAGTATATATATATATATTACTGGGTATCTATCTATCTACCCTACTAACTGATATTTACACACACACACATATATATATACAGTCAGTCTGAAGAAGGATTTCGGCCCGAAACGTTCCCTATTTCCTTCGCTCCATAGATGCTGCTGCACCCGCTGAGTTTCTCCAGCATTTTTGTCTACCATATGTATACAGTATGTGTTGACAGTGTACAATGTTTACAGATCTGGTGTGCGGCTGCAAGTACGAATTGCATTGTTGCGTTTCAAGACATATGACAAATAAATCAACTGGACTCTTTAATGTTTGTGGTTGACCCAGATAAACACCCCCGCTCTGATCCCCACTTTAGGTGTCATATCCTTGTCCCGCGTGTGTGTGTGTGTGTGTCCTCGCCCAGGGGGATCAGTCCGCCCTGGGTTGTACTTCCCAAGCTGGCGAGTCTGAGCGTTGGTATCCCCGCCTCTGGTTGCGACAGAACTCCTGCAAACGCCGAGCCTTTGTGCGCGAACAGACCGCCAGTCGACTCACCGCTGACCTCAGCCGCGGAGAGAAAGTTTGCCCAAGAATGAGGCGCTCTAGTCGAAGGTTTCCCGGTTACATCCAACCATTACTTTAATGCCCGAGCAGTCAGCCGAGTCCAGACTCACCGAGCCACGGATCTGGTGAGAGTTGGACGTTTGCTCGCTTCCCCGGGGGAAGGTTCTGTTATCTTTTGAAGGACCAAACCCACTGGCGAGAAATTGACGAGCAAGTTCCTCAATGTCCTTGAGAAGGTGGCGGCGAGGCCCCTTCTGCTGACAACACTTGTTGGGCAGAGGGTCCAGGATTTAGACCCTCCAGGATTATGGCAATAGCCATGAACTGGAGGCACAAGAGATGCTAAAATCTTGTGAGGAAAGCAAACAGTTGTAGGATCTAGGTGGATCAGGCAGCATCTGTGGAGGGAAACGGACAACCACATTTTGGGTGTGGACCATTCTTCACACTGATGATTAGGAAGGGTGGCATCGCCTGTCCATTCCTCAACCCCCCCACCACCCCAAAGATACTACCCGACCTGTTGAGTTTCTTCAACTCATTATTTTTTCTCCAATAGTCAGATATTTCAAAGTCAGCAAAACACAAAGAGCTGGAGGAACTAAGTGGGTCAGGCAGCATCTCGGTTTACTTTAGTTTAGAGATACAGCGTGGAAACAGGCCCTTTAGCTAACAGAGTGCGCGCCGACTAGCGATCACTAACACTATCCTACACACACTAGGGACAATTTACAATTTTACCAAGCTAATTAACCTACAAACCTGTACGTCTTTGGAGTGTGGGAGGAAACCCAAGCACCCGGAGAAAACCCACGGGGTCACAGGGAAAACGTACAAACTCCACACAGACAGCACCCGTAGTTCAGATCGAACCCGATTCTCTGGCGCTGTGAGGCAGCAACTGTGAAGGGAATGGTCAGACAACCCAAAATGTTGTGACTCTCTGAGTTGCTCCAGCATTTTGTGTCTTTCTTCGGTAGAAAACAGCATCTGTAGTTCCTTCCTGCACACGTGGTCCCCTTCACAGATGCTGCCTGACCCTCTGAGTTCCTCCAGGACTTTGGGCTTTGCTCCAGGTTCCAGCATCTGCAGTTCCTTGCGCCTCTATTTCCGGGTCAGAACAGTGAATGACTTGTTGGGGAACCTGCAGATGCTGATGCTGCCCTCAGACTTCTCGCTAATTGTAGGGTTAAGATAAGAGAAGTAAATCTACAGAGCAGATAATTATCATGGAGAGACACAGAGTAAAGATTGGGGTCAATGGACTTTTTCCAGAACTTCCAGGAGCTTTGATAGAAACATAGAAAATAGGTGCAGGAGTAGGCCATTCGGCCCTTCGAGCCTGCACCGCCATTCAGTATGATCATGGCTGATCATCCAACTCAGTATCCCATCCCTGCCTTCTCTCCATACCCCCTGATCCCTTTAGCCACAAGGGCCACATCTAACTCCCTCTTAAATATAGCCAATGAACTGGCCTCAACTACCTTCTGTGGCAGAGAATTCCACAGATTCACCACTCTCTGTGTGAAAAAAATGGTTTTCTCATCTCGGTCCTAAAAGACTTCCCTCTTATCCTTAAACTGTGACCCCTAGTTCTGGACTTCCCCAACATCGGGAATAATCTTCCTGCATCTAGCCTGTCCAACCCCTTTAAAATGTTGTACGTTTCTATAAGATCTCCCCTCAATCTTCTAAATTCTAGTGTGTACAAGCCGAGTCTATCCAGTCTTTCTTCACATGAAAGTCCTGACATCCCAGGAATCAGTCTGGCGAACCTTCTCTGTACTCCCTCTATGGCAAGAATGTCTTTCCTCAGATTAGGAGACCAAAACTGTACGCAATACTCCAGGCGTGGTTTCACCAAGACCCTGTACAACTGCAGTAGAACCTCCCTGCTCCTATACTCAAATCCTTTTGCTATGATCAGATACTTGTGAACAAAGACGTGGTTTTAGAAAGCTCTAAACCTTTGAATAACATTGGTTAAGAATTATTCATTGCGTGTCCTATTTGTATTAATTGCCAACATCTTGTCAAGTTCTGAAAAGGCCACACTTGATATCAGATCCTACTTGTTTTACAAACTTCTTGAGGACATTGGAGCTGTGCCGGCCTCGTTTGCAGGAGAAATGCAGCAGCATCTGTACAACGGTGATTTCGCCCTCTTTAAGACTGCGCCTGTTTTTGAAAGCAATTTTATACAGGTGAGGTAAAAACAACATCTTCCAACTTGGTCGTCTTAGGTTTTTAGTTTAGCTCAGAGATACAGCGCGGAACCAGGCCCTTCGGCCCACCGAGTCCGCACCGACCAGTGATGCCCGCACACTAACACTATCCTACACACATCAGGAACAATTTTACATTTACACCAAGCCAATTAACCTACAAAGCTGCATGTTTTTGGAGTGTGGGAGGAAACTGAAGATCTCGGAGGAAAGCCTCGCGGGTCTTGGGGAGAACGTGCAAACTCCGTAGAGACAGCACCCGCAGTCGGGATTGGACCTGGGTCTCTGGTGCTGTAAATGCCCCGTCCCACTTAGGAAACCTGAACGGAAACCTCGGGAGACTTTGCGCCCCACCCAAGGTCTCCGTGCGGTTCCCGGAGGGTGCAGGTGGTTCCCGGAGGTGGCAGGTGGTTCCCGGAGGTTGCAGGTGGTTGCCGGAGGTTGCAGGTAGTGGAAGCAGGTAGGGAGACTGAGAAAAACCTCCAGGAACCGCATGGAAACCTTGGGTGGGGCGCAAAGTCTCCAGAGGTTTCCGTTCGGGTCTCCTAAGTGGGACAGGGGCATAAGTGGGACAGGGGCATAAAGGGCAGTAACTCTACCCGCTGCGCCACCCGTTGTCCTAGTTGTGGTCGGATGGGCCCGTTGCCTGGGAACAGCTGGGAAGAAACTGTCCCTGAATAAATCCCAAACTTGTGATTGTAGGTCAGTAAGAAGGGCCACGTGAGTGACATCCATCACCGAGTGACCATGGTGACGTTAGGAGTCTCCTCCACAGACCCCACGCTCTATACCCCTGATGTTCTGCTCATCGCCCAACCCAGTGACCGACAGAGGCAGCTCCAGCTGCAGATATTCAACAGGAAGCCGGGGGAAATCTTGAGTCCAGAGTCGCAGCTCCCTGGGGACGCCTACACCCCTCTTCAACTGCTGAGGTGAGGCATTAGAGTCATAGAGTGATACAGTATGGAAACAGGCCCAACTTGCCCATGCCGGCCAACATGTCCCAGCTACACAAGACTTGCCCACACCAGCCAAATGTCCCAGCCTACACACTTGCCCAGGCCAACATGTCCCAGCTACACAAGACCGGCCCACACCCAACATGTCCCGGCTACACAAGACTTGCCCACACCAGCCAACATGTCCCAGCTACACAAGACTTGCCCACACCAGCCAACATGTCCCAGCTACACAAGACTTGTCCACACCGGCCAACATGTCCCGGCTACACAAGACTTGTCCACACCGGCCAACATGTCCCAGCTACACAAGACCTGCCCACACCGGCCAACATGTCCCGGCTACACAAGACTTGCCCACACCAGCCAACATGTCCCAGCTACACAAGACCTCCCCACACCAGCCAACATGTCCCAGCTACACAAGACTTGCCCACACCAGCCAACATGTCCCAGCTACACAAGACTTGCCCACACCAGCCAACATGTCCCAGCTACACAAGACTTGCCCACACCAGCCAACATGTCCCAGCTACACAAGACCTCCCCACACCAGCCAACATGTCCCAGCTACACAAGACCTCCCCACACCGGCCAACATGTCCCAGCTACACAAGACCTCCCCACACCAGCCAACATGTCCCAGCTACACAAGACCTCCCCACACCAGCCAACATGTCCCAGCTACACAAGACCTCCCCACACCAGCCAACATGTCCCAGCTACACAAGACTTGCCCACACCAGCCAACATGTCCCAGCTACACAAGACCTCCCCACACCAGCCAACATGTCCCAGCTACACAAGACTTGCCCACACCGGCCAACATGTCCCGGCTACACAAGACTTGCCCACACCAGCCAACATGTCCCAGCTACACAAGACCTCCCCACACCGGCCAACATGTCCCAGCTACACAAGACCTCCCCACACTGGCCAACATGTCCCAGCTACACAAGACCTCCCCACACCTGCCAACATGTCCCGGCTACACAAGACCTCCCCACACTGGCCAACATGTTCCGGCTACACAAGACCTCCCCACACCGGCCAACATGTCCCAGCTACACAAAACTTGCCCACGCCGGCCAACATGTCCCAGCTACCCACTTTTGGCCCATATCCCTCCACACCTGTCCTATCCATGTACCTGTCTAACTGTTTCTTAAAACATTGGGATAGTCCCTGCCTCAACTACCTCCTCTGGCAGCTTGTTCCAGATGCCCACCACCCCCTGTGTGAAAAGATTACCCCTCAGATTCCTATTAAATTTTTTCCCCTTCACCTTAATTCCTCTACTCTGGGCAAGAGACTGTGCATCTGCCCAATCTATTCCTCTCATGATTTTATACACCTCCATAAGATCACCCCTCACCCTCGTGTGCTCCAAGGAATAGAGTCCCAGCCTACTCAACCTCTCCCTAAAGCTCAGAGCCTCTAATCCTGGCAACATCCTCATATATCTTCTCTGTACCCTTTCCAGCTTGACAATATCTTTCCGATAACATGGTGCCCAGAACTGAACGTAATACTCTAAATGCGGCCTCACCAACGTCTTATACAACTGCAACACGACCTCCCAACTTCTGTACTCAATACTCTTACTGATGAAAGTCAATGTGCCAAAAGCCTTTTTGACTATCCTATCTACCTGCGACTGCACCTCCATGGAACCATGCACCTGCACTCCTAGATCCCTCTGCTCTACAACACTATCCAGAGCCCTACCATTGCAGGTCCTGCCAAAATGTAACACCTCACATTTCTCTGTATTAAATTCCATCAACCATTCCTCAGCCCACCTGGCCAATCGATCAAGTTCTTCAGTATCTGTGAAGATGGTCCACTCACTCAGTCATCCTCTCCAGTGCCTACCCTTCTATGTTACTTTGGCATATCCATCACACTGGTCATGTCTTTTGCACACCCTTGAATTTGGGATAGGTATAGTTTGTTTTTTTTCTTTTACAATAGACAATAGGTGCAGGAGTAGGCCATTTGGCCCTTCGAGCCAGCACCGCCATTCAATGTGATCATGACTGATCATCCCCAATCAGTACCCCGTTCCTGCCTTCTCCCCATATCCCCTGACTGCTATTTTTAAGAGCCTTATCTAGCTCTCTCTTGAAAGCATCCAGAGAACCTGCCTCCACCGCCCTTTGAGGCAGAGAAGTCCACAGACTCACCACTCTCTGTGAGAAAAAGTGTTTCCTCGTCTCCGTTCTAAATGGCTTACTCCTTATTCTTAAACTGTGGCCCCTGGTTCTGGACTCCCCCAACATCGGGATCATGTTTCCTGCCTCTAGCGTGTCCAAGCCATTAACAATCTTATATGTTTCAATGAGATCTCCACTCATCCTTCTAAACTCCAGAGTGTGCAAGCCCAGCTGCTCCATTCTCTCAGCATATGACAGTCCCGCCATCCCGGGAATTAACCTCGTAAACCTACGTTGCACTCCCTCTTCCTCAAATTAGGGGACCAAAACTGCACACAATACTCCAGGTGTAGTCTCACTAGGGCCCTGTACAACTGCAGAAGGACCTCTTTGCTCCTATATTAGATTCCTCTTGTTATAAAGGCCAACATGCCATTCGCTTTCTTCACTGCCTGCTGTACCTGCATGCGTAGTTTCTAGTAGCTTACATAGAACTAGTGTGAATGGGTGATCAATGGTCAGTGTGGCCTGAAGGGCCTGTTTCCAAGAGTTTTGAAGTCTCATGCTCATGTGTTTTCTCCTGTTGACTCCCCAGGCTTTTCCCCCTGAAGCTGACGAAGATCTCCGTCTACGACGAGAAGAACCACCGCCTGCGGCTGAGACTGGCCACCCACCAGTCCTTCTACCTGCAGCTGGTGGGGGTGGACCCCCGGTATGAGGATGAGATGTTCCAGCACTGGGTGAAGCTGATGCAGCACATCTACCCCCACAGGGGGTCCGCGGCCACCCCGCCCTGAGCGAACCCCCCCCCCCCCCCACCCCCCACCCACCCCCCCTCTGCCCGGATACACCTCCCAACGCCTCTGCTTATTGCTTCACCCAGGATCATCACTTCCTCCCTCTCTGCTCCCACTCTCGCCGGAGTGGAGGGACAGACCCAAACTGGAAGTCAAAGATAATGAAACAAAAAAAAATAAAATATATAAATGATATATATCTCCAGGCGTGTGACCCTTTGGGAATTCTCGTTTACAAGGATGAGAGGAAATCTCATTGAAACATATAAGATTGTTAAAGGTTTGGACACGCTAGAGGCAGGAAACACTTTCCCGATCTTGGGGGAGTCCAGAATCAGGGGCAACACAGTTTAAGAATAAGGGGTAAGCAAGCCATTTAGAACAGAGGCGAGGAAACACTTTTTCTCACAGAGAGTGGTGAGTCTGTGGAATTCTCTGCCTCAGAGGGCGGTGGAGGCCGGTTCTCTGGATGCTTTCAAAGGGAGAGCTAGATAGGGCTCTTAAAGATAGCGGAGTCAGGGGATATGGGGAGAAGGCAGGAACGGGGTACTGATTGGGGATGATCAGCCATGATCACATTGAATGGCAGTGCTGGCTCGAAGGGCCGAATGGCCTACTCCTGCACCTATTGTCTATTGGGTCGCGGGTCGGGGGGAGGAGTTGTGGTTACTGTCAGACATCGTTTAATTCACGGTTTACAAGTCCTCGCCTTGCCACGTTGAGAAGCTTGCCGTTGCCAATGAGCCTGTGAGCGGTGCTCTTGGCAGGGTCACCCACGGTGGACAGGTCGAGGGGAGGGGGTAGGCTCTTGACAAAGCGTGGCCCAAGAAGAAGACCTCAATGGTGGAATGGTCTGAGGACGGTGGGTGGAGCACCACAGCGACTGGAGTTTCCGTTTAGTTCATTGCCGCATGTACCGAGGAACAGTGATGAGGCATAGAGTGGATGTGGAGAGGATGCTTCCACTGGTGGGGGATTCTAGGACCAGAGGTCCCACCTTCAGAATTAAAGGGCGCTCTTTTAAAAAGGAGGTGAGGAGGAACTTCTTGAGTCAGACGGTGGTTAATCTGTGGAACTCATTGCCACAGAGGGCTGTGGAGTCCGTGGATATTTTGCCATGGTAGAGATAGACAGGTTTTTGATTAGAATGAGTGTCAAGGATTATGGGGAGAAGGCAGGAAAATGGGATTTGGTGGCAGACATCAGCCATGATGTCACCTCTCCGTGGAGGTGTCTGTAGCTCCAGCTATCCGGATTCTGGCATTCCCTCCCTACACGTCCCCACTTCCCGCTGCTCCTCCTAGCTGCTGCCTTATACCCACACAGCCTTTACTGTCCTGGGCCTCCTCCACTGTCAGAGTGAGGCCCAGTGCAAATTGGAGGAACAGCACCTCATATTTCACTTGAGTGGCTTACTCATTGATTTCTCTAACTTCAAGTAGCCTTTGCTTTCCCCCTCTCTTCATCCCTCCCCCTTCCCTGTTCTCCAACCAGTCTGTCTCCGACTACATTTTATCTGTTTGCTTTGTCGTTAACTTCTCCCAGCTAACACCAATCTATTCGACATTTTCCTTCGTCTCCTTCCCCTTTGTCCCATTTTTCACACCTTACACTTCCTTATCTACCTCTCCCCTGATATCAGTCTGAAGAAGGGTCTCGACCCGAAACGCCACCCATTCCTTCCCTCCAGAGATGCTGCCAGTCCCGCTGAGTTACTCCAGCGTTTTGCGTCTATCTTCGGTTTAAATCAGCGTCTGCAGTTCCTTCCTGCACCCACCCGAAACTGGCCCAACATTAGATTGTTATTGCAATGTGGAGCCGCTTGCAGGCTGTTGAAGCAAACAGTAGGTGCAGTGGGCTGAGGCCCAGGCTCATGGTCAAGCACAGGCTCAGACCCAGGGTCGGGCTTAGGCCCAGGCTCAGGCTTAGGCCCAGACCCAGGGTCAGGCTTAGGCCCAGGCTCAGGCTTAGGCCCAGGCCCAGGCTTAGGCCCAGACCCAGGGTCAGGCTTAGGCCCAGGCTCAGGCTTAGGCCCAGGCCCAGGGTCTGGCTTAGGCCCAGGCTTAGGCTTAGGCCCAGGGTCAGGCTTAGGCCCAGGGTCAGGCTTAGGCCCAGGGTCAGGCCCAGGCTCAGACTCGCATAAAGGCCCAGTGTCCGCAGACCCAGCTGTAGACTGAGGGCCTCAGCCCACGTGAAGGCCCAGGCCCACGTCACCTCCTCAGCGATGTCCACATGGAAAGGGGGCAGTGGGAAGAAATAGGGGTGGCACAATGGCGCAGCGGGTAGAGCTGCTGCCTCACAGCAACAGAGACCCTGACAGGTTTGATCCTGACCTCGGGTGCTGTCTTGTGTGGTGTTTGCACGTTCTTCTGCTGGTGCACTGGTTTTCTCCCACATCATACAGATGTAGGAACCGGTAGGTTTATCAGCCTCTGTAAATTGCCCCTTGCGCCTGCTGCAAAACTGGGGAGAGTTGACGGGGAGAGGAAGGGGAAAGAATAAAAACTGGGATTAAAGCTGGGTCAGTGTAAAGGGGTGGTTAGTGCTGAGCAGAGGATCTTTAGCCTTTAGAGGTACAACGTGGAAACAGGCCCTTCGGCCCACCGAGACTGTGCTGAGCAGCAATCACCCCGTACACTAGTCCTATTCTACACACTAGGGGCAATTTACAGAAGCCTATTAACCAACAAACCTGCATGGCGTTGGAGTGTGGGAGGAAACTGGAGAAAACCCACGCGGTCACAGGGAGAATGTACAGACAGTGCCCGTATTCAGGATCGAACCCACATCTCTACCACTATAAGGCAGCAGCTCTACTGCTGCACCACCGTCCCGCGCCTCAGTGGGGGCCACAGGGCCTGTTTCCCCATCTCTCCGTGAATATGAGAAATGGGAGGAAGAGATGGAAAAGTTGGGATTGGAAGAGGCAGTGGACTGGAGATGCAAGGAATCTCCCAGAGGATCAGGAAGTCCAGGAAGCAGAGAGGAAAACATACTGTCCGGGTCGAACATGCGACCATCACATCGTTGAAAGTGGCATCACGCAAGAGTCTTGTGTGCAGTTTTGGTCCCCTAATTTGAGGAAGGACACTCTTGCTATTGAAGGAGTGCAGCGTAGGTTTACAAGGTTAATTCCCGGGATGGCGGGACTGTCGTATGCTGAGAGAATGGAGCAGCTGGGCTTGTACACTCTGGAGTTTAGAAGGATGAGAGGGTATCTTATTGAAACATATAAGATTGTTAGGGGCTTGGACACATTAGAGGCAGGAAACATGTTCCCGATGTTGGGGGAGTCCAGAACCAGGTGCCACAGTTTAAGAATAAGGGGTAAGCCATTGAGAACGGAGACGCGGAAACACATTTTCTCACAGAGAGTTGTGAGTCTGTGGAATTCTCTGCCTCAAGAGGGCGGTGGAGGCAGGTTCTCTGGATGCTTTCAAGAGAGAGTTAGATAGGGCTCTTAAAAATAGCGGAGTCAGGGGATATGGGGAGAAGGCAGGGACGGGGGACTGATTGTGGATGATCAGCCATGATCACATTGAATGGCGGTGCTGGCTCGAAGGGCCGAATGGCCTACTCCTGCACCTATTGTCTATTGGCTATTGTCACAGGTATACAAGGTGGTCATAAAGGCTTTTGGCACATTGGCCTTCACCAGTCTGAACATTGAATATAGAAGTTGGGAGGTCCTGTTGCAGTTGTATAAGAGGTTGGTGAGGCTGCATTTATAGTATTGCGTTCAGTCATGGGCTCCACGTTAGAGGAAATGTGTTGTCCAGCTGGAAAGGGTGCAGAGAAGATTTACGAGGATGTTGCCAGGGCTCGAGGGCCTGAGCTACGGGGAGAGGTTGGACAGGCTGGGACTCTATTCCTTGGAGCGTAGGAGGATGATGGGTGATCTTATAAGAGGTGCATCAAATCACGAGAGGAATAGATCAGGTAGATGCCCAGAGTAGGGGAAATGAGAATCATTGGTTTAAGGCGAGGGAGGAAAGAATGTGAGGGTTAACTCTTTCACACAAAGGGTGGTTGGTGTATGGAACGGCTGCCAAACGCAGGTTGGCGGGACTAGTGTAGATGGGAAATGTTGGCGGGTGTGGGCAAAAGTTGGACCGAAGGGCCTGTTTCCATGCTGTAAGACTCTGGAACACCACATTATACAGGGGTGAGTGAATCCATAAGGACAATGGGCAGTAGCACACACGCACACACAGTAGCACACACACAGTAGCACACACACACACACAGTAGCACACACACACACACAATAGCACACACGCACACACAGTAGCACACACACACAGTAGAACACACACACACAGTAGCACACACACACACAGACACAGTGGCACACACACACACACACACAGCACACACACAGTAGCACACACACAGTAGCACACACACAGTAGCACACACACACACACACAGTATACAAACACACACACCAGACACACACACACACACACAGTAGCACACACACACACACTGGCACACACACACACACACAGACAGTAGCACACACACACACAGACAGTAGCACACACACACAGTAGCACACACACACACACACAGTAGTGCACACACACACACACACACAGTAGCACTACACACACACACACACACACACAGTAACACACACACACACACACACACACACACAGACACAGTACCACACACACACACAGTAGCACACACACACAGTAACACACACACACAGTAGCACACACACACACACACACACACAGTAGCACACACACACACACACACACACACAGTAACACACACACACACACACTGTAAACACACACACACACACAGTAGCACACACACACACACAGTAGCACACACACACACAGTAACACACACACACACAGTAGCACACACACAACAGTGCAAAAACACACACACACACACAGTAGCACGCGCACACACACACACACACACACAGTAGCACACACACACACACACTGTAGCACACACACACAGTAACACACACACAGTAGCACACACACACACACACACACACACACACACACACACACACACACACACACACACACACACACACACACACACACACACACACACTAGCACACACACACACACACACACACACACACACACATAGCACACACACACAGTTACAGTAGCACACACATACACACACACACAGTACACACACACACACACACAGTACACACACACACACACACATATACACACATGGCGACAGAGAGGGAGAGAGGGGGAGAAGGGGAGAGGGAGAGAGAGAGAGAAGGGGAGAGGGAGAGAGAGGAGGGGTGCACACAGACAGACACACACACATATAGCACACACACACACACACACAGTACACACACACACACACACACACACACACACACACACACACACACACACAGTACACACACACACACACACACACACAGTAGCACACACACACACACACGCACACACACACACACACACACACACACACACACACACACACACACACACACACACACACACACACACACACACACACACACACACACACACACACACACACACACACACAGTAGCACACACACACACACAGTAGCACACACACACACACACACATAGACACAGTAGCACACACACACACACACAGTAGCACACACACACAGTAGCACACACACACACACACGTTGTGCAGTACAAAGATTTATCATGATCATCATTAAACTTTTCCCGGACTCTGGCAGTATTCCTTAGAAACAATGTCCCAGGATCAAAGTCAGATAACCCAGTAAATTGACAGAAGGTCTGTGGATTTCTACATCGATCAGCTGGTGTCACTTCCATCTTCTCCAGCTTTGCGGATGATTTGGGAGTCAGAAGCCCTTCAGTGCAGCGGCAGGGAGGCCTCAGTTCGCTACTCGCAAGCCAGCTTGCTGTCAAAACTAGAAAGGGCGACTGCAAAGGCCTGAAGGGGGCACATGGGATAGTTGTAGTCCATGGTGAATACGTCATCTGCCACCCGGCCAAACTGCATGATGATATAATCAGCTGGAACCAAGGGAGAGAGAGAGAGAGAATTAATATGTAGGAAGGAACTGCAGATGCTGGATTAAATCAAAGATAGATACAAAATGCTGGAGTGACTCAGGCAGCATCTCTGGAGAGAAGGAATGGTTGGCCGTTCGGGTAGAGACTTCTTCTTCTGAAGAGAGAGACTTAGTTGGTTCATTCCAATTCATTCTGTTGAAGTCACCCCCATCCAATTCCAGCTTGTCCTCTGAACCTTCCTCCACTCAACCCCCATCTCGACCCTCTCCACATATTCAGCCTTGTCCCGTACTTTTCTCCTGTGTCTTCTCTCCAGAGAGGCTGCCTCATGCGCTGCGTTACTCCAGTATTTAATGCCTACCTTCTGCCCCAAGTCTTTCTATGGCTCATTCAAGTCTTTAGAGATACAGCACAGAAACAGGCCCTTTGGCCCACCAAGTCCGTGCCGACCAGCGATCCCTGCACACTAACTCTATCCTACAACTTAGAGACAGCTTAAGCCCCTGTTCCACTTTCCCGAGTTACTCACGAATTCTCCTGAGTTTTCCCCTTGATTCAGACCCGGAGATGCCTGCCGTAGGTCATTTTTCAACATGCTGAAAAACCGTCCCGACTTACCTGATGCCCCGAGTACCTACGGATGGCAATACGAGCCGCTACGATATATCTACGGCCTCCTACGGACTCGCTACGGACATTCCCCAAGTTTGATTCAAGGGGAAAACTCGGGAGAATTCGTGAGTAACTCGGGAAAGTGGGACAGGGGTTTTACAATTAGATCGAGCCAATTTAACCTACAAACCTGCACGTCTTTGGAGTGTGGGAGGAAACCGGAGCAGCCGGAGAAAACCCACGTGGTCACAGGCAGAACGTACAAACTCCATACAGACAAGCACCCGTAGTCGGGATCGAACCCGGGTCTCTGGTGCTGTGAGGCAGCAACTCTACTGCCACCCCAGTCCTGTACTATCTGGAGCCATTCCCTTCATCCCTCCGCTACGGGGACCGCGAAGCTTTCCGTCGGGGCCCGTCAACGTGCTACTCACGGTCATTGGCGTGGATTATCTGGAAGTTCTTCACAGAGGCCTGGGTGACTCGCCCGTGGAAGTTTAGCACGTAGGACTGAGTGTCTTCATTCCAGACCGGGGCCTTGTTGTGCAGCTCGATGATGTTCTCCATGTTCTTGTTTTGCCAACGTGTCAGCAGCGTCTCGTGGTCCTGCCGTGGAAAAACACTGGTCAATACTCAGCCCAAAGCCCAGGGCAGGCAACAGCTCCTGACCCAAAAAAAAGCCGGAGTAACTCGGCCAGTCCGACTGCATCTGCGGAGAAAAGGGAATAGGCGACGTTTCGGGTCGAGACCCTCCGTCAGACTGAAGAAGGGTCTCGAACCGAATCGTCACCAAATCCTGAGATGCTGCCTGATCCCGCTGAGTTACTGCAGCTTTTTGTGTCTATCTTCAGTTTAAAACAGCATCTGCAGTTCCTTCCGACACAGCCCATGACCCAGGTTCCAGGCACACAGCAGATCTGACGGGCGACTGCCCACTGCTCCGAAAAACCATCACTGGTACCCATGGATCGAGAGATGCACAGCTTCTCACTGCCCACTGCCCAATAACCAATGGCATCTAGTGTCGATGGGACATGTTGGTCGGCGTGGGCAGGTTGGACCGAAGGGCCGGGTTCCACACTGCATGACTCTCACCAAGTTCCCTGGGGGGGGGAGGGGGGAACTGCAATCAATTAATGGCTCCAATAAAAATAGACGCCGGAAACACCCAGTAGGTCAGGCAGCATCTGTGGAGACTGAGACCAATGTTTCCAGTCATTGACTCATATCAAAACGAAGAAATAACTCAAAGATAGACACAAATTGCTGGAGTACATCAGCGGGTCAAGGCAGAATCTCAGGAGAAAAAGGATGGGTAACATTTCAGGTTGGGATCCTTCTTCAGACCCGAAACATCACCCATCCCATTTCCCCAGAGTTGCTGCCTGACCTGCCGAGTTACTCCAGCACTTTGTGTCTATCTTTGGGTATAAACCAGCATCTGCAGTTCCTTGTTTCCATTAAGAAATAGTTCATTTGTTTTTGTAGACAAAAACGCTGGAGAAACTCGGTGGGTGAGGCAGCATCTATGGAGCGAAGGAAATAGGCGACGTTTCGGGCCGAAACCCTTCATTTGTTTTGTGTGTTTTTGGAAGTTTTTCTTGAGATGTTTCTCAGCTCTGATGCTGCCTGTCCTGCTGACTGTTTTTGATGTATTTAGCTATTTTTTTTGCTTAGTTTTGTCACTGAAAGAAAATCCTGAGTATCAATGTTTCCACTGGTGGGAGAGTCTCGGACCAGAGGTCAGAGCCTTGGGATTAGTAGGCACTCGTTTAGAAAGGTGAGGAGGAACTTCTATAGTCAGAGGGTAGTTAAGCTACTGAGGGTGGAACTCATTGCTCAGAGGGCCGTGGAGGCCAAGTCAGTGGATATCTTTAAGGCAGAGTTAGACAAATTCCTGATTAGAACGGGTGTAACGTTTTATGGGGAGAAGGCAGGAAACTGGGATTAGGAGGCAGAGATCAGCCATGATTGAATCAGCCATGATTCGATGGGCTGAATGGCCTAATTTTACTCCTATCACTTGTGAACTTGTGAAAGGACATGAACTGTGGGCTAGAGTAACTCAGCAGGTCAGGCAGCATCTCTAAGGATTAAGGAACGGGTGACGTTTCGGGTCGGGACCTGGAATGACTTCGGAGTTAGTGAAAGGGAAATGCTGCAGTTACCCAAAGGCTGGGACTCACGTTCTTTGGTCGAATGGAAATCCTCTCGCACTCCATGTTCATTCCTGGAATAATCACTGTCATTTTCCGAGGTCCTTTAAACCCGAGAATGTTGGTTTCCTGCATTGTAGAAGGAGCTCTGGGTTAGTCTGATCGCCATCCACAACCTCCAATCCTTGCTCCTCTTCTGCAAGCTTACTTTAGTTAGGAGTTAGCATGGAAACAGGCCCTTCGACCCATCGATGGCCCACACACACTAATTCTATGTTTGCCCATTTTTTTGCATCCGCTCCCTACGCAGGAGCACCTGGTGGATACTCACGCGGTCACAGGGAGAAGGTGCAAACTCCACACAGACAGCACCCGAGATCAGGATCCTGGGATGTGATCTCTCCCACCTCTTCCACAGTCCTCCTCCCTCCCACCCCTGGCTCCTCTGCAATGGATGTGACACTCTCTGTAGTCCTTATCCTCGTTAGATTTCCCTGGCATTGTGTATATACTCACATAGCAGACTGCCACGATCTCCTCGCGGATGGCCGGGCTCTCAGCAACAATGGGAATCTTCTCTGGATTAACGCCATTATCAAATACCGTGAACTTGGTCCCAAACACATTGGACCTGTGTCAAGAAGAAACATACGTCTGGTTATATCGGGATATGCAGTCAGTGAAATTCAACCCCTGTACTAACTCCCTACTACTACTACTGTACTAACTATACTTAAGCCACTGTCCCGCTTTCACAACCTAATTCGCGACCTCTGACGACCTTAAACGACCTAAAAAAAATCAAGGTCGCGGTAACCTATGACCTTCCACGATTATGCCTTCGGCCTCCTACGACTATGTTGAGGACCTCCCACGACTATGAACAAGATTCAAGATTCAAGAGAGTTTATTGTCATGTGTCCCTGATAGGACAATGAAATTCTTGCTTTGCTTCAGCACAACAGAACATAGTAGGCATTGACTGCAGAACAGATCAGTGTGTCCATATACCATTGTATAAATATAAACACACATTAATAAATAAACTGATAAAGTGCAAATAAACAGATAATGGGTTATTAATGTTCAGAGTTTTGTCCGAGCCAAGTTTAATAGCCTGATGGTTGCTATTCCTGAACCTGCTTCGACCACGTTGAACACTGGCTTCGACCATGTACATTTTACTGCTGTTTGCAGTAGCCCTTTTGCTTCAGCAGCCTTTTAAGACAGGCAGAAGGGGAAGAGCAAGGGTGAAGAGGGTGAGCTTCAGGTCAATGCTGATCCCCCTCCCACCCAGGCCATTGGTATTGTGGGAGAGGGGGAGGGGGCAGCTTTGCCATCCAGATCCGATCTGTTGCCTTTGTCTCACCTCAACTTGCCGATGAAACTCTCGCCGGCGCGGGACAGGTTTGTTGGGTCGGTAGAGATGAGGTAGTTGGATGTTTTGCTCTTCTTGCGTTTCCGTCCGGCCATCAAGAAAACCTGCGGGACACGTGACCACACAGCAGGCATTTACTCTTGTGTTTAAGAGGGAACTGCAGATGCTGGAGAATCGAAGGTTACACAGAAAAGCTGGAGAAACTCAGCGGGTGCAGCAGCATCTATGGAGTGAAGGAAATAGGCAACGTTTCGGGCCGAAACCCTTCGAAGGGAGGAGACAGCAGGGGAGCCGAGGAAGGGGAGGAGACAGCAAGGACTAACAAAATTGGGAGAATTCATTCACTCCTCCCACCCTCCAGCCTTCTGGCTACTCCTCCTTTTCCCTTTCTTGTCCCCCCCCCCCCCCCCCCCCGATCAGTCTGAAGAAGGGTTTCGGCCCGAAACGTTGCCTATTTCCTTCGCTCCATAGATGCTGCTGCACCCGCTGAGTTTCTCCAGCTTTTCTGTGTAACCAGGCATTTACTCTTCATGGCTGGGGACGTCCATAATGCCCACAGACAGAGAACAGATCACCCCCACACCTCCCTCCCCCCCATCCTCACTCATCTACATTTAGACCAATAAGCAAGGATTCTCCAGGATTGGGAATGCCATGATTCCTGGTCCATATGGATTCCAACCCAAGATATCGGACTGACTGATGAACCTGTACCTTTTTCCCATCACCCTTCTCCAAGTGTAGGTAGTAGGTCGGGAATATTCCCTTATCCATTCCCTTCTTGTCCCGTGTGATCCGACATTTGACAACGGTTCCTTGGGGCGCAGGCTTGAAGGCAAATTCTTCCACGTTTCCCACTTTAATTGGGACACCCTCAGTTCTGGATTCATCCTGGATAATAAGACAGACTGTCACCGATGCAGTAGGCAGCAAATAACAGAGGAAACCCAAGCCCCTGTCCCACTTAGGAAACCTGAAATGAAACCTCTGGAGACTTTGCGCCCCACCCAAGGTTTCCGTGCGGTTCCTGGAGGTTGCAGGTGGTTGCAGGTAGTGGAAGCATGTAGGGAGACTGACAAAAACCTCCGGGAACTGCGCGGAAACCTTGGGTGGGGCGCAAAGTCTCCAGAGGTTTCCGTTCAGGTTTCCCAAGTGGGACAGGGGCATTAGTGAGTAAAATACTTCAACTCAGTGAAAGAAGGCGGAAGGAAGAATACATCTCATTGGCATCTTTTACAAGCCAGTGAAGAATTGGGTTTAATAAAAATGAACTGCAGATGCTGAGTTAATCCAAAGATACACACTAATGCTGGAGTAAAACTCAGCAGGTCAGGCGGCATCTTTTCGCAGAGGAGAATGAAAAAAGGGGTCGCAGAGGGGAAGGAAAAAAGGGGAGCAAGATAAAGTTGTGTCTTACGTCGCAGGTGATGATGGGTGGGATGGAGTCTGACTTCTCGCTGTTGTGGATCTGAGGGGAGATACTCTCCTCCTCTTCTCTCTCCTCCTCCTCATCATCATCATCATCATCATCATCACCATCATCATCCTCATCTTCATCCTCATCCTCATCTTCCTCGTCCTCATCCTCCACTTCCTCCCCTGCTTCCGTCTCTTCCATCGCCTTCTCCTCATCCAACTCCTTGTCGATGAGCTTCTTCCGTGCTGGAGCTGCAGAGGAGAGTGAACAGTGTTGATGCTTTAGACCAAGATTGTCACAGGGACAACCAAAATTTACATTGAAATTTAAGGCAATAGTAAGGATCACAAGCAAATGCTGAGTTGTATTAAAAAAAGGCATTGAAAAAATGTCCATTTAAAAAATGCCCATTTAACAAACGCGCATTTAAAAAAAACTCTCATTATAAAAATGTCCATTTAAAAAAGGCCTTTAAAAAAATGCCTATTTCAAAAATGACTTTTAAAAAAGCACTAAAAAAGGCATTAGTAAGGATCACAAACAAATGATGAATTGTATTAAAATCCATCGTTCACCAGCCGCTCAGGGGAGGAAATTTGTCCTGACTTCAAACGCTGGAACCTCGAGTTAAAAAACACAAAGTGCTGGAGGAACTCATCAGGTCAGGCAGCATCTGTGAAAGGATCAGCCATGATCACAATGGCTCGAAGGGCCGAATGGCCTCCTCCTGCACCTATTTTCTATGTTTCTATGAATTGGACAGAAGAGGTTTCAGGTCGGGAGACTTCTTCAGGCCGAAGTTTTCCGCCCTGGTCTAGTCTCCAGACCAGTCCCAGACCCCAGACCCCTCCACCTTTGCTCATTAGACTTTAGAGATACAAAGTGGAAACTGGCCCTTCGGCCCGAGTCCACGCCGACCAGCGATCACCCCGTACACTATGTAACACATCAGGGACAATTTTATAGCTTACCAATGCCAATTAACCTAAAAACCTGTATGTCTTTGGAGTGTGGGAGGAAACCAGAGCACCCGGAGAAAACCCACAAGGTCGCAGGGAGGACGTACAATCTCCGTATAGACAACACCTGTGGTTAGGATCAAACCCAGGTCTCTGGCGCTGTGCGGCAGGCAGCACTCCACCGCTGCGCCATCGTGCCTCTCTTTGACTTGGCACCTATAGTTGACTTTTAAATGAGGTCTGAAACGGCCGAGTAGGCCAAGAAATATATATAAACCACCGAGGTGAATGGGGACTCGACAGGGTGTGAGAAGCTTGTTGGATTCTGGATTATGGACGTCCTATAGTGAGCAAGATCGATCACTCGACGAAAAAGACGTAGTACAGTCATGGGCAGATTCATGGGTATTTTTCGGCCCCATTTCCGTAACCGGCTTCCGTCTCCGCACCAAACATCCCATCACAGCGGAGCAAAGATACTAGTGCGGAGACGGAAGCCGGTTACGGAAACATCCTCGTAAACATCCTTGAACTGCAGATGCTGGTTTAAACCGAAAGATGGACACAAAATGCTGGACAGGCAGCATCTCTGGAGAGAAGGAACGGGTGACGTTTCGGGTCGAGACCCTTCTTCAGTCTTCAGACTTCACCCATTCCTTCTCTCCAGAGATGCTGCCTGTCCTGCTCCAGTTACTCCAGCATTCTGTGTCTATCCCCAATAGTCCCCCTCTGCTCTCTTGGTGTCCTCCACCCACTCCCAAACCCCACACTGAGTCCCTCTGTGTTCTCTCTGCCCCCCCCCCCCCCCCCCCCCCCCCCCCCCCCCAGGCGAGCAGGTGAACAGAGTGTTGACCAAGTCCAGGTGATGGGAAGGGTTGGGGCACCCAAAGCATCAGTCAGAGACTCCTGAATGACTGCACAGCTCACCTCTCATCTTCCTTCGCCTGTTCCTCTTCGTCGAAGCTGGCACAGTGACAACTTCCTCCAGGTCTTCGCTTGAGTCGTCCACCGTGAAGATTTCAACCTTCCGGTCTGTCTCCTCCACCTCTTCCCGAAAGGCCACAATCTCATCGCCCGCTGGAAGCACAGAGGGAGGCGTTCGTGGTGAGCGGGGGAGGGAACAGGTCAAAATCCCCTTCCACGCGGTCACTCTGCAACCCAATGTCCTTCAGAAGGAGGGGGGCTGAGACAGAGGCACCTCCTGAAGGCTTTCTCCACCCACACTGGACGTTGCCAGATTCCCAGCTTACCTCTCTCTCCCTCTCCTCTCACATTTGAATTATTTCACTCTCTTCAGCCATTCCACAAGGCAGCTTCCAAATATGTACCCTGTGCCATTCTCCCACCTGCCTGCCCCACCCCTTCCTCTCAACTATCTTCCACCACTCTCTTTCCCCTATCTTCACCCCTCGCCTCCATTATCTTCCTCCCCTCGCCCTCCCCGCTAAAAAAAACAAATGCAGAGAGAGACAAAGAGAGACAGAGAGACACAGAGACAGAGACAGAGAGACACAGACACAGACACAGACACAGAGAGACAGAGACACAGAGACAGACACAGAGACAGACACAGAGACAGACACAGAGACACAGAGACACAGACACAGAGACACAGACACAGAGACACAGACACAGAGACACAGACACAGAGACACAGACACAGAGACAGACACAGAGACAGACACAGAGACAGACACAGAGACAGACACAGAGACAGACACACAGACAGACACAGAGACAGACACACAGAGACACACACACAGAGACAGACACACAGAGACAGACACACAGAGACAGACACACAGAGACAGACACAGACACAGACACAGACACAGACACACAGAGACACAGAGACACAGACACAGAGACACAGACACACACAGAGACACAGACAGAGACACAGACAGACGCACAGACACAGAGACACAGAGACAGAGACAGACACAGAGACACAGAGACAGACACAAAGACGTTCACATTGCACATATCACACTGTCTGCAGCTGGGAAGGACATTGCAAGAGACTTAAAATGCTGGAATCCTGAGCAAAACTAATATAACAGCTGGAGGGACAGCATCTGAGGAGGGAAATGGACGCACAATGTTTTGACCCGAGATCCTTCTTCAGTCAGTGACCGCAACGCCATTTCCCTCCTCAGACGCTGCCTGACCCGCCGAGTTCCTCCAGCACTCTTTCCTTCCCAACCGGGAAGGACGCGGTGGGTGTTGACCGGGTCTGTCGGGGCATGCAGGCACGTACGGGGATCTCTCTCACCTTCCTTCCACCACTGCCTCTTCTCGCCGTTTGCTCCCGTCCGGGATATCACCTTCAGGGGGGTTTGGAGCTTGTGGCCGGTGTCGGTCACTTTCAAGTCGTCGGCTAACGAATCTGCGGAGAGCGGAGGGAGACGTCAGCGGCGGGGTTAGGGTTAGGGTTAGGGCCAGGGACTCTCATTGTATTCAAGTGGTGGAGGCAGGGCAGGGGCGGGGACACGCTAAGTGGCTCGGGTGGAGGAAGAGACGCACACGGACGGCGAGCGAGGGAGCGAGGGAGCGAGGGACAGAGGACTTGGAATTGGAGAGTAAAGAGCCTGTCCCACTTACGCGACCTTTACAGGCGAATGCCGGCACCCGTGAAAGGTCGCCAAAATTTTCAAAATTTCACCAGAAAGACGCTACGACTCTTTGGAGACCTATCACGACCATACAGCCTATGGGTGAGTGAGTGAGTGGGTGGGTGAGTGGGTGAGTGGGTGGGTGAGTGGGGGTGAGTGTGAGTGAGAGTGGGTGGGTGAGTGAGAGTGAGGGTGAGTGGGTGAGTGGGTGAGTGGGTGAGTGGGTGAGTGGGTGGGGGAGTGGGTGAGTGAGTGGGTGGGTGGGTGAGTGAGGGGTGAGTGAGGGTGAGTGGGTGGGTGGGTGGGTGGGTGGTGGGTGGTGGGTGAGTGGGTGGGTGGGTGGGTGGGTGGGTGGTGTGAGTGAGTGGGTGGGTGAGTGAGTGAGTGTGAGTGAGTAAAGAGTGAGTGAATGAATGAGAGTGGGTGAGTGTGACGGCGAGTGTCTGAGAGTGTGAGGGGGTGGGTGAGGGGGGGTGGGTGAGGGGGAGTGAGAGTGAATGGGTGGAGTGGGTGAGTGAGTGAGTGTGTGGGGGGGTGGGTGTGTGGGTGGGTGGGTGTGCGGGTGGGTGGATGGGTGAGTGAGTGAGTGGGTGGGTGGGTGGGTGGGTGGGTGGGTGGGTGGGTGAGTGGGGGGTGAGTGGGTGGTGGGTGGGTGGGTGGTGGGTGGGTGGGTGGGTGGGTGGGTGGGTGTGTGGAGAGAGTGGGTGGGTGGGTGAGTGGGTGGGTGAGTGGTGGGTGGGTGGGTGGGTGGGTGGGTGGGTGGGTGGGTGGGTGGGTGGGTGGGTGGGTGGGTGGGTGGGAGGGTGAGTGGGTGGGTGAGTGAGTGAGGTGGGTGAGTGGGTGGGTGAGTGGGTGGGTGAGTGAGTGGGTGAGTGGGTGAGTGGGTGTGTGTGTGGGTGAGTGAGTGGGTGAGTGAGTGTGTGAGTGAGTGAGTGAGTGAGTGAGTGGAGTGAGGGAGGGAGGGAGGGAGGGAGGGAGTGAGTGAGTGAGTGAGTGAGTGAGGGAGTGAGTGGGTGGGTGGGTGAGTGGGTGAGTGAGTGGGTGGGGTGGGTGGGTGGGTGGGTGGGTTGGGTGATGGGTGAGGGTGAGTGAGTGAGTGGTGAGTGAGTGGGTGGGTGGTGAGTGGGTGAGTGAGTGGTGTGAGTGGGTGGGTGAGTGGGTGGGTGGATGGGTGAGGTGAGTGAGTGAGTGGGTGAGTGAGTGGGTGGGTGAGTGGGTGGGTGGTGAGTGGGTGGGTGGGGAGTGAGTGGGTGAGTGGGTGAGTGGGTGGGTGAGTGGGTGAGTGAGTGAGTGAGTGAGTGGGTGGGTGAGTGGGTGGGTGGGTGGGTGGGGTGGTGGGTGGGTGGGTGGGTGAGTGGGTGGGTGGGTGAGGGTGGGTGGGGGGTGGGTGAGTGGGTGGGGAGTGGTGAGTGGGTGGGTGAGTGAGTGGGTGGGTGAGTGAGGGTGAGAGTGAGGGTGAGAGTGAGGGTGAGAGTGAGGGTGAGTGAGGGTGAGTGAGGGTGAGTGAGGGTGAGTGAGGGTGAGTGAGGGTGAGAGTGAGGGTGAGTGAGGGTGAGGGGGATAGTTAGTGTGTGAGGGTGAGGGTGTGAGTGAGGGGGGTTGAGGGTGTGAGTGAGGGTGAGTGAGTGGGTGAGTGAGTGAGGGTGAGTGAGTGGGTGGGTGAGTGGGTGGGTGAGTGGGTGAGTGGGTGGGTGGGTGGGTGGGTGGGTGGGTGGGTGGGAGTGTGAGTGGGTGGGTGAGTGGGTGGGTGAGTGAGTGGGTGGGTGGTGGGTGGGTGAGTGGGTGGGTGAGTGGGTGGGTGAGTGAGTGGGTGAGTGGGTGGGTGAGTGAGTGAGTGAGTGGCTGGGTGAGTGGGTGAGTGAGTGGGTGGGTGAGTGGGTGAGTGAGTGGGTGAGTGGGTGGGTGGGTGAGTGGGTGGGTGAGTGAGAGGGAGAGTGAGTGGGTGAGTGGGTGAGTGAGTGGGTGGGTGAGTGAGTGAGGGAGTGGGTGGGTGAGTGGGTGAGTGGGTGAGGGTGAGTGAGTGTGGGAGTGGGTGGGTGAGTTAGTTAGTGAGTGGGTGGGTGAGTGGGTGAGTGAGTGGGTGAGTGGGTGAGTGAGTGGGTGAGTGAGTGGGTGAGTGGGTCAGTGAGTGAGTGAGTGGGTGAGTGAGTGAGTGGGTGGGTGAGTGGGTGGGTGAGTGAGTGGGTGAGTGAGTGAGTGAGTGAGGGTGAGAGTGAGTGAGTGTCTATGCCCTGTGCTGTGGGGACATACCAGGTGGAACGGCTGAGCTCCTGTGTTTGGATGGACTCGGACCTTTCTTTAATCTCGGGCCTCTCTCAGCCATTACCGCCGGATGTTCACAAAGCTTGAATAGATTTTGTGGGCCCCCCACTACGTTCTCCTGCAGCTCCTCCACGGACACCTCCAGGACATCTGCGGTATCAGGAAACAGCAACACACATCAGTATACAGGGACCGCATGGGTCGGCACGGACTCGGTGGGCTGAAGGGCCTGTTTCTGTGCTGTATCTCTAAACTAAACTAAAAGATGGGAGAGAGGGGGATGAGCAAGATGAGTAACAGTCAGTGGAAGCCGAGCACACCACTGTTCACTCACCTGTCCTTGTTCCTCAATGGGATGGATTGCTTCCCCTAGACTGTTCCAGTTCCTGAGCAGAGATACGGACTACATCTGTATATTGTGTCTACCTACATACTACATCCATTGGCTTTGCTCTGGATACTCAACCATTGAAGTTGACCACATCCAAGAGACCAATACTCTTGGATTGCAACCTTGTCGTGGTCGGGGAGCTTGTGTGTCTCAGTGACCCCTAGAGCTATGCCAGCGGGAGATTCGTCTGCTGTTAGGGTCTCCCATGCTGGACAGGTGGAAGGGTAGAGGCGAGATGAAGAGTGATCCACTGGTCCTCCAGGTTGGAAGTTGAGCACAGGGCCAACAACCCTGTCTCGTGAAACAAACATGTTACGGAAACAGCAACTGAAGGAATCAGCACCACTGAGTGGAGGACCTTCGTTGCTGCCCTACATGCCAGGAGGCATCATCGGCAGTAAGTAAGTAAGTACGTAATGCCCCTGTCCCACTTAGGAAACCTGAACTTAGGGACCTCTATCAAGTTCCCCCTTAACCTTCTGCGCTCCAGAGAATAAAGACCTAACTTATTCAACCTTTCTCTGTAACTTAGTTGTTGAAACCCAGGCAACATTCTAGTAAATCTCCTCTGTACTCTCTCTATTTTGTTGACATCCTTCCTATAATTGGGCGACCAAAATTGTACACCATACTCCAGATTTGGTCTCACCAATGCCTTGTACAATTTTAACATTACATCCCAGCTTCTATATTCAATGCTCCGATTTATAAAGGCTAGCATACCAAAAGCTTTCTTTACCACCCTATCTATATGAGATTCCAACTTCAAGGAACTATGCACGGTTATTCCCAGATCCCAGATCCGATTTTATCTCATCCAGCCCCGACTCAAAAAAACAAACTATTTATCAATCCGGTTCCATGACAACTGCTGGCAGGATAAAATGTTCAGAATTCTTTGAAGTACAGATTGACATATTTTAACAGCCCCAATTGTCATTAAAGACCTCACAACCAGTTCCTGATTCTAATTCCAAGCACCTCATCATTGCCTGAAAGTAATGGATCTGAAAGTATCTATCAGGCCCTCATCCATACCTTCTTCCAGACTCCATGCCTGCTCCTTGGTGATCATAGCCTTGTTGTGAATCTCTCGGTCCAGAAGCAAGCTGTCCCCATTATCCAGAGACTCTAAGCGGAGCTGGGCGCTGGATATCTCCTCCACTGGGATCTTGCAGGAGAAGTCTTGGGAAGGTGCGACAGAGAGGGAAAGAGGAGATTATTAGAGAAGAACGACACATCCATTACCCTAGTCAGTCTAGGGAGCTGCTAACTGTTCCCAGTTCAGTCCCACACACCAACATCTCAATCCGAATCCTCCCCCTTCTCTGCCAAATGTATCTTCAGTCGCTCTTTACTGCACACAAGGGCACAGACGGACAGCCAGGCGCAAACGCACACCTCAGATTCAGGGGCAGTTTTTTCTCAGCTGTTATAGAAAACTGGTTGTTGCAGTCTTCATAGAAACATAGAAACATAGAAAATAGGTGCAGGAGTAGGCCATTCGGCCCTTCGAGCCTGCACCGTCATTCAATATGATCATGGCTGATCATCCAACTCAGTATCCTGTACCTGCCTACTCTCCATACCCCCTGATCCCTTTAGCCACAAGGGCCACATCTTAAATATAGCCAATGAACTGGCCTCAACTACCTTCTGTGGCAGAGAATTCCACAGATTCACCACTCTCTGTGTGAAAAATGTTTTTCTCATCTCGGTCCTAAAAGACTTCCCCCTTATCCTCAAACTGTGACCCCTTGTCCTGGACTTCCCCAACATCGTGAAACAATCTACCTGCATCTAGCCTGTCCAGCCCCTTAAGAATCTTGTAAGTTTCTATAAGATCCCCCCTCAATCTTCTATCAGGCAACTGAACCATCTACTCACCAGCTACAGAGTGTTACTGACCTCCCATCTACCTCATTGGAGCCCCTTGGACTATCTTTAATCAGACTTAACCTTGCACTAAACATTATCCCAGTTATCCTGTATCTGTACACTGTGGACAGCTCGGTTGTAATTGTGCATGGAGTCTTTCCGCTGACTGGATAGCGCGCAACAAAACAGTTTTCCACTGTACCTCGGTACACGTGACAATAAACTAAAGAGCTAAAGAGCTCCACTCTCTTCACATGATGTATGGATTATTCACATGTTGATTTAAGGACACAGTGCCTGCTCTCAGATAGGTTTCCAAGTCAAATATCCTCAGGAGTTACCAGGGCTTGGCACCGCCCAATGCTCCCCATCCTAATCTGATCCATTCCCTCTTTCAGCTCGGTCTATTACGACCCTCCTTGAGTCAGACCCTTTCTCTTCCAATAGAAGCCCCTCCATGTTTACTATTTCTCCCCTTCAACCCACAAGTAAAGGCCAAAGGGATATTATATCACATAATATAATCGACCAAATCCCCAACTTGCTACTGGGTAGAAAGTTCCAAACCCATGATGGATTTATTAATAATAATAATAACTTTATTTATAAAGCGCTTTTAGACAACATCAGTTACCACAAAGTGCTGTACATGGGAAGTCAACAAAAAGTTATTACAAACTACTAAAACCATTAAGACGACAGGACTATAAAAACAATAAAAATTAAAAGACATTTAAAAGCACTAAAACAGGAACAATGTCTCAGCCAGTGTCGAAAGCCAGTGAATAAAAGTGAGTTTTTAGGGAGGTTTAAAGATGGACAGTGAAGGGGCCTGTCTGATCTGCAGCGGCAAGGTGTTCCAGAGTGCCGGGGCAGCAACAGAAAAGGCTCTATCCCCTCTGAGCTTCCGCTTAGACCTTGGTACCTCAAGGAGCAGCTGATCCGCTGACCTGAGGCACCGGGCAGGAGCATATAGGTGGAGCAGCTCAGAGAGGTAAGGCGGGGCGAGGCCATTCAATGATTTAAAACCAAATAAAATAATTTTAAAATGAACTCGAAAGTGCACTGGAAGCCAGTGAAGGGAGGCCATAATTGGCGTAATGTGCTCCCTCTTTCGAGTTCCGGTTAAAAGGTGAGCGGCAGCATTTTGGACCAACTGGAGACGAGCCAACGAATTGATTATTGAATTGAATTGAATTCTTTATTGTCAGGTGACATGTCGCAGTGAAATTCCTTGCTTGCATCCCTTGCCACAATATGCAACAGTCACCCATAAAGGGCGTTTACAAAGTTACAAGCTCCCCCCACTGCGCCATCCCCCTTTCAAGTCAAGTCAAGTCACTTTTATTTATATAGCACATTTAAAAAACAACTCTCGTTGGCCAAAGTGCTTTACCTTGGTATAAGAATAGTATAACAAACAACAGTGGTTCATAGGTTAAATACAAACATCACTACATACATATAGCCCTCGCTCAGAGGACATCAAAAAAGGCTCGGGAGTAGAGATGAGTTTTAAGTCTTGACTTTGTTCTTCCCCCCATCCCCCATGGCAGTCCCCCCCCACGTCGGGTCCTCTATTGTCCATTGTACCACACAGCGGCCCCCCCCCATACCGGAGATGACGGGCCAAAGCGGGACGAATGAGCCTGTGATCATGGGCGAGGAGCATAGGAGAGGGGAACGGGGTCTGGCCAACCGTGCCCTCAAGTGAGGCACTCCTGAAGCACAAAGGTGGACGGGCAAGGAGAGGGATGTCGTGTTGAAGGAAGGCGATGGCTGGAGGCCCTGCAGAAGCCTGGGGCTCGCCTGGATCGGGCACTGCTCATAAGGCCTAGAGCACGGACTGGAGTTTGAAAATAGCGCTAAATCTTTGCAGCTTTTGCATGCGGGATCAGCAGACTATTTCATTTCGTTGTCTCAAATTGAGACAATGACAATAAATTTGAATACAATACAATACAATTTCCGTACACTTGCTAATCGAGGATGTGCTTAGGTATAGGAATACGGGACTGGATTGTATGTAAGAAAATAATTCCACTCTGTGGTTGCACATGTGATAGTAAAACCACCATTCAATCTCTCTGTGTATGACAGGTTGTCCAACAGTGTCCAAGAATTAATTTGATGTCCAAGAGTCCCACTGTGGCACAAGATTAGATGTAGTACCTGCAAGCATGTTGATACTATGTGTTTCGAATGCCGAGGACTGCCCTTCAGCCTTTTTGAGCTGCCTGGGCTTCACCTTGGCATCTGGGTTAGCCTGAACCATTAGAATATCCTGCCGTTTCCGTCTCTGTTTCTGCTTCAAGAGGTTCCACTGAGAAAGCAGAGACAATGAAGCATTAGACCCAGTGCAAAGCAGCACAGAAATCACCCTCTCCACACAGCCCCAGATAGAACTGCTGCCTCACAGCGCCAGAGACCCGGGTCCGATCACTAGACAACAATAGGTGCAGGAGTAGGCCATTCGGACCTTCGAGCCAGCACCGCCATTCACTGTGATCGTGGTAGATCATCCCCAATCAGTACCCCGTTCCTGCCTTCGCCTCATATCCCCTGGTTCCACTATCCCTTAACTCCGCTACCTGAGATCCTGACCTCGGGTGCTGTCTGTGGGGAGTTTGCACGTTCCCTCTGCGATCGTGTGGGTCTCCTCCCAAATCCCAGATATGTGCAGGTTTACAAGCTAATTGGCCCTCTGTAACTTGCCCCCTAGAGTGTAGGACTGGATGCGAAAGTGAGATAACATAGAACTAGTATGAAGGGGTGATCAATGCCTGGCGTGGACTCGGTGAGCCAAAGTGTCTATTACAGGGTTAATTCCCGGGATGGCGGGACTGTCATACGCTGAGAGAATGGAGCAGCTTGGCTTGTACACTCTGGAGTTTAGAAGAATGAGAGAGGGTATCTCATTGAAACATATAAGATTGTTAAGGGTTTGGACACGCTAGAGACAGGAAACATGTTCCCGATGTTTGGGGAGTCCAGAACCAGGGGCCACAGTTTAAGAATAAGGAGTAAACCATTTATAACGGAGACGAGGAAACACTTTTTCACACAGAGAGTGGCGAGTCTGTGGAATTCTCTGCCTCAGAGGGCGGTGGAGGCCGGTTCTCTGGATGCTTTCAAGAGAGAGCTAGATAGGGCTCTTAAAAATAGCGGAGTCAGGGGATATGGGGAGAAGGCAGGAACGGGGTACTGATTGGGAATGATCAGCCATGATCACATTGAATGGCGGTGCTGGCTCGAAGGGCCGAATGGCCTACTCCTGCACCTATTGTCTATTGTCTATTGACAGGCTGAATCTCTAAATTAAACGTGCAAGCTGCGAGGTTAATTGGCCCCCTGTAAATTGCCCCAAGTGTGTATGACTGGATGGGAAAGTGGCGTGACATAGAATTAGTGTGAACGGGTGATCGATGGTTTGGTGTGAGTGGGCCGAAGTGCCTGTTTCCATGTTGAATCTCCAAATTTATCTTAACACTCATTCTTAAATAATCCCAGAGCAAAGATATTAGAGGCATGTGACAGAGTAAAGCTCCTCTACATTGTTCTATTCCTCCAAAGGACGGGTGTACAGTTGATAGTGCAAAGCTGCATGTATATTATTCAATCAAATGATCCCAAAGTAGGCAGAGCACAGCTCAATACAGAGCAATGGTGACTGTCTATATTGCACCCCAACAAGATTAGATACATGAAGCTTATTATATGCTCCTTTTCCCAGTCTTGTACCAAATATCCAGTGGTGTGGACACTGGTACGGTATTACACCATTATAGTCACAGGCCCACCATTGTGAGACAGTGAAGGTAGACACCAAATGCTGGAGTAACCCAGCGGGACAGGAATCATCTCTGGAGAGAAGGAATGGGTGACGTTTCGGTTCCCTCCTTTACCGGGGTCTGCCAGTCCTCCTACCTGATTGTCGAGCCGCTGCCGACGCAATCTCTGACCATCCTCGTCCAAAGCACTGCGTGGAGAGCAGAGACACAAGGATGTCAACGTACGCAGTACAGGCAGTGAACGGTGGGGGGGGCGTGGAGTTAGGAGCACAGTAGACGAGCAAAGAGTGAAAAGTATCTTGGTATCATATGTCCCGAAACGGATCAATGAAATTCTTACTTGCAGCAGTACAACAGACATGTAAACATTATACACCGTAAACACCATAATAAAGAATAAAAAACATTTGTTTCTCTAAATATATATTTATGTGCATCTAAATATAAAATGTGTGTGTGTCTATCTATCTATCTATCTATCTATCTATCTATCTATCTATCTATCTATCTATCTATCTATCTATATCTTTACACACACACACACACACACACACACACACACACACACACACACACACACACACACACACACACACACACACACACACACACACACCTATTTTGGAGGTCATAATGTTTAATAGCCTGATGGCTTGTAGGGAGGAAGCAATATGAACGTTATGGTTTTCAGGCTCCTGTACCTTCTTCCTGATGGAGATGGGACTGAATTGATAGTGGGAGTGGGAGTGATAGGAGCAGAATTAGGCCATTCGGCCCATCAAGTCTACTCCGCCATTCAATCACGGCTGATCTACCTTTCCCTCCCAACCCCATTCTCCAACCTTCTCCCCATAACCCAAAGTGCTGGGTGGAGTAGAGTGAAGGGTCTGGATCGGTGGGATGGGGAAGGGAAAGGGAGGTGGGTGGCGAGTGGGTGGGGGAGAGGAGGTTGGCGTGAGAGTGGATGGAACTGCAGGGGATGGGAAGAGAGAGGCAAGTGATGTGGGTGCAGACCAGAAATGTAGAGGAGGGGAGCTTGCAGTGGATGATGTGTGGGGTCCATCAGGTGGCAGGCACGGGTGGACTATATGAAGTGGAGGGGTTATTGTTTTGGGGAGCAAGTGTGACATGAGGCAGAATTCAGACTAGGTGCAGAACGAGAGGTGAGAGCAGAGCTGGAGAAAGCAAAGCAACACCTCCCATATAACCACTTGGCACATGGCACCAAGCAAACTGTATACAAAATAAAACTTCCAGAATTAAATATAGCAGAAAGAATATTCAACTCTACCTTCCTGGGAGCATTGTGGAATACATTGAAGAATTCTCAGTCCTGGGATCGTCCGTAGGGAGGGAAGGATGCAGACAAATAAAGAGACAGAATTACTACTAATGAATTTAGACTTATCTAGTTGCCGTCACTATGCTGCCTGTGTCCAAGGGTTTCTCCCAGTACGGAAATGAGGGGGCAAGTTGATCACACTGGTGGCACAGTGGCGCAGCGGTAGAGTTGCTGCCTCACAGCGCCAGACATCTGGCTTCCATCCTGACTACGGGTGCTGTCTGTACGGAGTTTGTACGTTCTCACAGAGAGTGGTGGAGAACACTTTTCCCCACAGAGAGTGGTGAGTCTGTGGAATTCTCTGACTCAGAGGGCAGTGGAGTCAGGTTCTCTGGATGCTTTCAAGAGAGAGCTAGATAGGGCTCTTAAAAATAGCGGAGTCAGGGGATATGGGGGGAAGGCAGGAACGGGGTACTGATTGGGGATGATCAGCCATGATCACAATGAATGGCGGTGCTGGCTTGAAGGGCCGAATGGCCTACTCCTGCACCTATTGTCTATTGTCTATTGTTCTCCCTGAGACCGTACGGGTTTCCTCCGGGTGCTCCGGTTTCCTCCCACATCCCAAAGACGTGCAGGTTTGTAAGTTAATTGGCTTCTGTAAATTGTCCTTAGTGTGTGGGATAGAACTAGTGCACGGGTGATCGTTGGCCGGCATAGACCCGGTGGGCCGAAGGGCCTTTTTCCACGCTCTATCTCTAAACTAAACCAAACTGAATACAGATTATTTAAATGCTTCAAAAACATCCCAAGGTGTCCCTCGGGGATGTTGTCAGAGATAAAACTGATACTGAGCCACATAAGGAGATATTGAGACAGGATTAAACGGTTAGTTAAACAAGCAGCTTTCAAGGAGCATCTTGGAAGGAGAAAGTGAGTTGGATGGGGGCGGGGGGGGAATCCTGTGTTTAGGATTGAAACAGCTGAAGTAATATTCAGGAATGAACAAAAGACCAGCATTTGATAATGGTTATAGTTATACTATTGTTGCTTGTACCGACATATAGTAAAAAGCTTTTGTTCGCTGCTATATAATTAAATCAGATGATGCTCTACAAGAGTACAATCAAGAGACAACACACAAGCACAAAGAGATAATACACCAGAGTGCAGAATCTGAGGAATGAGAGACGTTGAAAGGTTATCGGGAAAGGGGAGGGTTAGGTAATGTTGCACAATTGGATGGCTTTAGCCATGTTTGAGTTTGAGTTGAGTTTAATGTCACGTGTACCGAGGTTTAGTGAAAATATTTTGTTGCTTGCTAACCAGTCAGGATTATGTATGGCAACAGCATTGTGACAGGTCTGGATCTTTATTCAGAGGGTGGTGAATCTGTGGAATTCTTTGCCACAGAAGGCGGTAGAGGCTAAGTCAGTGGATAATTTAGAGGCAGAGATAGATAGATTTTTGATTAGTACGGGTTTCAGAAGTTATGGGGAGAAGGCAGGAGAATAGGGTTAGGAGGGACCGATAGATCAGCCATGATTGAATGACAGTTGTATAGAGCCCTAGTGAGACCACACCTGGAGTATTGTGTGCAGTTTTGGACCCCTAATTTGAGGAAGGACATTGTTGCTATTGAGGGAGTGCAGCGTAGGTTTACAAGGTTAAGTCCTGGGATGGCGGGACTGTCATATGCTGAGAGAATGGAGCAGCTGGGTTTGTACACTCTGGAGTTTAGAAGGATGAGAGGGCATCTCATTGAAACATATAAGATTGTTAAGGGTTTGGACACGCTAGAGGCAGGAAACATGTTCCCGATGCAGAACCAGGGGCCACAGTTTAAGAATAAGGAGTAAGCCATTTAGAACGGAGACGAGGAAACACTTTTTCTCACAGAGAGTTGTGAGTGTGGAATTCTCTGCCTTAGTGGGCGGTGGAGGCAGGTTCTCTGGATACTTTCAAGAGAGAGCTAGATAGGACTCTTAAAGATAGTGGAGTCAGGGGATATGGGGAGAATGCAGGAACGGGCTCCTGATTGGGGATGATTAGCCATGATCATATTGATGGCCTACTCGTGCACCTATTGTCTATTGTCTATTGCCTATTGACGGAGTAGACTTGATGGGCCGAATGGCCTAATTCTATTCCTATCACTTATGACCTTATGATTGGTTTCTGGGCGAAGGGAGCTGATGCAGGGGAACAAGGTTTACCTATTGGAACTGAAAATAACGACTTTGTTCTTTTAAATACTGTTAGAAATATTTTCAGTTTGGTTTAGTTTTATTGTCACTTGTAACAAGATACAGTGAAAAGATTTTTTGTTGTGTGATATCCAGTCAGTGGAAAGTCTAGACAAGATTACAATCAAACAATCAAGCCGCCCACAGTGTACAGATACAGGATAAAGGGAATAAAGTTTAATGCAAGATAAGGTCCATTAAAGTCTGATTAAAGATAGTACGGGAGTCTCCAATGAGATACATGGTAGGCCAGGACTGCTCTCTTATTAGTGATCCTGACCAACCATCTACCTCTAGGATTGACACAAACAGGTGGAGTAACTCAGCGGGCCAGGCAGCATCGCTGGAGAAAAGGAATAGGTGACATTTCGGGTCGAAACCTGAAGAAGGGTCTCGACCCGAAACGTCACCTATTCCTTTTTTCCAGAGATGTTGCCTGGCCCGCTGCGTTAATCAAGCATTTTGTGTCTATCTTCAGTGTAAATGAGCATCTGCAGTTCCTTCCTCCCATCTACTTCATGAGAAAGCCTCCAATGAGGTAGATACCATGCAGTGTAGGACAGTCTGGAGCTACTGCAGGGTCAGTGATGGAGTGGGACTAGGAGTTGTCGTGAGATTAAGGGGTAAGCCATTTAGAACGGAGACGAGGAAACACTTTTTCTCACAGAGAGTTGTGTCTGCGGAATTCTCTGCCTCAGAGGGCAGTGGAGGCCGGTTCTCTGGATACTTTCAAGAGAGAGCTAGATAGGGCTCTTAAAGATAGCGGAGTCAGGGGATATGGGGAGAAGGCAGGAACGGGGTACTGATTGGGGATGATCAGCCATGATCACATTGAATGGCGGTACTGGCTCGAGGGGCCGAATGGCCTACTCCTGCACCCATTGTCTATTGTCAGTACAAAGCTAATGTAAAATCCAGGATTTACTGTGCAGAACAGTGCACTTGCTCCCCCTGCAACGATCCTGATCGTGGAACACAAGACTCTGAGCTTACATCGTCATTGCATCGTTGGCATGTGGCATCGCCATGATAGCAAGAGCACAGGATGTCCTTTCAGCAGGGTCAGTGCCTTTTAAACACGGTCACCGCAGCGTGAGGAGGCGAGGACTCCCCGTGGGAAAGGTTCTCCCCAGGGAGCTGATAGATTAGAGCTGGCAATTTGAGCCAGATCACAACATGCCCGTGGCCACTAGGAGATTCCAATCTCCAGGAGTGAATCCAACCTGCTAGGATTCCGTCAAAGCAACAAGATGCGTGTAGATAGGAACTGCAGATGCTGGCGTTTGCCGATGATAGACACAAAATGAAGATAGACATATTTCCTCCAACTCTCCCCACAAACATCCCCTCACTTGCCCTCTCTTCGCCTCCACTCTCCCTCACTCACACCCCTTTACATTCCCTCTCCCTTTCAACCCATGCTCACACCCAGTATTAACATCGCTCTGGTCCCTGAGACAGACTGTTTATCCCTTCCCCTGAAATCAACAACTCAAAAGCCGAAAGCCCAATCATTGCTACTTCATTGGCTTCATCTTCCCTTGACCTTTTTGCCCTTTGCCTCTTCAGTGAACGTAGCCAAAAGCGGACGTCATTGAGGCATGTTGGTGTAGGCAGGGTGGACTCCACACTTCCATTCACATGCCACAATACTCACAAAGCACTTTAACTCCCCCTCCCATTCCCAATCTGACCTTTCTGTCCTGGGCCTCCTCCATTGTCAGTGAGGCCCAGTGCAAATTGAAGGAACAGCACCTCGTATTTCGCTTGGGCAGCTTACACCCCAGCTGTATGAACATTGACTTCTCTAACTTCAAGTAACCCTTGCTTTCCCTCTCTCTCCATACCCTCCCCCTTCCCAGTTCTCCGACCAGTCTTACTGTCTCCGATTACATTCTATCTCTCTCCCCTGCCATCAGTCTCGACCCGAAACTTCGCCCATTCCTTCTCCCCAGAGATGCTGCCTGTCCCGCTGAGTTACTCCAGCATTTTGTGTCTACTCACAGATCAGTGCTGGACTCCATTTGCAAACCGTCCAGCTTAAAAGGTATCTTGATACAAGAATGGGTGCAAGGATTGAAGGGAGGGCTGTGTGTTTGCACGAGCAGCTGACAGTGAGGGATTGAGCCTTGAGATGGCTAATCCCTCAAATGCTGACGCCCAAATTAGAGGGTAATCCGATTGACAAGGGTTTAATGCAGAACAGCTGAGCTTAGGTAACTGGTTCAAAGTGACTGGTGAAAGATGCCCTGGAAATACAGTGGGCAGTGGGAGAAGAGGGCGCTGGTCCCACTGTAAACCCTGGTACCAATCACCAGATTAAGAACTGAAGGGCAGAGGTTCAATATGAGAGGGGATAGATTCAATGGGAACCTAAGGAACAGCATTTTCACAGGTTGTCATATGAAACAAGCTATCAAAGGAAGTAGTTGAGACAGGTAGAAAAACAACATGTTGAGGGCATTTGGACAAGTACATGGGTAGGAAAAGTTTAGAGGACAATGGGTCAAACGGGAGTAAATGGGAGTATTTTAGATGGGGCATCTTGGTAGGCATGGACAAAAACCTGTTTAAGAAGGAACTGCAGATGCTGGAAAATGGACAAAAACCTGTTTCCTTGCTGTAGGACCCATTTATGCTTAATTATAGCCATGTCTAGATATTTCCAGTTTTATCTTCTTGTATGCTTGTGGGTGGGATTTGACACGTAGAGGAACGTGTCAACATCTGAGGAGGCTAGCGCAGATCATAGATTGGATTATTTTTTGCCTGGACTGGAAGATTCATTTTTGCTATCTGCTGTCTTGTGCATAAGCTATATCTCCACCACATCCCCGGGTAGTAATGGCTATCAAAGTTGGGCATTGAGAAAGTTAAGAAATTGCCATTACACTTGCTGTGTGGCTGTCCGACTCAGATGCCACTACTTCTCGTGCCGTGCCTGCCACTGGGTCCCATGACAGCTCCTCTGGCACCACTGGCACAGAGACTCGCCACTGTGGTGTATGTGCTACTGGGTTTCAACTTCACTCACTCCGGAGCTGTGTCTGGGTCCAAACCTCCCGGAGCCAGGGAGGAGGAGGAGGAGGGGTTGGAGGGAGGAAGGGGAGGGAAGGGATGGGGATGGGATGGAAGGGGAGGAGAGGGGATGGAACTGGGGAGGAAAGGGGAGGAGAGAGGGATGGAGAGGGGGAGGAAAGGGGAAGAGAGGGATGGGATGGAAGGGAGGAAGGGAACTGATGGAAGGGGAGGGGAGGGGATGGAAGGGGAGGGGGGGATGGAAAAGGGAGGAGGGGAGGGGAGGAAGGGGAGGAGAGGGGATGGAAGGGGGATGGGGGGAGGGAGGCGAAGGGGTGGGAGGGGATGGGATAGGAGGGGATGGGAGGGAGGGAGGGGATGGATGGAGGGGATGGGAAGGGATGGGAAGGGATGGGAGGGGGAGGAAGGGTCCCACACAGCTGCTGTCAAGCGCCAGTCCCCCTCCCCCCCTCCCTCCCTCCCTGCCTGCCTGCTGGAGCGGCCCTGAGAGCGGCTGCAGCCTGGGCTGCCCTACCTGGCCATGTCCACTAGCATGGAACTCATCCTAGTTCACACGCCGCCGCCCCGCCGCTACTTCCGCAGTCCCCTCGCGTCCCGGCCGCGGCGCCCCGTCTTAAACAGATGCCGACACTGCCATTGGCCGCCGGTTGCCAGGGCTACCTGACGTCACCTTCAGGCTGGAACGCCCCCTTTGTCGCGTCACATCTCCGCCCGCCTTGGCCCTTAAAGGGACAGGCCCACCACCCCCTGTCCATGAGGTCACGAGAGACCAAGGGATCCTTATTGTCATATGTCCCAGATAGAACACAATGACATTCCTACTTGCAGCCACACAACTGAATATGTAAACATAACACACTGTAAACAATAAAGAGCGGAATTAGGCCATAAGATTTAAGAGAGAGTTAGATCGAGCTCTAGGGGCTAGTGGAGTCAAGGGATATGGGGAGAAGGCAGGCACGGGTTATTGATAGGGGACGATCCACCATGATCACAATGAATGGCGGTGCTGGCTCGAAGGGCCGAATGGCCTCCTTCAACTATTTTCTATGTATCTATGTATTCGGCCCATCAAGTCTACTCCGCCATTCAATCATGGCTAATCTATCTTCGGTAGACAAAAGTGCTGGAGAAACTCAGCGGGTGCAGCAGCATCTATGGAGCAAAGGAAATAGGCAACGTTTCGAGCCAAAACCCTTCTTCCATCTTCCCCTCTTACCACCATTCTCCTGCCTTCTCCCCATAACCATAAGGGTGGTGAATCTGTGGAATTCATTGCCACAGAAGGATGCGGAGGGCAAGTCAATGGATAATTTTAAGGCAGAAATAGATAGATTCTTAATTAGTGCAAGAAGCAGTATATTGTGGATAAACGTGAGGTTATCCACTTTGGTGGCAAGAACAAGAAGGCAGATTACTATCTGAATGGTGTCAGATTAGGAAAAGGGGAAGTGCAATGAGACCTGCGTGTACATCAGTCACCGAATGTAAGCATGCAGGTACAGCAGGCAGTGAAGAAAACTAATGGCATGTTGGCTTTCATAACGAGAGGATTTGAGTAAAGGAGCAATGAGGTCCTTCTGCAGTTCTATAGGGCCCTGGTGAGACCACACCTGGAGTATTGTGTGCAGTTTTGGGCTCCTAATTTGAGGAAGGACATTCTTGCTATTGCGGGAGTGCAGCGTAGGATCACAAGGTTAATTCCCGGGATGGAGGGACTGTCATATGATGAAAGAATGGAGCAGCTGGGCTTGTATTCACTGCAATTCAGGATGAGAGGAAATCTTATTGAAACATATAACATTCTTAAGGGATTGGACAAGCTAGATACAGTAAATATGTTCCCGATGTTGGGGGAGTCCAGAACCTGGGACCACATTTTAAGAATAAGGGGTAGGCCATTTTGAACTGAGATGAGAGAAAAACTTTTTCATCCAGAGAGTTGTGAATGTGTGGACTTCTCTGCCTCAGAAGTCAGTGGAGGCCGATTCATTGGATGCATTCAAACATAGATAGATAGAGCTCTTAGGGCTAGAGGAATCAAGGGATATGGAGAGAAGGCAGGACTGGGGTGCTGATTGTGGATGATCAGCCATGATCACATTGAGTGGTGGTGCTGGCTTGAAGGGCCGAATGGCCTACCCCTGCGCCTATTTTCTATGTATCTATGTAAGTGTCAGGGGTGATGGGGTGAATGCGTCAGGGGTTAGGCCAGTAATTTCCAGATCCCTGAATAAGAACGAATAAATAAAAATTATCCCATACAGTAGAAACTACCTTCCATGGTAATATGTCCTCAATTTTACATGAGCAAATGTGAACGCTTCTTAGTTAGTTGTTCGTTGATTCATACGGATGTCAGATTGTCAGGGGTTATGGGGAGAAGGCAGGAGAATGGGATTAGGAGGCAGAAATAAATCAGATTGAATGGTGGAGTAGACTTGATGAGCTGAATGGCCTAATTCTGCTCCTATAACTTGTGAACTTATGAATACAGATCAATCAAGATAGAGGCTGAAGAAGGGTCTCGACCCAAAACGTTACCTATTCCTTTTCTCCAGAGATGCTGTCTGACCCATTCAGTTACTTCAGTTTTTTGTGTCTATCTTCCATCAATTGGAGTAGACTTGATAGGCCAAATGGCCTAATTCTGCTCCTATCACTTATGTCCTTATGACCACAGTGCTCTCTAAAATCTGCCAGTGCTCCCTCAGTGCAATCTCTCTTTTAACAAGCTATCAGAACTTTGTCTCTAACCTTGCAGTATTTCCTTAGCATCGTCCGTCCAAAAAGATGTTCTCTTAGTACTGCTCCTCTGGCATTGCAGCAGTCCCTCAATACGGTCCCTTTGACACTTGGCACAGCCTCACCAATAGTGCAATAATTTCCTAGTACAGTTTTCCAACAGCACAGAACTCCCACATCACTGTGTGATACTGCCCACTGCAAGGCAGCAAGCACTTGCCCAGTTCGGCATCTATTTACAGTATCTGTTGTTCAAGATGTGGACTCTTATACATCGGCGAGATCAAACGTAGACTGGGCGATCGTTTCGCTGAACATCTTCTCTCAATCCACCTGGACCTACCTGATCTCCTGGTTGCCAAACACTTTAATTCCCATTCCCATTCCCACATTAATCTCTCTTTCCTGGGCCTCCTCCATTGTCAGAGTGAGGCCAAACGCAAATTGGAGGAGCAGCATCTCATATTCTACTTGGGCAGCTTACAATCCAGCGTTATGAATATTGATTTATCTAACTTCAAGTAACCCTTGCATCCCCTCCCTCTCCGTCCCAAGTTATTTATGAACCCGAAGTATCTCCAGTTGTCAGCAGCTGACTCCATCCTTGGTGTTTCTCATGAGGCAGCAGGGTTGTCCATTGGGTGAAGTCTCCATGGTATCCCAGCACTGTCAGTTGCTGGTTCCATTCTTGGGCTATCTCATGAGGCGGCAGGGATGTCCATTGGATGAGGTCTCCATGGTATCCCAGCACTGTCAGCTGCTGGTTCCATTCTTGTTCTATCCCTTTGGGGCTGAAGGGTTGCCCATTGGGTGAGATCTCCATGGTATCCCAGCACTGCCAGCTGCTGGTTCCATTCTTGTTCTATCCCTATGGGGCTGAAGGGATGCCCATTGGGTGAGATCTCCATGGTATCCCAGCATCAGACCCTCCTCTCCGCTGACGTCAGGACGTCAGACGCGCTGAGGTCATCGGGCCGGCAACGTCCGACGCGCTGAGGTCATTGCGCCGGCAGAATCCGACGCGCTGAGGTCATCGCGCCGGCTGCGTCAGACGCGCTGAGGCCGGTTGTCAGGGCCGCAGGCGGAGAGCAGCCATTCCTTCCGGAGCGTGTGTGTGGCGGCGGCGCGGAGACAGCGGCACAGCAGCACAGACAGCGGCAGCAGCAGCCCGGGGGCCGAGCACGGTAAGCCGGAGCCCAGGGCAGAGCCGCGGAGAGCGGGGCGGAATGGCCGCTCCCCCCTTGGCGGGAGGGCTTGGGGTTAGGCGGATGCGACGGGCCGAGTGATCCAGCGGCCTCCCATAGACTGAGCTGGGGGCTGATCAGGGCCGGCTGTTGGCCCAGGGCAGCGGGGATGGGCACTTTCATTTTCATTTTCATTTTCATTGCTCCCCTCTCCTGGTGGCCACAGACCCTCTGTCTGGTGGCCACTTGCTCCCCTCTCCTGGTGGCCACAGACCCTCTGTCTGGTGGCCACTGGCTCCCCTGTCTGATGGCCACTGGCTCCCCTGTCTGGTGGCCACTGGCTCCCCTGTCTGATGGCCACTGGCTCCCCTGTCTGGTGGCCACTGGCTCCCCTGTCTGATGGCCACTTGCTCCCCTGTCTGGTGGCCACTTGCTCCCCTGTCTGGTGGCCACTTGCTCCCCTGTCTGGTGGCCACTTGCTCCCCTGTCTGGTGGCCACTGGCTCCCCTGTCTGGTGGCCACTGGCTCCCCTGTCTGGTGGCCACTGGCTCCCCTGTCTGGTGGCCACTGGCTCCCCTGTCTGGTGGCCACTGGCTCCCCTGTCTGGTGGCCACTGGCTCCCCTGTCTGATGGCCACTGGCTCCCCTGTCTGGTGGCCACTGGCTCCCCTGTCTGGTGGCCACTGGCTCCCCTGTCTGATGGCCACTGGCTCCCCTGTCTGGTGGCCACTGGCTCCCCTGTCCTGGTGGCCACTTGCTCCCCTGTCTGGTGGCCACTGGCTCCCCTGTTTGATGGCCACTTGCTCCCCTGTCTGATGGCCACTGGCTCCCCTGTCCTATTGATCACTTGCACCCCTGTCTAGTGGCCACTGGCTCCCCTGTCCTGGTTGCCACTTGCTCCCCTCTCCTCGTGGCCACTTGCTCCCGACAAGGAGACTATCCTGTTGCCACTTCTTGAAATCTGACGCACAGAATAAGGTGCAGTGTGTCCCCAAACCAGAGAATTTGGTTAAAGAATTGTTGCATTTGACTACCTGTGGATGGGGGGGGGGGGGGGTTATTAGTTGAAACTGGGAAAACAGGAAACTAGTGTGAATGGGCAATAGTCAGAGTGAACTCATGAGCTGCTGTATCCTTAAACTAAACTAAATCCATTCATCTTTTATACTAGGTAACCATTTGCAGAACTAATGGAGCTTTGGTATCTTGTTGCTGCCGTCCTAGCATCGGTTGTGGCAGTGCCCATCGACCGGTCAAAGAAGAAAGATGAGAAGCAGATCAAACCCGAGTCACCGGTGGGTGTGTAATCGCGAGTTGCTGTGTGCTTCTTCTCTGACTGTCAATGGGGTTATTGGCGCTAAATGTTTTCCTAATCAGCGAGCTAACATGATCAAGTCAAGTCAGGTTTATTTGTCACGTACACATACGAGATGTGCAGTGAAATGAAAGTGGCAAGATGCCGATCAGCTTAGTTGGAGATGATTGTGTGTTTGGAATAATGCAGAAGGAGGTTATTTGACTCTTTGGGTCCATGCTGTCTTATTATCTAGTTCCTTGTACCGCCGCCAACCTATTTTCTTGCATATGTCCCCATAAGTTCTCCTTTGATTCATTTTGCCACTAACTTACACCAAGGGGTAATTCACAATAAACAGTTGGCGTACCAACAGGTCTGTGGGATATGGGGGAAGGCGGGACACCCACAAGAAACTAGGAACTGCAGGTGCTGGTTAACAAAAATAAGCACAAAGTGCTGTAGTAAGTCAGCAGATCAGGCAGCATCTTAGAAGCATATAGATATGTAACGTTTTCGGTTACCCATCCACGTTCTCCAGAGATGCGGCCTGGCCTGCTGTGTTACTCCAGCACTTTGTGTCTTTTCCTGGAAAAAGCTATTGTGATCACAAAAACATTCAAACTTCACATAGATGGTTCCCAAGATCAGATTCAAACCCGGGCTTGGAGCTGCTAGGCAGTCTACCATCTGCTGTGTCATTCTGTCAATGGGCAGTATGCACCTCCTCCAACTTCATCTCCTGCATTCACTTTTCTCAATGTGGCCATCTTTACATTGGCAAGACTAAGCGTAGACGAGGAATGATTTCATCCAATTCTAACGCTCGGTCTGACAAAGCCTGCTGGATCTCTCGGTTGCTAACCATTTTAACTCCCCTACCCATTCCGACACTGACCTTTCTGTCCATTGCCAGAGTGAGGCCACCCGTAAACTGGAAGAACAGCACCTCGTTTTCTGCCTGGGTAGCTAACAACCTAACAGTTTGAACATTGACTTCTACAATTTAAGGAAACCAACCCAATCAGTGTGAATAAATGTCCTGACTCGAAACATCGCCTATCCACGTTTTCCAGACCCGCTGAGTTTTACTGCAACCCTATGCTTCTCTTTTTTGTAAACCAGCAACTGCAGTTCTTTGTATAGAAACATAGAAAATAGGTGCAGGAGTAGGCCATTCGGCCCTTCGAGCCTGCACCGCCATTCAATATGATCATGGCTGATCATCCAAATCAATATCCCATACCTGCCTTCTCTCCATACCCGCTGATCCCTTTAGCCACAAGGGCCACATCTAACTCCTTCTTAAATCTAGCCAATGAACTGGCCTGAACTACCTTCTGTGGCAGACAGTTCCACAGATTGGCAGATAATTCCACAGTATCCATGAGTTCCTCCAGCAGTTTGATTTATGCACCAGGTAACAGCATCCGCTGTTATTGTATCCGTAGTTCTTATACTTTGACCTATTTCTGCGCTTTGATTAATTATTTAATCAATTTTATCTCCGCTGTACTAGTTCTCTTCAGGAGCAAACCTGTGAACTCCAGTCCTCTACCTTTTTGCCCCATTGTTGTGCTTTTTATGTGTTTGGTTTGTGACCGAATTCGCTTCTAAAAACCATGATTGAATCTATGCCAGTTTCCATCGGCCAGTGCATTCCAGATGCGAACTGCTGCTTGCATAAAATTGTTTTTATTTTCCAAATTATCTTTAAATCAGCAAAGCATTACTGTAAGAGCGAAGACTGGTGAAGATATTAAAATGGAAAATGACAGGCTGTGACAGGAAGGGACAGAAAGTACAATTCAAAGGGTAGATCAGTAGATTAAACCCGCAGTTTAAATAAACATGACAAAGATAAGGGTTCTGTTTCTGAGGAGATGTATCCTTTGAAACAAAACAGATGAACTCCGAGTGCAATTAAAAATAAATATGATCTCATCAAGCCTAATACAGAGAAGTGGTTGCATAATATACATTGGGATCTAGAACATTGACATACAAGGATAAGAAACTAGGATAAGATAGAGAAATGCGTCATGACTTAACTCATGATGGTCATAGTGCAATAGAGAGCAATGATGTAAGTTCAGGACACCAGCTCTAGAAGTCATTTGTCCCCGTTTTGCCATATTGTTGATTTACATTAATGATTTCTGAAGCTAACTTTCTAAAGGGCTAGAATTAAAGCTGTATAACATTTCATATTTCAGACCACCTTTATATCCTGCTTGAAGTTTTACTTTTTTTTCATATTTTATTGTTTTCTGCCGTTTTCTTTTTTTTTTCAATTCAATTCAACTTTATTGTCATTGCACAAATACAAGTATAGGTACAACGAAATGCAGTTTAGCGTCTGGTCATAGTCATAGTGCAAGATAGTAGAAGTAAAAATAAAAATACAAAGTTGGCATACAATAAAAGTTAAAAAAAATACTGGTTAACAATGTGTGGATTGTGGATGAATTAAAACTGATACATAGGCAGATAACTTTATACAAGTGGGAGAGTCTAAGGATGGCTAGCGTCGGGACTCCGAGTTCAGCAGTGTAATGGTGTTGTTGAAAAAGCTGTTCCTCAGCCTGCTTGTGCGAGACCTGAGGCTCCTGTACCGTCTCCCTGATGGGAGGAGGGCAAACAGTCCATGGTTAGGGTGAGAGGGGTCCTTGATGATTTTCCCGGCCCGTCTCAGACACCGTTTTCGGTGGAGGGCATCCATGGCAGGGAGCGGGGCACCGATGATGTGCTGAGTGGTTTTCACCACCCGTTGCAGTGCCTTCCTGTCAGCTGCGGTGCAGCTGCTGTACCATACCGTGAAGCAGGTGGTCAGGATGCTTTCGATAGTACAGCGGTAGAAGTTGGACAGGATCTGGGGGGGGGCAGGTGAGCTTTCTTGAGCCTCCTCAGAAAGGTGTTCTCCTCAGAAAGCTATTCTCTTATCTTCTGACCGGTCACCTGCCTTTTTCACAAATGTTTTAACATTTTCAGATAACCAGTGGTTGGTACTTCCCTTGACATTTTACTTTGCCAAATGAACATGTAGGTATTTTGCACCAGTCATCATGATGGAGAATGTGGGGAACATCCCAAAAATAGCTGTCATGAAGAATTGGAAGGGAAAGAGGAACGCAGAGTCGATCATGAGTCGAGTTGTGGGCAGACAAGTCTCTGGGTCCAGATGAACACCATCTTATGCATTCATTAAATTTTTTTTAAAAAGCTGGTTTCAGATTCAGGGAAGATTCTGTTAAATTGGAAAATAGCAAATGGAACTTCCCATCTCCACCCCTTTCTGCTTTCCGCAGAGACCGTTCCCTTCGTAACTCCCTGGTCAATTCGGCCTTTCCCACCCAAACCACCCCCTCCCCAGGTACTTTCCCCTGCAACCACAGGAAATGTAACACTTGTCCCTATACGTCCCCTCCCTCAACTCCATTCAAGGACCCTATCAGTCTTTCCAGGTGAGGCAGAGGTTCACCTGCACCTCCTCCAACCTCATCTACTGCATCTGCTGTTCTAGGTGTCAACCTCTCTACATCTGCGAGACCAAGCGCAGGCTCGGCGTCGCTTCGCTGAACACCTCCGCTCAGTCCCTGTGAACCAACCTGATCGCTCAGCACTTCAACTCCCCCTCCCATTCCCAATCTGACCTTTCTGTCCTGGGCCTCCACCATTGCCAGAGTGAGGCCCAGCGCAAATTGGAGGATCAGCATCTCATATTTCGCTTGGGTAGTTTGCACCCCAGCAGTATGAACGCTGAATTCCCTAATTTTAGATAGCCCTTGCTTTCTCCCTCCTTCCCCTCCCCTTCCCAGTTCTCCCACATCCTACTGTCTCCGCCTCTTCCTTTCTCTCTCCCCCCCCACCCTGACATCAGTCTGAAGAAGGGTCTCGTCTCGAAACGTCGCCTATTCCGTCGCTCCATAGATGCTGCCTCACCTGCTGAGTTTATCCAGCATTTCTTGTCGACCTTCTTAGTTTAGTTTTAGTGTAGTGAAACAAGCCACTTTAACACACCAAATCCTCGTCGACCAACAACTAATTCTATCCTACACACGAGGGACAATTTTCAAAGCCAATTAACCTACAAACCTGCACTCTTTGGGATATTGGAGGAGACCGGAGCACCCAGCGAAATCCCACGCGGTCACTGGGAGAACGTACAAACCCCATACAGACAGCACACATAGTCAAGATCAAACCCGGGTCTCCACCGCTGTGAAAAGCAACTCTACCGCTGTGCCACTGCGCCGCTCTTAATTCTAAGCGAGAGGGAGACAGAAAAACAGAAAGGCCAGTTAGCTTAACGTCTGTCATAGGGAACATTTTAGACAGTCATCAAAGGTTATGGCAGGAACATGCAAAGTTCAAGATAATCAAGCAACGTCAATGTGGTTTTGTGATGAGGAAGTCATGCGTGACTCACTTAATAAACTGAGTCAGTAATAGGTCTTCTGGATGAAGGGTTACTGGTGGGTTTACAGAAAGCATGAAAGGTTTTTGCAACAAACAAATCACATGGTGTAGGATGAAACATTGGCTGGCTCACAGAAAACAGTGTGTTCAGAAATAAAACGGGGAAGTTAATGCTTCAGTTGTATCGAACATTGATTAGACTTTATCTTGAGTACTGTATTGGATTCTGTGTTTAAGGAAGGATTTTTGATGTCCGTAATTAACCCATCCCTTTCCTAATGGAAGTAAATCCTATCCCGAAAAATCCTCTCCAGTGCCTTTTCTACCACTGACGCGAGGCTCATAGGCCTCTAATTCCTTGGATTATCTCTATCCCTCATCACATCTCTACTCCTTTCCACATTGATGGGAATGGGGAAGAGCAGAGGCAGATGGACACCATTTCTTGCAGCTTTCCTAGTGTGTGTGTGTGTGTGTGTGTGTGTGCCTGTCTCTCTGTGTGTCTGTGTCTCTCTGTCTGTGTGTGTATCTGTGTCTATGTCTCTATGTCTCTCCTCTCTCTCTCTCTGTCTCTCTCTGTCTCTCTCTCTCTCTCTCTGTCTCTCTCTGTCTCTCTCTCTCTCTCTCTGTCTCTCTCTCTCTCTCTGTCTCTCTCTCTCTCTCTCTCTCTCTCTCTCTCTCTCTCTCTCTCTCTCTCTTTCTCTCTCTCTCTCTCTCTCTGTCTCTCTCTCTCTCTCTCTCGTCCTCTCTCTCTGTCTCTCTCTCCTCTGTCTCTCTCTCTCTCTCTCTCTCTCTCTCTCTGTCTCTCTCTCCTCTGTCTCTCTCTCTCTCTGTCTCTCGTCTCTTGTCTCTCGTCTCTTGTCTCTGTCTCCTCTTCCACCACCACAACCAGTGCTCGCCACTGCAATCACTGCTGCGCATTTTTATATCTATGTAATATTTATATTAAAATGAATTTGACTCCATCTAAAGTAGCATCCGTTGGGTATGGGAGGACAATGGACACTGGTTAGAGCAGCAATCCAGCTCCCAAGGTCCCCCATCTTCTTGTGGCGCACTTGGTTCCGAGCCAGCGGCGTGATCTGACTGTCCATTTGCTCTGGTGCAGGACACGGGCTTGTACTACGATCGCTACCTCCGCGAAGTGATCGACGTCCTGGAGACTGACACCCACTTCCGTGAGAAGTTGCAGACGGCCAATGTAGAAGACATCAAGGTCAGTGGAGGGTCAACCAGAGGATGGAGGGGAGCAGCGAGCTGGATCAGCGGAAGTCATGTTGGGTTGGCAGGGTGGGTCCGGCTTTGGGAACCCTGACTCGTGAATCCACCCATGGATTCTGAACTTGTTTTGGAATTGGCACGGAGAGACTGAGGATCAGTGGCCCGGGTCCAAGAGGCGAGGAGGGAGAGAACCATGTAGTCTGGGATTTGACTAATGGCCTGGAGTTTAATGTAGAGTTGGAAAATCGAAGGGGGAAGGTGTAATAGCCCTGCCCCAAGTTCATTCCAAGAGCTCTCCCAAGTTTTAAAAAAAAATCAGATTCGTGGTAAGCACTGAGAATGAACATAGCGGGTACGTCGGAGCTCGGGGGTGTCTCTTAGCGGCTCGTAACGCTAACGGCTGGTACTCGGGAAGACTCGCTAACGGCAGGTAAGCTCGGGAAGACTCTTGAAGATTTTTCAACTTGTTGAAAAATGTCCACGAGAGCCCCGAGTACCGATGAGCGGCCATTACCGTAAATCTCCGAGTTCGAATCAGGGCAAATTCGGGAGAACTCTTGGAATGAACTTGTACAGTGGGACAGGGGTTTAAGGGAGGATTAAAGGGGGGGGCAATGGGAAAATGAGACTGGACAGAACTGCAAACAGGGATCAGGTATTGTGTGTGGGGGGGGTCTCGGTGTCCGGTGACATTGGCAGGGCAATGCCCTGGCACCTGAAGACATGAAACTGTTTGCTTCTTGAGTTAGAGTAGTACTGCAGCTTTTCTTGAATAGGAATGGGGGAGGAATTGCTGGCAGGGTATTGGAATAGTACACGGGGTCACATTCTTGTGGGGATGGCATTAGAGTCGGGGGCAGATTGTGGGAATGGTGAAGGGATGGGGTTGGGGGAAATCGGTGTTACGAGGGACGATGGTGTACTGTCGGGCTCCGAATCGGTCGCTTGGGTTGTCCCTTGTTATTGAAATGCTGGTTCATTCCACAGAGTGGGAAGCTGAGTACAGAGCTGGATTTTGTCAGTCACCACATCCGAACCAAGCTGGATGAGCTGAAGCGGCAGGAGGTGTCCAGGCTGCGGATGCTGATCAAGGCAAAGATGGACGCTGAGCAAGGAGAGAGTGAGAGCATTTTCTTGCATTAGCTCGGATTCTTCTTCCCAGGGGCCAGCGAGTCAGAAACTACAGGGCTATAGGTTAACGCTGTGAAGGGGAAAAAATCAATAGGGACACGGAGGGCAACTTTTTCCACAGAAAGGGTGGTGGGTTTATGGAACGGGCTGCCAGAGGAAGTGGTAGAGGCAGGGACATCCTTGTGGGCATGGCATTGGAGTTGAGGGGAGACTGGGGGAATGGTGAAGGTTGTGGGGAACCACAGTGGAGGTGCTTTGTCTCACTGGGTACGAGGAGTGATGGCAGGCTGTCGAGTCAAGAGAGTTTATTGTCATATGTTCCAGATGGGACAATTACATTCTTGCTTTGCTTCAGCACAATATAATAGGCATGAATACAGAACTGATCAGGCTCCGACTTGGTGGCCTTGATGGTTCCCTTGTCATTGACATTTAAAAAGGCACGAGGACAAGTACATGGATATGTGTGTGGGCCAGGTGCTGCAAGTGGGACCAGCTCGTTTTGGCAACTTGGGTTGGCGCGGATGAGTTGGGCGGAGGTGGGGCTTGTTTCCGTGCTGTCCAGCTCCACCACTCTGTTGTTCTCATGGTGGGGAAGGCAAAGTTAATCACCGGGCAAAGTGTTAATGGTCTCTGTTGGTTGGAATGAATTCCAGGAGCCCATAATGAATGATAGGGGTGGAATAATGGCCTGGGGTTTAGTGGCGGCTCAGAGAGTTAGACAATAGATAATAGCCAATAGGTGCAATAGTAGGCCAATTCGAGCCAGCGCCCGCCATTCACTGTGATCAGGCTAGTCATCCCCAATCAGAGCCAGCGCTCTCCATATCCCCTGACTGGATGTTGGGTGGGGGGGAAAGGGGAAAGATGTAAGAGGGGGGGAAAGAATGTGGGGATGTGAAAAAGGTGGGGGGGTTAATGGGAGAATGTGATGAGACAAAATTGCAAATGAGAATCAGGTATTGTGGGTGGAGCGGGGATCTTGGTGTTTGTCTGGTGACATTGGCAGGGGCCCTGGCACATGAGCTCGGGCAACTGTGGGCTTCTTGAGTTAGGGTAGAACCGCTGGTTTTCAACGTCTTGAGTAGGAATAGGGGGGAGGAAATGCTGGCAGAGCCTTGGGGTAGTACATGGAGTCACATAGTTGTGGGCATGGTGTTGGCCTTGAGGAAAGATTGTGGGGATGATGCAGGGGAAACCACAGGCAAGGTGTCTTTAGCTTTAGAGGTACAGAGCAGAAACGGGCCCTAAAGCCCACCGAGCGATCCCCTCCCCCACACTAACCATCCGACACACACTGGGGACAATTTTCAATTAGCCTGCAGCCCTGCACGTCTTTGGAGTGTGGGACTAAACCAGAGGAAACCCATGCAGGTCGCGTGGAGAACATACAAACTCCGTACAGGCAGCACCTGTAGTCAGGATCGAACCCAGATCTCAGTTGCAGCAACTCTACCGCGGTGCCGCCCGTGTTTGGTCAAGCAGTATTAAACCTGGTGGATTTATCAGCCCCAACTTGAGCTCAGCGTTCACCCATTTCCCCCTCCCGTCTTCCCAGGTGTGCAGATCGATCACCTGAACCTACTGAAGCAGATTGAACACCTGGATCCGAAGAATGCCCACACCTTCGAGGCTCGAGACTTGGAGCTGCTGATCCAAGCGGTGGGTGGTGCATGTTGTGAGCTGCTCTGCTGCCATTGGGTATCTTAATGGGAGAAACTCGGTTCGGAGTGATGTTTCCACTGGTGGGAGAGTCTAGGACTAGAGGACATAGCATCAGAATTAAAGGGTGTTATTTTAGGAAGGAGACGAGGAGGAATTTCTTTAGTCAGAAGGTAGTGAATCTGTGGAATTGTGGATGCTGACAGTCGATATTTTTAAGGCAGAGATAGATAGATTCTTGTTTAGTATGGGTGTCAGAGGTTATGGGGAGAAGGCAGGAGAATGTGGTTAGGAGGGAGAGATAGATCAGCCATGATGGAATATGTTTAGGAAGGAACTGCAGAGGCTGGTTTAAACTGAAGATAGACACAAAAAACTGGAGTAACTCAGCGGGACAGGCAACATCTCTGGAGAGAAAGAATGGGTGAAGGAATCTCTGGAGAGAAGGCAGCATCTCTGGAGAGAAGGATGTTTTGGGTCGAGACCCTTCTTCAGACTGATAAGAGATTCTTGATTAATGCGGGTGCCAGGGGTTATGGGGAGGATGGAGAATGGGGTAAGGAGGGAGAGATGGATTGAATGGCGGAGTAGACTTGATGGGCCGAATGGCCTAATTCTGCTCGTATCACTTATGATCTTGTGAGCCCTGAAGGTGGAGATTGAAGGAAGGGCAGTGGCTGCTGGTGGGCGAGCAGTGGTGAAATAGTGGACAGGGACATCAACCACTCTTCCTCCTGCTGTACAATGGAGTGACTAACACTCAGTACTGGTGTGGATCTGCAGGCCACCAAAGATCTGGAGCACTACGACCAAGCCCACCACGAGGAGTTCAAACGCTACGAGATGCTGAAGGAGCACGAGAGGCGGGAGTACCTCAAATCTCTGGACGAGGAGAAGCGCAACGCGGAGGAGGCTCGGTTCCAGCAGATGAAGGAGAAACACAAGGAACATCCAAAGGTCAACGTGCCGGTGAGGGCAGAGGGGGCGGGAGGATGGTGTAGACCTTTGACTCGGGCAAACGAGAGAGAACCATCCTTCAGTGCCACCAGAAGCTTGCTCGTTCACCGGGTGATCGCCAGCCCTGACCCTCCCCACATTCAAAATAACTGATCCATTCACAATATTCATGCAAACTGATCTTTTACCTCCAGTCTAAATTGCTCAGGCATTTTCTATTATTTTGATTGATTACAAAAAATGTAGCGAGGAAACGGGCCCTTCGGCCCACAAAGTCCATGCCGACCATCGATCACCCATTCACACTGGTTCTATGTTATACCACTTTCGAGTCCGCTGCCTACACACTAGGGGCAATTTTACAGAGGCCATTTAACCTACAAACCCGCACGTCTTGGGCGTGTGAGAGGAAACCGGAGAACCCGGATGTAGGCCACAGAGAGAAAGTGCTAACTTCATGTAGACAGCGCCCGAACCCAGGATCAATAGACAATAATGCAGGAGTAGGCCATTCGGTCCCTCGAGCCAGCACCGCCATTCAATGTGATCATGGCTGATCATCCCCAATCAGTACCCCGTTCCTGCCTTCTCCCCATATCCCCTGACTCCGCTATTTTTAAGAGCCCTATCGAGCTCTCTCTTGAAAGCAACCAGAGAACCGGCCTCCATCGCCCTCTGAGACAGAGAATTCCACAGACTCACCACTCTCTGTGAGAAAAAGTGTTTCCGTTCTAAATGGCTTACTCCTTATTCTTAAACTGTGGCCCCTGGTTCTGGACTCCCCTAACATCGGGAACATGCTTCCTGCCTATAGCGTGTCCAAACCCTTAACAATAAGATGAGATTCCCTCTCATCCTTCTAAACTCCAGAATGTACAAGCCCAGCTGCTCCATTCTCTCAGCATATGACAGTCCCGCCATCCCAGGAATTAACCTTGTAAACCTACGCTGCACCCCCTCAATAGCAAGAATGTCCTTTCTCAAATCAAATTAGGGGACCAAAACTGCACACAATACTCCAGGTCTAGTCTCACTAGGTCTCTGTACAACTGAAGAATGATCTCTTTGCTCCTATATTCAATTCCTCTTGTTATAAAGACCAACATGCCATTCGCTTTCTTCACATTCGCTTTCATGCTGTACCTGCATGCTTACTTTCATAGACTGATGTACAAGGACCCCCAGATCCCGTTGTACTTCCCCTTTTCCCAACTTGTCGCCATTTAGATAGAAATCTGCATGGATAGAACCCGGGTCTCTGCACCATTGTGCTGCCCTTACAATGCACTTCACTGGTTTCTGTCACAAATGCTCCATCCAATTCAGGAACATGAAACATCCTTTGGTCAATAGCATTGCACATGCTTGCACCTTTCCTATAGAGCCACCTTCTGTACGTATCCTTCAAACTTCTGGTCTACAAGGAGATTGCTTTGATCAGTGGGGTTTGAAGTGAAGGGTTAGCTGGAGCCCTTGTTGATGGCCTTTGTTTTTGTCTCTGTGACAGGGGAGCCGGGACCAGTTGAAGGAGGTGTGGGAGGAAACGGACGGTCTCGACCCCAACGAGTTCAACCCAAAGACTTTCTTCAAACTGCATGGTAAACTACAAGGGGTTCCTTCGCCAGACCCACTGCTTTCCCTCGTTCCCACTCTGTTTCCAGCCTCACATGGTCAAGGGAGACCCTCTCTTCTATCGACGTCCCTCTATCCACCTAGTCCACCCCTTTTGATCGCACTATGTGGTCTCCATCCCTCTCCCAAAATCTATCAACCCACTCTCACTGATCCCTTTTCCTTTCCGTAGCCCACCCCACCCCACCGGGATCTTGGTGTAGCCCCTCCCCTGGTTCTTTTATCTCCCAGTCAGGTCGTTGCCCAATACCACACAATCTCGAGGAACAGTGAGCCCTTCCCCAGTGTCACTCTACTCATCCTACCTCCTGTGGTGATCTCCCGGTACCCCCCGCTGTTCTGTCACTTATTATTATTTATTCAAATCATTTTCTATGTCACTCTTCCAGGGATATGCTAAATGCACGGCGTTTGTCTCAGGAACTGAAGCACTGTTTACAATGACAATTGAAATTGAACCTCTTGTATCCATGTCTGGGGTAGCCCAGACCCTGGTGTGCTTGACAGTAGTCTCCCAGCCTCTGACACCTAGCTGTGTGAGTGTGTGGCAGTGCACTTGTTCACCGGGACTGCGAGGTACTCTCTTCCCCAGTCGTCTAAACGTTGACTGGGTGACCCTGTGTCAGATATCCCGGTACCAGGCGCATGTAACCTTTCCTTAAATCGATAGTGAGTGTTGCCTTCCGCAGGCTCAGGTCTTTCGCAGATTCGAACACACTTGCCTAAATTTCCCCCCCCCCAAACCCCCCTTGAGTATTTTCACCCAATTTCTACTGTACTATTTCGTTTTGGGGATCTGGGCACCACTGGCAATGCCAGGGCTTACTGCCCCTCTCTGGATGGCCCTGAACAGAGTGGTTTGCTCAGCCATTTCAAAATAAATTTAATAGTCAATGTCCTGGGATATGTCTAGAGTCCTAACCGTGTCAAGGCATCAGGTTGGTTTCCATGGCAGTCTGGTAACTTTTGAGATCACGATGGTGATGTTTTCTCCAAATGCCAAATTATTAACCGAGATTCAATTCCCTATTGACCGTGATGGGATTTAAACTCCATCCAGGTGTTGCCTTTGGAGGACCAGTCTGCAAATCTAACTGCTGTGCCATCGACGTACCCTATTGAATTTGAGGTGCTGTTCACATGAGCTAATCCTCTGCTAGGTAGGCAGGGTCTCCCGTTGACTGCTCGGGTATCGGTAAGGCAATGGTGATCTTCCTTGACCCAGGCTTCAGATCGTGGCCGATCTCAGAAGGTGCTCCTCGCATGTTTTTGCCCGAGTGTTCATAGAAACATAGAAACATAGAAATTAGGTGCAGGAGTAGGCCATTCGGCCCTTCGAGCCTGCACCGCCATTCAATATGATCATGGCTGATCATCCAACTCAGTATCCCGTACCTGCCTTCTCTCCATACCCCCTAATCCCCTTAGCCACAAGGGCCCGACATCTAAATTCCCTATTGACCGTAGAATGAATTGGCCTCAACTACCCAGGTGTGGCAGAGAGTTCCAGACCACCACTGCAAATCTAAAAAGTTCTTCTCATGTTTTAAAGGATTTCCCCCCCTATAAGCTGTGACCCCTGTTCACATGGAGCTAATCCTAACATAGGGGAACAGGATCTTCCGTTGGCCTGTCCAACCCCTTAAGGTATTTTGGTAAGTTTCAATGGTGATCCCCTCTCAATCTCCTAAATGCTAGAGAGTATAAACCAAGTCTATCCAGTCTTTCTTCATAAGACAGTCCTGACATCCCAGGAATCAGTCTGGTGAACCGTTCAGGAGGGTTGCAGATAGGGGGTGTTAATTGCCGGTCTCTCAGTCACTGTGTGACTTGCAGGGCCCTGTAGATATTAATTTAAAAACTTTTTTTGCATCACGTGAAGCTGGAGAAAGTTTACGATCCCAAAAACGAGGAGGATGACATGGTGGAGATGGAAGAGGAGCGGCTGCGGATGAGGGAGCATGTGATGAATGAGGTGAGTTTAGTCCTGGGCTCAGATAGCTGAGCCAGACTTGTATGCGTCGCTTCCCAAACTGCGAGGGCACGGATGGACGCATTATTTTCCCCTCTTCTCCCAAATCATCCTGCGGCCTGAACCAGAATTTCGGACGGTTTCCGACAAAGTGGCAACGCTGATTGCCTCCAATTTTTTTCCCTTCTTCTTCCTCCGGATTTTTTCTTACTCTGGGAGAAAAAAGGGGGGTGCGGTCGCACCCAATGCCCCCCCCCCCCCCCCTTCGGACGGTCATGCTTGGAGGGGTGTCTGTCACTGTTCCTTAACGATTCATTTTTATACAGAGCTCCACTCCAAAAACTCCTTTGCTGGAATGGAGCAGTGTGATCCCATCAAGATGTAATGACTCAAACTGCTGGAGTAACTCAGTGGGTCAGGCAACATCCCCAGAGAACATGGATAGGTGATGTTTCAGATAGGGGCCCCATCTTCAGGCTTCTTCAGTGTCTGATGATGGGTCCCAACCTGAAACATCGGGTATCTGTGTTCTCCAGAGATGCTGCCTGACCCGCTGAGTTACTCCAGTACTTTGTGTCCTTTTGTGTGTACTAGCACCTGCAGTTCCTTGTTTCGTCATTTTGACTGCTCCGCCACTAAATCTCCTCAAGGTATGGCAACTTTGAAGAAGCTCTCCTCCTCTCTCCGACTGGAGTCCTGTGAGACCCTCCCCCTCTGTGATTTCTGCTGGTCTGAGGAAAGGTCCTGACCCGAAACGTCACCTGTTCACGTTCTCCATTGTTGCTGCCTGACCTGCTGAGTTTCTCCAGCACTTTGTGTCCTTTTGTGTAAATCAGCATCTGCAGTTCCTTGTTTCAACAGGGTGTAATGACTAAATGCTATACAGCATGACTAGTCAGTTTAATTCAATCTAAGTTAAGGGTCAAACATTCCTGCTGTAGCATCAGTATTCTCTCCCCTGCTCCCTCTGTTCTGTCTCTTTTAATAAGCAAGGCATTTCTATGTCAAAAGTAGCTGGACGTTATTGGGAATTCATGTCCTGATCTCGCTCTCCCATTTAAAATCTGGAGATATTGCCCCTGGAATGGACAGGCAATGTCTCCAGGCCAGGACTCCTGCCTGCATGACTCTTCACCTCACTGACCATCTACTTGCCTGGCAGGTGGACACCGACAAGGATCGGCTGGTCACCCTGGAGGAATTCCTGAAATCCACAGAGAAGAAGGAGTTCCTGGAGCCGGAGGAGTGGGAGGTCAGTGCCTGGTTACCAGGAGGGAGGGATGAGTGGAGCGGGGTTGAACGCAGTGGTGAATGGTGTGAGAGTGGCTGACTGTGGTACTCATGTCTTGTGTGGGTGTGATGTGAGTGAGCAGAGGGAGGGTGGGGGGGGGGGTTAGTGGCTGGTGCTGGTTCAAGGCTGTGCTGACCTGGGAGAGAGTGTGGGTGGGGGGGGGGGTGGGTGGGGGGGGGGGGGGGGAAGATGGAGCCTTAAGGGCTTATCCCACTGTACGAGGTAATTCTCCCGAGTTTTCCACTGATTCGAACTCGGAGAATGCCCGTAGCGGGTCCGTAGGAGTTCGTGGGTGTCCCGTAGCGGCTCGTACGAGTAACGGTAGGTACTCGGGAAATCCGGTAAACTCGTGACGTTTTTTTAGCACACTGTGAAAAATGTCCACGAGTTTAAAAAAATACTCGCGATGAAAGGATTTGTTACTTTTTACTCGTACGAGCCGCTACGAGACATCCACGAACTCCCACGGACCCGTTACGGACATTCTCCGAGTTTGAGTCAGGGGGGGAAAACTCGGGAGAACTCGTGAATTACCTCGTACAGTGGGACAGGCCCTTTAGGGTTTTTGGGGGGGTTGGAGATTTAGTTTAGTTTATTGTCACATGTACCAAGGTACAGTGAAAAGCTTTCGTTTGCGTGCAATCCAGTCAAAGAAAAGACTATATATGATTACAATTAAACCATCCACAGTGTATAGATTCAGGATGCAATATTTAGTGCAAGAAAAATGTCCGATTAAGGATTGTTCAAAGGTCTCCAATGAGGTAGATGGGAGGGCAGGGCCATTCACTAGTGGACGAGAGGACTGTTCAGTTGTCTGATAACAGCTCGGAAGACACTGTCCCTGAACCTGGGGGTGTGCGTTTTTAATCTTCTGTATCTCTTGCCCGATGGGAGAGGATAGAAAAGGGAGTGACCGGGGTGAGACTGTTCCTTGGTTATGCTTCTGGTCTTGCCAAGGAAGCGTGAAGTGTAGATGGAGACAATGGGAAGAAGGTTTGTGTGTGCAATGGTCTGGGCTACATCCACAATTCGCTGCAACTTCTTGCAGTCTTGGACAGAGCCGTTCCCAAACTGTGCTGTGATGCATCCCGATAAAATGCTTTCCGCGGCGCATCTGTAGAAGTTGGCGAGAGTTGTTGGGGACATGCCGAACTTCCTAAGCTTTCGAAGGAAATTCTAAGGAAGTAGAGGTGTCGGTGTGCTTTCTGGCCCACAGCCTCGATGTGGCTAGTCCAAGGCAGATTGCCGATGTTGTCTATACCCGTCACGCAAACCAACCTCCCTTCCATTGATTCCATTTATACCTCACGCTGCCTGGGCAAGGCCAGCAGCATAATCAAGGACGAGTCGCACCCCAGCCCCCTCCCTCTTCTCCTCTCTCCCATCGGGCAAAAGGTATGGAAGTGTGAAAACGCACACCTCCGGATTCAGGGGCAGTTTCCTCTCGGGTGTTATCAGGCAACTGAACCATCCAACCAACAACTCGATACCAGTCCTGAGATACTATCCACGTCATTGGAGACCCTCCGACTATCTTTGATCAGACTTTATCTTAAAGTAAACGCGATTCATGTTATTTCCTTTCATTCGTATCTGTACACTGTAGACAAAAAATGCTGGAGAAACTCAGCGGGTCAGGCAGCATCTCTGGAGAACACAGAGGTGATGTTTCAGGTCGAGACCCTTCCTCATGTGACGTTTTTTTTAAAAGACACTTGGACAGATACATGGATAGGAAAGTCTGAAGAAGGTTTTCAGCCCGAAACGTTGCCTATTTCCTTCACTCCATAGTTGCTGCCTCACCCACTGAGTTTCTCCAGCATTTTTTGTCTACCTTCGATTGTTCCGGCATCTGCAGTTCTTTCTTAAACACTGTGGATGGCTTGATTGTAACCATGTGTACTGTACTTCGCTTGACTGGTCAGCACGCAGCAAAAGCTTTTTACTGTACCTCAGTACACGTGACGCTAAACTAAACTCATAGGAACTTCAGATTCAGATTCAATTTTAATTGTCATTGTCAGTGTACAGTACAGAGACAACGAAATGCATTTAGCATCTCCCTGGAAGAGCGACATAGCAAACGATTTGAATAAATAATAATAAGTGTCCGGGGGGGGGGTGGTGATTGGCAGTCACCGAGGTACGTTGTTGAGTAGAGTGACAGCCGCCGGAAAGAAGCTGTTCCTCGACCTGCTGGTTCTGCAACGGAGAGACCTGTAGCGCCTCCCGGATGGTAGGAGGGTAAACAGTCCATGGTTGGGGTGAGAGTAGTGAGAGTGGGGATGACGGGGGTGGGGTGGGGGGGAAGAGATGCAGTCACTGTGTGACTCTGTTAGGTCAGTGGGCTTGTGGGCACAGGTTTGGGCTGCCGATCCACTGACCTCTCCCCCTTACTCTGGAGCAGACGCTGGACGAGACGCAAATCTACACGGAGGAGGAGCTGCGTCAGTACGAGCGGGAACTGGCCGAGCAGGAGGCTGAGATCGCCCACAAGGTGGAGCAGCTGAGGAAGGAGCACGAGGACCTGCAGCGGAGGCAGAGTGAGCTCGACGCCCAGAAGAAGGAATACCAACAGGTGAGAGCCCCCCCCCTTCTGACCCTGTGTCCCTGCAGGATAGAAAATAGGTGCAGGAGTAGGCCATTCGGCCCTTCGAACCTGCACCACCATTCAATATGATCATGGCTGATCATCCAAATCAGTATCCCATCCCTGCCTTCTCTCCATACCCCCTGATCCCTTTAGCCGCAAGGGCCACATCTAACTCCCTCTTAAATATAGCCAATGAACTGTGGCCTCAACTACCTTCTGTGGCAGAGAATTCCACAGATTCACCACTCTGTGTGAAAAAAAATGTGCTCATCTCGGACCTAAAAGACTTCCCCCTTATCCTCAAACTGTGACCCCTTGTTCTGGACAACATTTGTCAACATTTGCCCATGTTAAGCCCGTGTCCCACTAAACCTTTCCTATCCATATACCTGCCCAAATGTCCTTTAAATGCTACACGTATTATAGAAACTGCCTCCTTTGACAAAAAAAGACACAAAGTGCTGGAGTAACTTAGATGTCCAGGCAGGCCTGACCTAAATGACTCCAGCACTTTGGACTTTTTTTTATAATAAACCAGCATCTGCAGTTCAGTGTGTCTACCCCCCTTGATAGCTTGCTTCATAAACCCATCACCCTGTGAGTGAAAAATGTGCCCATGTGGTTCCTATTTTATTCATGGTTCACTTTCCCTGGGTAAAAATGAAGTTCACCCTATTGATTTGCTGCAGGATTTTATACACCTCTATAAGATCACCTCTCGGCCTCCTGCACTCCAAGGAATAAACGCCTAGCCTGCCCAACTTTTCCCTATAGCTCAGGCTCTTGAACCATGCAATATCCTCATACACAGCGTGCAAGTTAACAGGTGAATTGGCTGTAAATTGCCTCTGGTGAGAAGGTGATTAGTAGAGTGGGAGCGAGGGGTATGGGAGTGTGAAGGAAAAACAGAATGAATGTGAAATGGGTGCTTGGTGGGACTTGAGGGATGTAAGGGCCTGTTTCTGTGACTGCACATCCTTTTGGTGGCCATTGGAAAGTATCACTGACACTGTTTGCGACCCAAATACTTCCTTCCCTAGCCATGGGTTCTCAGACCAATTGTTGCTACTGAGGTAGTAATTCGGTATTGACCATGGGTTGGTGAGTCCTTATGCAGACCACTGACAATCACCATCCCAGTACGGGGATGGCGTTGCTACCTCTCGCACTCGGCACCTGGCGGCCCTTCCCTGACTTCTCTCTTTCTTGTGATCCAGGCCTTGCAGCAGATGGAGCAGAAGAAATCCCAGCAGAAAGACAAAGCCCCCCCTTCTGGTCCCGGAGGAGAGCTGAAATTCCAGCCCCCTGAAGCAGCGGCAGGTAAGGAGATCTGATGTTGAGATAAGCCTTATCGTCTCCAGATCATTCTGGTGATCGGTGGTGTTGGTAACCTTGTCACCCATGTTCAATGTGTATACCTTCACCAAGACTTTGCCTGTCCTTTCCTCTCCCATTGATACCATGGCATTGAAAGCCTACTCCGGACATGAAGGCATTGCACAAAATTAGAAGCTGCCACATTATTAACCAGAAGCCATGTAGATCTGTGGTCCACCTCTGCTTTGGTCTAATCAAAAACATAGAAACATAGAAATTAGGTGCAGGAGTAGGCCATTCGGCCCTTCGGCCCTGCACCGCCATTCAATATGATCATGGCTGATCATCCAACTCAGTATCCCATACCTGCCTTCTCTCCATACCTGCCTTCTCTCCATACCCCCTGATCCCCTTAGCCACAAGGGCCACATCTAACTCCCTCTTAAATATAGCCAATGAACTGGCCTCAACTACCCTCTGTGGCAGAGAGTTCCAGAGATTCACCACTCTCTGCGTGAAAAAAGTTCATCTCATCTCGGTTTTAAAGGATTTCCCCTTTATCCTTAAGCTGTGACCCCTTGTCCTGGACTTCCCTAACATCGGGAACAATCTTCCTGCATCTAGCCTGTCCAACCCCTTAAGAATTTTGTAAGTTTCACAACTCACAACTCAACGTAGTTTAGTTTATTGTCACGTGTGCTGAGGTACAGTGAAAAGCTTTTGTTGCACACTAACCAGTCAGCGGGAAGACAGTACATGATTACAATCGATCCACATCCACAGTATACAGACACATGATGAAGGGAATAACGTGTCGTGCAGGATAAAGTCCGATTAAAGATAGTCCGAGGGTCTCAAATGTGGTAAATGGTGGCTCAGGACTGTTCTCTGGTTGTTGAGAGAATGGTTCAGTTGCCTGATAATAGCTTGGAAGAAACTGTCCGTCCCCGATTCTGGAGTTGTGCATATTCCACTTCTGTGGCCAGCAAACACACACGCGCACACACACACACGCACACGCACACGCACTCGCCTGGCCTGGGCGCCATCCTAGACCAACATGTTGGATTGTTAACTCCCCTTTGAAATGGCATGACCAACTACAGGTGACTTGATATGGGCAACAACCACTAATCCATATTGATTTAATGGTCCTTCATAACTGAGAAACTCCACAAGCAAATGTCAGTAGGTGCAGTTAAAGCTGATCAGAATCTGCCTTATCTTGTTAAATGACAGCTCAGTGGTTCATTTGGCCCTGAATGTCTATGTCAGACTACTTAAGGGCCTGTCCCACTTTCCCGACCTAATTCACGACCTCCTTTACTCATGAACATTTTTCATCAGGCTAGAAAAACGCCCCGACCTACTTGATGCCACGAGTACCTATGACTAGCATCACGATCTCCTATGACCTCGTGACGACCATGCTGCGAGTATGAGTCAAGGGCAAACTCGGCAGAAGTCGAGAATTAGGTTGCGAAAGTGGGACAGGCCCTTTAGACTAATGGGTAGGAAGGAACTGCAGATGCTGGTTTAAACCCAAGACAGACACAAAATGTTGGAGTAACTCATCGGGACAGGCAGCATCTCTGGAGAGAAAGAATGGGTGACCTTTCGGGTTGAGATCCTTCTTTAGCCTGGAACAGTTAAAAAGCAATCTGAAGAATGATCCCATCCCAAAACGTCACCCTCCCTTTTTCTCAGGGATACTATCTGACCCATTGAGTTACTCCAGCACTTTGTGTCTATCTTTGGTATAAACCACCATCTGCAGTTCTTTGTGTCTACTCAGGATTCAATTGTTTAGCGTTCAAGAAGGAACTGCTGATGCTGGAAAATCGAAGGTACACAAAAAAGCTGGAGAAACTCAGCGGGTGCAGCAGCATCCATAGATGCTGCTGCAACCGCTGAGTTTCTCCAGCTTTTTTGTGTACCTTCTATTATTTAGCTTTGGGTTCATTATTATCACAGGTACCATGGTACAGTGAAAAGCATTAGTTTGCATGCCATCCAATCATATCATATATCTACTTTATATAAACACACTCAAGTGACAGTTAAGTAGGATAGACAGACCAAAGGGGAAGGTACAGAGTGCAGAATATAGGAATACTTTATTGTCATGTGTGACAAGGCACAGTGAAGTTCTTTGCTTGCATACCCAATGTAAAACGTTCACAGCATTGTAAGATTCAGATTCAGATTCAAGTTAAATTGTCATTGTCAGTGTACAGTACAGAGACAACGAAATGCATTTAGCATCTCCCTTGAAGAGCGACATAGCAAACGATTTGAATTTAAAAAAAAAATAATAAGTGTCATTGGCAGCACCGAGGTACGTTGTTTAGTAGACATCCGCCGAAAGAAGGCTGTTCCTCGACCTGCTGGTTCAGCAACGGAGAGACCTGTAGCGCCTCCCGGATGGTAGGAGGGTAAACAGTCCATGGTTGGGGTGAGAGCAGTCCTTGGCGATGCTGAGCGCCCTCCGCAGGCAGCGCTTGCTTTGGACAGACGCAATGGAGGGGAGCGTGGAACCGGTGATGCGTTGGGCAATTTTCACCACCCTCTGCAATGCCTTCCGGTCGGAGACAGAGCAGTGCCATCCATACTGTGATACAGTTGGTAAGGATGCTCTCGATGGTGCAGCGGTAGAAGTTCACCAGGATCCCAGATGGACCTTCTTCAGTCTCCTCAGGAAGGAGAGACGCTGATGAGCCTTCTTGGGGACATGGGGATGGGGATTAAGACATGGGGATTTGGCTTATCTTGGAAAATGATAGCTCAGTAGGGGATTTGGTCCAGAATGTCTATGTCAGGCCAACATTTCGGAGGTTCAGTGCTGAATACCATCTGCATTAGTGGGGTTGTGCTCAATGATGGGATTGTTTGAATGTTGAGCCCCCCCCCCCCCCAGCTCTGCCAGCTGTTAACTTTTGAGTAAAATTTGTTGCATCTCTGGATCTTTCAGATGTCCGAGCTCCGGTCAATGAACCAGCGCAGGTGCAGCCTGAGGTAGAGCGGCTGGACCATGCACCTGGACACCAGGCTGACCATCCACAGCCACCTGGACACCAGGCTGACCATCCACTGCCACCCAGTCACCAGGCTGACCATCCACTGCCACCCAGTCACCAGGCTAACCAACCACTGCCACCCGGTCACCAGGCTAACCAACCACTGCCACCTGGTCACCAGGCCGCTCCACCAGCACCGGCCGCCCATGACCCCGAGGGGAAGCAAGCAGAACAGGCCGTGCCGTTATAGTGACCTCAAACATCTGACTGTCCCATAAATCACTGTTTCGAAGCAGCAGGATCAGATTCTGCTCAATCAGGGGTATTCATCCTGTGTAAGTCTGAGTCAGTCATACAGAATATTTTATAGTTCACACCTTGCACTGTACCCATCTTTTGTCCCTGTCGCTCCAGCTTTGAACGTCACATCACCACGCCTCCCTCTTCTGCTGACTGGGAGCATAATCCCACATTACGCTGGCCGCTGGTCACGGAGGGTTGAGTTGAGAGGAAGCTCCTCGTTGCGTACTGGGCAAAGGGGAAAGCGGGCACGATTTTTTTTTGTGCTTGATGACCCGACGCTGTAGTGGAGGACAAGCAGGTGTCCAAGTGCGTGCTATAGATGAGCGATCACAAGCCCAGGCTTTGTTTCCGCAATGATGCCCAACCTTGTGTCCCAGGCCGCTGACTCATCCCGTTTTGGTTTCTCCCATTTACTTTGAATGGATCCCGGTGTGCAAAGGTGTTTCAATGTTTTAGAATATTGCAGAATGAGTTAAAACCTGTGCCCACAGCAACAGAGAATAATATACATTAATGGTGGAAATTCTACCAAAGGAGCTCGAGCTTCCTGGCCACGTGCTGTCCCTGCTGAGAGCAGCGAGGGAGGAATTGAGCATCTGATTTTTAAAATAATGCACTTTTTAAGCATTCGATGCAAGGTTGAGAATTGTGTGTTTTGATTAATGAGCATTTGTGAAATAAAGGGTGTGACTGGGCCATTGTGGTGACGTCTTATTCCACTTTTCCCGAGAGTAGAACACATACATAGTTTAGTTTAGCAACACAGGAAACAGGCCCTTCAGCCCACTGAAGGATGTGCTGGCTCTGGAGAGGGTCCAGAGGAGGTTTACAAGAATGAGTGGGTTAGCATATGATGAGCGTTTGATGGAACTGGGCCTCATTAAGAAGAATGAGGGTGGGGGGGGGGGGGGGGAAACCTAATTGAAATGCACAGAATAGAACGTACAGAAGGCTTGGATAGAGTGGATGTGGAGAGGATGGTTTCAACTAGTCCAATGCTGTATGACTCGATGAATCTATCTTTGGTCAGTAATGGTGACATCCTATCAACACATGGCAAGAACTGCTGACCTAAATGGGTGGCTCTGTACAAATTATTTCTGGCGAGATCACATTTGCCCTCACTCGTCTTTTCCATTTTACCGACCTATAAAAACTCATGACATCTATTTCTGGTTCTTGATCATTTACCTCCATTCTCTTGGCTTGATTGATTTCTTGGCCTTTCTTTGCCAATTTCTAAAATGCTCTCAATCCTCTTTCAGCGAACTTTAATTTCTCCTGTCAGCAAATGACGAACCACTTTTTAAATTGGATTCCCCGAAAAGATGAAAGCGATTCATTCTGCAAATTATGCAATATTTCCTAACTTATAATCATTGCCAGTCATACCAGTAATTAAGCATTTTCTCCAACCGCCCACAGCTAATTCATCCTCTCCTACCTTAAATTCCTTTCATACCCTAGTTTCAGATGAAACTGCAGCACATTCACACTCAATGTAAAGCTCATTATGGTCGCTCTTCCCTGACAGCCCTTTTACAATAAGATTGTCAATTAATTTTTTTCACTGCACAAAATGAGCTCTCGATAGCCTTTTTTCCCCAGTTGAATCCTTAACCTGCTGATCTAGAAAAAACATTTTTAATTCATCCTTCGCATTTTCACGACTTGAAACTTGTCCCTTCTACACAAAGTATTCCATGATTAGACCATTAGGTTGATCCAGCAGTAGAGTTGCTGCCTTACAGCACCAGGGACCCAGGTTCGATCCTGACTACGGGTGCTGTCTGTACGGAGTTTCCCTGTGACCGCGTGGGTTTTCTCTGTGTGCTCTGGTTTCCTCCCAAATTCCAAAGACGTGCGAGTTTGTAAGTTAATTGGCTTTGTACATTGTCCCTAGTGTGGGATAGAACTAGTGAATGGATGATCGCTGATTGGTGCAGACATATCAGGCTGAAAGGTCTATTTCCACACTAATCTAAACCTTTCATGTTTCTAGTTACAATTTCTAATTACAACTACTACAATTTGGTGGCTTATTAATAACTTCCAATATTTAGACCTTTACCATATCTTAGCACCACCCAAATCAATCTACATTTTATAAGATCTGCCTGGAGAAAGATTCCCCTCTGCTATATTAAGCCCATCCTTAAGAACTACCCACCCTTCCCTCGTCACCGCTAATGTTAAATATCTTTGACCATTCGGCTCTCAGCGTTGTTCACACTTCTGCCACATTTTTGTAATAGCTGGAGCTGGTTTAATCCTTATCTCAGTGTGGAATTTGCACGTATTTCCTGCAGTTGCATCATGGCCTGGGACTTCAATTACAACACTCGGGAATGCAAGAGTCTCCAGAGAGTGGCGGACTTAGCACAGTCCATCACAAGCATCTGCATGAGACCCTGTCTCCAAGGTAATGATGGCATGTCATCAAGGATTCATCCCTACCATCCAGTTAAACCCCTCTTCTCACTGCTAATATTAGGCACGAAGGATCAAAACCTACCTGGTTCAGAAACACCTACTTCCCTACCATTATCAGGCTCTTGAACTAACCCTCCACCTGAATCCTACCTCAGAAACAGAATGCTACAGACCACCTCTGGGACTACCATGAGTACAAATGTCTGTGTTATCATCCAAGTTTGTGCCCCTGTGTTGCTACTGCAATATTTTCATTATACTTGTACCTCGCTGTATTTGTGCATATGATGATAAACTCTATTTACCACAGGTTCACCCCCCCACAAAATAAATAGTTAATTAGCCAGTTCAAAAAATCTAGGGATAATTGATTTTGTGGCTTTGTGCTTTTATTCCAAGCTTTGGTCCAATTTGCCTGCTTACCACCTGTCAGTCTGAAGAAGGGTTTCGGCCCGAAAAGTTACCTATTTCCTTCACTCCATAGATGCTGCTGCACCCGCTGAGTTGTACCTACCACCTATTAACTCCACTTCCCAAATTCATTAAACAGACAGGAGTTGGTAATTGAGAATAGGAATAGTGTCAGAAATAATCCTTTATTAGACAAACAACAGAATAAATATCAAATGTCTACATTGCACTGAGTTGCATTCAAGTTTCAAATACACAAGGAGGTAGTTGAGGCAGGGACTATCACCATGTTTAAGAAACACACAGGTACATGGATAATAGACAAAATAAGACTGAAGAAGGGTCCCGACACGAAACGTCGCCTATTCCTTCGCTCCATAGATGCTGCCTCACCCGCTGAGTTTCTCCAGCATTTTTGTCTACCTTCGATTTTCCAGCATCTGCAGTTCCTTCTTAAACAGGCACATGGATAAGACTGGTTGAGGGATATGGGCCAAACGCAAGCAGGGGAGGCTAGTGTAGATGGGACATGTTGGCCGGTGCGGGCAAGTTAGGGAGGCCCAATAATGAGACTGCTCATACAATTTCTGATGGGAACACTAATAGAGGGAGTGTCAAGAACATCTTTCCATAACTAAAGTCAAACAACTGTAGTATATGCCAGATAAATACAAAATACTGGAAATATTCATGTCATGGCTCATCTGTGGAAGAGAATGGAGTCAATGTTTTGGGTCTGAGAGACTGTCAGTGTTTTCTGTTGTTGTTTCTCTGCAGTAGTACTTGGTCTGTCTCTCCTTGGTATTTAGTCCACACAGCCAGTCGGTGCTTTGGATCCAAACAGAAGCCAATCGCTGCCTCTGTATTGGCAATGCGGCGTTGGAACCTGCTCCGATCACGCGCATGCTGCTCCCAGGGACCCTTGCGAGCAGCTCGAGAGGCAAAGTCCCACACAATCATCCGGTGAACTTTAACATCGGGACAGAATCGAACCTGGGGAAGAAAGTAACATTGGCCATGAAGATATTCCCCCACAACTTTGGCTAAACACCCACATTTATCCTTTGTTCACATTTGGCACATCTGCTACAAATGTCCTTTGTATAAAATGCCACATTTACAATACAATAAGTTTTATTCGTCACATTGCACATAAAGTGCAAGTGAAATGAATTTGCCAGCAGCAGTACAATGAGAAAGAACACACAAAAACACAATAAAATTTGAACACAAATATCCACCACAGCATTCATCACTGTAGTGGAAGGCACAAAATTTGGCCAGTCCTCCATTTCCCCCCGTGGTCAGGACCTCAACATTTATATCAACTTGTAGACTCGAACTGGGAACAAAACGTACTGATTCTTGTATACCGTCTCAGCATACTGTTCCTATACACTTGCACTTAACCAAGATTGTGTATGTATTGTAGTACCTCGGACAAAAGAAATTTCACAGCCACCTCAGATAGGAAAGGTTGAGGGATATGAGCCAATTTGAAGCAGGTGGAACTGGTGTAGATGGGGCATTTCAGTCAGCATAGGCTTGGTTGCATGACTATGACACCCCAGATACAGTCACTTCATACACATGCTTAATGTCACAACCAAATTCTGGTTTGTTAACCATTGTTCCCAATGTTGGGCGAGTCCAGAACCACAGTCTTAGAATAAAGGGGAGTTCATTTAAGACTGAGGTGAGAAAATACTTTTTTGCCCAGAGTTGTGAATTTATGGAATTCCCTGCCACAGAGGGCAGTGGAGGCCAAGTCACTGGATGGATTCAAGAGCGAGTTAGAGTCTAGAGTCCATGATCACAGTCTGAAGAAGGGTTTTGGCCCGAAACGTTGCCCATTTCCTTCACTCCATAGATGCTGCCTCACTCGCTGAGTTTCTCCAGCATTTTTGTCTACCTATGATCACAATGAATGCCAGTGCTGACTCGAAGGGTCGAATGGCCTCCTCCTGCACCTATTTTCTATGTTTCTATTGTTGGCTCCCTCAAATCCAGCTAAATAAAGCAGGAAGCTGAACAGGGAGTTATTGATCACGAGTCACCATGCCCAGCTGAGTCATAGATTGCATTTACCATTCTTCTCTGAACACATTGCATTAGGTTACCACGCAACAGCTGAGTCAGAGTAAAGGGAGTGCTATGGAAGGTGGGAGCAAAGTTCCAGAGATGGGACTGTACTGGGGAATGGAATACAACCTTCACAGTACATGTAGAAATAAGGAACTGAAGGTGCTGGTTTACATAAAAGGACACAAAGTGCTGGAGTAACTCAGCAAGTCGGGTAACATATCTGGAGAACAAGGATAAGTGAATGTTTGAGGTCGAGACTTCTACAGATACCAGAGACACAGGTACATCTACTGGGTTAAACAGAAACCCATGGCAATCCGAATAAACATAGAAACATAGGAAATAGGTGCACGAGGAGGCTATTCAGCCCTTCGAGTCAGCACCGCTATTCATTGTCATCATGTCTGATCGTCCCCAATCAATAACCCGTGCCTGCCTTCTCCCCATATCCCTTCATTCCACTAGCCCCTAGAGCTCTATCTAACTCTCTTAAACCCATCCAGTGACTTGGCCTCCACTGCCCTCTGTGGCAGGGAATTCCACAAATTCACAACTCGGGGTGAAAAAGTTTTTTCTCATCTCAGTCCTTTATTCTAAGACTGTGGCCCCTGGTTCTGGACTCACCCAACATTGGGAACATTTTTCCTGCAGGATAAAGCCGCCCCACCTCCTGCCTCTTTGCACTGTGGGAGTTTGATTGCAATCATGTATAGCATGCAAACAAATGCTTTTCACGGTATCTAGGTAAATGAAACCAGGCTAAAGCATACCTTTTTGGTAGTTTTTCTCTGGTTCCCACTGGTTTCGTGTTTTATAGTTGCGGTGGCCTGGTCCACACCAGTAGGATCTGCGTTGTGGCACAGATCAGGAGTGTCTGGCTGTCCTTCCTCCGACAGCTTGCTGCCTCCCTTCATTCCTTGGTTGCTGGCTTCACTTGTGGTGGTGCAAGCAGAGAAGTTCAATGGGTTGAAAGGGTCGGCGCTTTGAAAGAACGAGTCCCACAACTCGTCATTTTCAGACTCTTCCGATTTAATCTGGCTCGAGGCAGAATCCTCCACATCTTCCTCCGTATCAGTCTTACCGGCCAGGTCCTGATGTCCAGTGGTTGCCGAAAAATTCAATGGGTTGTACGGGTCATGTTGAAAAAAGGAGTCCCACAGAACTTGAGACTGACTTTCATCACCGGAATCATCATCGGAATCGTCAGTGGACCAGTCAATGGACTCTGCGTCATCCATGTTCTCCTCATCCTCATCAGCCCGGTCCGAAGACCGGGCCTTCTCTTCACTGCTTGGCCAGATCATAGTTAGAATGAGTGGATTTGTGCAGTTGAAATCCATTTCACTTTGCTCTTCAGGCCAAGTATCCATCTGGCAGTCACGTTCCCCGGTTAACATCTCTTCAGCCATTGATCCGTCTCCCGGTGGAATATAATGAGGTAGCAAAGGGTCAACACCACCAGTGTATTGTAACGGACTCAGACAGTTCCTGGTGTGAAATTCAGTGTCTCTATTCTCCATGCCCGCCATGTTGGTGCCTAGTGGATGGTGGCAAATGCCTTTCTTCCGCATCTCTTCTGGCAGCTTATAAAATAGAATTCCACCTCCAACTGTGGAAAATAGTTCATTGAGCAGGAACAGGCAGACCTTCAGAAGTGTCCACCACACACCAGTAATCCAGGGCAGAAGGTGGTTCTTCTCCAGGAAGGGTCCATCGTAGGGTGAAGATGGAACCATTTTGAGCAACTCCACGTCAAAGTGTACAGTACAACTGCATAACAAAAAGGAAAAGTAGATTATCAGCACTGGGATGTACGCATTGGACTTACAATAGATGAGGGGGCTTAGCTGCTGGGCAAGAGACAAGCACCCATTCCCCACCTCCCGGCCATCCTCTCTTCCACTTCTCCCCGACCCTAACCTGCCCCGACCTTGCCCACCTCACAACTAGCCCACCTCACAACTAGCTTCTCTCTCACCTGCCCCTCTCCCGTACTCTCTCTGCCCTAACCCACCCCATCCCTACCCCTCCCTCACCCTGTCACCCACACCCCGACTCCTTCACCCTGCCCCCCGCACCCTGTCCCCCACACCCTCACCCTGTCCCCCTCCCCCCCCCCTCACCCTGTCCCCCCCTCACCCTATCCCCACACCCTCACCCCTGTCCCCACCCCCCTCACCCTGCCCCCTGCACCCTGTCCCCCACACCCTCACCCTGTCCCCACCCCCCTCACCCCACCCCCACCCCCTGTCCCCCTCACACCCTGCCCCATCACCCTGTCCCCCACTCCCCCTCGCCCCACCCTGTCCCCACTCTACACCATGCTCCCCCCCCCCCACCCTGTCCCCACCCCCCACCCCCTGTCCCCCTCCCCCCACCCACCCTGTCCCCCCCTCTCACCCTGTCCCCACCCCCTCCTGTCCCCCTCCCACCACCCCCCACACCCTGTCCCTCACCCTGTCCCCCCCCACCTCCCCCTCACCCCACACCCCCTGTCCCCCACCTCCCCCACCATGCTCCCCCACACCCTGTCCCCCCCCCCCCACTCCCCTGCCCCGGCCTATGTGGGGGTGACGGCTCCAGCCACACACACACACACATACCTGTCGCGGCGATCAGTCCCCGTCGGGCGGTGTCCGTGCATTGCGAGTGTGTGTGAGTCGTCGGTGCCTCCGTGCCCGTCGTGTCGCTGCGCTGATGCTGTCTCTAGTGCTAGATCCATCCGTCTCTCTCAGCTCCATGTCGTTCTCGTTGTTGTTGTTGTCCTTGTCCGTCCGTGAGTGTGTGTGTGTGCGTCAGTCCGCGCCCGCACGCTTATATAGCGCACTGACGTCAACTGACCCCCCCCCCACCCCGGCGTCAACTGCCAGCCAACTGCCAGACAACTGCGCGCCGCGCGCGCTGAGGTAACGCTCGTTTCATTACGTCAGACGTCCGGTTGACGTCAGTGGAATGAGAACTCGAAATCTGGAAATTTCCACAGAGTCCCTGAGAGACAATGATGGAGCTTACAGTCATATTTGTATGGGCACCAGCACACATTGGCATTAGAGGAAACGAAATGGCAGATAAGGTAGCAAAAGAGGTAACAAAAAGAAATAAGATTGATTTAAGTATTAACATAGGTTAGCAATGTTACAAAATTTTGAGATTTAAAAAATCAAGTCTGCAATTTATCCCATCAGATAAAGCATAACAATAAGTTTAATTTGACACCAAATTCACTTTCATATCTCAAGTATTAAAAAAGTTATGGCCATTTTCATACTCGGAAATTAGCATCTTGTTCCCTATTGATTTTCAATGGACATTACAAAAAAGCTGTGATCTTGGATAGTCAAAAGCCCATTTCTTAAGGAAAGATTAACATTTTTAAATAGCCTAAGTGTCCAAAGATTATTCACAAATAATTCACAATATAACATGATTTTTATATCTAATTTACATTAATTTATAGGCCAAATGGAAGGAATTTAGTGTTCAATTGCTGTAAATAAATGCCCATTTAAATCGGCTTTGTAGTGGGTTCATGTGGAACGCGCTGGTTTAGAACGTTGACATAGCGCTGGATTAGTGCCCTCAAATGCCGAGAAAAATACTGCGGGATATAAAAAGCCCAAAATGAACTACTCGCTATAGATAACTTGATACATAGGGTTATATATATGTCCCATTTAATGTAAAAATAAGGTACATACCTTTAATTGTTTGCTTTATAAAACCCTGGGGCTGCGAGAGGTTGCGGAATGAGACAGTAATTTTAAAACTATTAGAACTATATTATCGAGGCCTATAAAACTAATAATACCTTTTGCGACCGGGTCTTGCAGCGATTTTTCGTTAATGATTTACTAGGCTGAACATGTGCGATTAGTACAGCCTAGTAAAAATCGCGTTTTAAACCCGCCCCCTCCAAACAGCGCCAAAATCGCGGCCATGGCTGAGGGCAGATTCCCAATGACGATTCAGGTAGGTTTTGTAACATACCTACATAGGTAAAACTGAAATCAAAGACATTATTAAGCAAAGACTGAAGGAAAGATGGCAAAAGCAATGGGAGGAAGAGCGGAAAGGACGGTGGTTCTACAGAGTCCAGAGGAAAGTGGGAGAGATGAGATGTGCAGGAAAAAACAGAAAAGAGGAGACAGTAATTTCAAGAATTAGATTTGGACACACTGGGCTGAACAGTACACTTTTTATAATAGGCAAGCATAATACAGGCAGATGTGAATACTGTGGGCAAGAAGAGACAATAGAAACATAGAAACATTAGGTGCAGGAGTAGGCCATTCGGCCCTTCGAACCTGCACCACCATTCAATATGATCATGGCTGATCATTCAACTCACTATCCCGTACCTGCCTTCTCTCCATACCGTCTGATCCCCTTAGCCACAAGGGCCACATCTAACTCCCTCTTAAATAAAGCCAATGAACTGGCCTCGACTACCCTCTGCGGCAGAGAGTTCCACAGATTCACCACTCTCTGTGTGAAAAAAGTTCCTCTCATCTCGGTTTTAAAGGATTTCCCCCTTATCCTTAAGCTGTGACCCCTTGTCCTGGACTTCCCCAACATCGGGAGCAACCTTCCTGCATCTAGGCCTGTCCAACCCCTTAAGAATTTTGTAAGTTTCTATAAGATCCCCAAACTGGGATGAATAGAGCATGTCATTGTACATTGTGAGAGGTATGAGGAGGAGAGAGAACGGATGAGTGAGCAGTTCAGAAAAGAAAGAGTACAATTTGATTTGGTAGATATTTTGCAAGGGAGTTCATATAAGTGCTATCAAATCCTGTTGCTTTATCTTAGGGTAACCAATTTGTTCGGAAGGATATAGGATATTAGTATATGTAATGGTGTTGTTTGATCCACACTCCATGCCAGTTGGTGGCGGTAATGCACCAAAAAAGTTGTTTGCCAACCGCTAAAAAACACTACATAGAAGAAGAAGAAGAGTCCCTGAGAGAGAGAGAGCGGAACACGCTATCAAAACATGGGGGGGACGTGTCCTCTCTGCCCCCACCCCCCCCCCCCCCCCCCCGGGTTTTCCGCCCCTGCCTGAGAGAGAGAGAGAGAGAGGAGGGGAGAGGGAGAGGAGTGGAGATAACGGAGGAGGGGGAGAGGGAGGAGGGGATAGAGAGGAGAGGAAGAGGAGGGGAGAGAGGAGGGGGGGGGGGAGAGAGGAGGAGAGGGAAGGGGGGGGGGAGAGATGGATTGGTTAGAGAGAGAGGGGAGAGGGGAGAGAGAGGAGAGAGGGAGGGGGAGAGAGAGGGAGGGGAGAGAGAGGAGGAGGGGGAGGGAGGAGGGGAGAGAGGAGGGAGAGGAGGAGGAGGAGGAGAGAGAGGAGGGGGAGAGGGGAGGAGGGGGGTAGAGGAGGCGGGAGAGAGAGAGGAGGGGGAGAGAGGGAAGGGAAGGAGAGAAGGGAGATAGACGGGAGATGAGAATGGGGGGAGAGAGAATGGGAGAGAGAGGGGGAGGAGAGAGAGGAGGGGGGAGAGAGGAGGAGGAAGGGGGGGGGGAGGGCGGGGGGAGAGAGAGAGGAGGGGGGTGAGGTGATGAGGGGTGAGAGAAAAGAAAATTGTGGTTGGTCTATCTCTCCCTCCAAACCCCATCACCTTCTCTCCATAACCCCCTGACACCCATACTAATCAACAATCCATCTATGTAAGAAAAATGTCCATTGACTTGGCCTCCAGTGTCTTATGTGGCAAAGAATTCCACAGATTCACCACCCTCTGACTAAAGACATCCCTCATCTCCTTCCTGAAGGAACGTCCTTTAATTCTGAGGCTGTGACCTCTAGTCCTAGACTTTCCCACTCGTGGAAATATCCTCTCCACATCCACTCTGTCCAGGCCTTTCACTATTCGGTAAGTTTCAATGATTGATTCAATGAAGTAAAATTTATCTTCAAGCCAACATGCTTATAAGGAAGTTTTATATGTGCTCTGACCATGTGAAGTGTTCCCTGTTCAGAACCTACATCACACCGTTATATACTGCTCAATTGTGGTCTAAGTATAAGAAAAAGAGTATGCAGAGGCTTAAGGTAGCATACAATGATGCAATGAGGTTGCTACTTCGTGTCCCTAGGTGGCATAGTGCCAGTCAATTGTTTGTGTCCACTAGAGTGCCAACCTGTGAGGCACTCTTAAGACAGCTGATGTTTAGTTTTATGTGTCGCCTGGACAAGTCAGAGAACCACATAATTGAAACCTTATTCAGCCCTCTGAAAAGCTGCTATAGATTCACTTCTAGGCTAAGACGGCATTGGTGCAATAGCTTATATATATTTTAGGCTAATATGCAATTTCTTAATGTATCTTTGTAATTCTTTGTACTGTTTGATGTGTATATGGACCTGTGTCTGAAATAAAGCTTTAATAATGAGGGGGCCCCTCATCCTTCTAAACTCCAGTGAGTACAGGCCCAGTGCCGTCAAACGCTCGGGAAGGAGGCAGGGAGTGAGGGGAACAGAAAGAAGAAGATGGGATGGGGAAAGAGAGAGATTGGGAGCTGGGGGAGGGAGGGGGACAGAGGGAAGAGAAAGGAGGCCAGAGGGAGTGGGAAAAGAGAGGGGAAGAGAAAGTGAAGGGTGTGGCTTCATGTTTGATCACCAGAAACCACAACTCAACCTTCAGTTTGGCTGGAAACTCCCACAGTTTGTAATATGTTTTGAGTTTGCACTTTCATTTTCACTTCTTATCAGAGCATATGCAAATAGAAAATGATCAGTGAAGGAAGACATGAAGGACCAAGGAATTAGGTTCCTGACAGTCAGATTTGAGACTTCACAATGCTGAGCAAAGAATTGGGACTGAAAGCTGAGAAATTCCCAGGGCCTGATGACCGGCAGGCGAGTACGAAAAGAGGAAGCCATGGGAATAGTGTTGAGTTTCCTGTACTTCGTGTTTTGCTCAGGATGCCAGCATCTGCAGTTCCATTTGTGACCACTCGAATAATGTTGGCATTGGTTGGTTGGTCATCTTCCAAATTATTTAGACTAGGAAACACCCCTAGACGCACAGGCTTGTGGTTTATTTGGCTTCTGTAAATTGTGCCTAGTGTGTAGGATAGTGCTAGTGTATGGGGTGATTGCTGGTCGGCACAGACTCGCTGAATCGAAGGGTCTATTTCAGATTCAGATTCAAACTTTATTGCCATTGTGCAGTGTACAGTACAGAGACAACGAAATGCAGTTAGCATCTCCCTAGAAGAGTGACATCGAATATGAGCAATAAATAAATATATTTACGTGCAGTCATAGTAGTGCAATTATTTGTTTCCTGTGGGAGGAGTGTCCGGGGGTAATCACCGAGGTACAGTGTTGAGTAGTGTAACAGCCGCAGGGAAGAAGCTGTTCCTAGACCTGCTGGTCCGGCAACGGAGAGACCTGTAGCGCCTCCCGGATGGTAGGAGGGTAAACAGTCTGTGGTTGGGGTGAGAGCAGTCCTTGGCGATGCTGAGCGCCCTTCGCAGACAACGCTTGCTTTGGACAGACTCAATGGAGGGGAGTGAGGAACCGGTGATGCGTTGGGCAGATGGTGCAGCGGTAGAAGTTCACCAGGATCTGAGGAGACAGATGGACCTTCTTCAGCCTCCTCAGGAAGAAGAGACGCCGGTGAGCCTTCTTGACCAGAGTTGAGGTATTGTGGGTCCAGGAGAGGTCATCGGAGATGTTGACCCCCAGGAACTAGGCTGGATCTCTAAAGTTTACAAGTTTAAATTTGTCTGAAAGTGGAGGGTGGGGGGGGGGGGGGGGGGCATGTATATTTGAGAAAGAGGACATCTCAAATGTTCTTGAGCTGAAAGTTTAATTTTGGGAACAGATCTGCGAAGGCGGAGGAATTGAGAATAGCGGATAGCGTCCTGGCTAGAGGCAGGGTGGGAGGAGGTGTAGTTGGGCCTCCTCCACCTCATATTCCATTTGGCCAGCTTACAACATTAGCCTGTCCACTGTGATGGAGACAGAGAGATCGGGAAAGGCATGTAAAAAAGTAACGGAGATGAAGGAAGCAGGCCATTGTCAAACAGCTCACAATGATCTGTTTCCTTCACCTTCGTCACTTTTTTGGCATATCTTTCATTCATTTGTTCTATATCTCTCTACATCACCATCTACACCTTTCTTCATTTGTCCAGTCTAAGCGGTTACTAATCCCAGGTGGAGGAACAGCACCTCATAAGTAGTTTACACCCCAGCGGTACGAACATTGACTTCTCTAACTTCAGAAAGCCCTTGCTTTCCCTCTCCATCCCCTTCCCCTTCCCAGTTCTCCCACCAGTCTTACTGTCTCCGACTGCATTCTATCTTTGTCCCGCCCCCTCCCCTGACTCTAGTCGAAAGAAGGGTCTTGACCCGAAACGTCAACCATTCCTTCTCTCCAGAGGTGCTGCCTGACCCGTTAAGTTACACCAGCTTTTTGTGTCTACCTTCGGTTTAAACCAGCATCTGCAGTTCCTTCTTACACAATAAAATACTCTTGAAATTGACTCTTACACTGGCGATATTGTTTGAACACAAGGGGTCAGCAAACAGCTGCCGCTCAGCCTGAAATCCTTTGTGCTGCCAGAACCAACTGCGGGCCCAACATTATCTCCAACCGTGGTAGTCCATCCCTGATCCATTCACTGAAAGGTCAATATTAGTCTCAATAGATCAGTCTGAAAAAGGGTCTCGACCCGAAACGTCACCCATTCCTTCTCTCCAGAGATGCTGCCTGTCCCACCGAGTTACTGCAGCATTGTGCGTCTACCTTTAATATTAGTCTCTCCGTGTTTCCCCTCCCCTTAAAGAAAGAGTCTCAATTAAACACTGACTGGTTGGAGAAATCCGCACAATTCTCGCATCAACAGCGTAGGGAATGAGGATGCCCATTAGATGTTCACATTTTAACTCCCCTCCCCATTCCCACACTGACCTTTCTGTCTTGGGATAGACACAAAAAGCTGGAGCAACTCAGTGGGACAGGCAGTATCTCTGGATAGAAAAAATGGGTGACGTTTCTGGTTCGAGATGTGGCCAACTCCTCAAACTGGGCCAGTCAAGGACGGTACAGAGGGCTTTAAGACCTTCCTGGTGGGGGACGACCTTCCTGGGCCTCCTCCATTGCCTGAGTGAGTCCACACGTAAACTGGAGGTATAGCACCTCATATTCCATTTGGCCAGCTCACAACGACATTGAAGTCTCTGATTTTATGTAACTGCTCTATAAACCACCTCCTGCTCCACCTTTTTCCCCTCTTCCCTGTTCACCATCTGAATCCGCACCCATTTATCCCTACCACCCCTCCCCCCCAACCCCCTCCTCACCCTCACCCCATCCCCTTCCCTTCCACCAATATTCCATCCTCTAGCTTCACACTTCTAATCCTTATCTCACACTTTTTGTCTTTTCATCTCTAGCCTTTGTCCAGACCTCAACCAATCAGTAACTCCCCACACCTGTATCCACCTATCGCTTGCCAGAGTTGTCCTATCCCCATCTCTCTTCCGGCTTTCTTCCCCCTCCCCCCTCTCCCACAACTCCCACCGAAGATGGGCCCCGACCCGAAACGTCACCGATCCATGTTCTCCAGGGATGCTGCCTGATCCACTGAGTTACTCCAGCACTTTATGTCTTTTTGTAAACCAGCATCTGCAGTTCCTTGTGTCTACAGGTCATTGGCCCATTCTGGTCAGGGTTAGGTACGATTAGGTGTGGGTATGTTTTCAAGGGTGAGGACACTTTACCCAATACCTTCACTGTGTGAAGAGACGGTAGAGGGAGCATCACTGTCTAACCCTGGAAACTGTGGTGTGTTCTTTTTCCAGTGTCAGAATGGCACGGTGGCGCGGCGGTAGAGTTGCTGCCTCACAGCGCCAGATTCCCGCGGTTCGATCCTGACTACGCATGCTGTCTGACCGGAGTTTGTACATTCTCCCCGTGACCCGCGTGGGTTTTCTCCGGGATCTCCGGTTTCCTCCCACACTTCAAAGACTAGCATTTTTTCAGGTTTATTTGCTTGTTATCACTAAAACTGTCCCTAGTGTGTGTGTGTTTGTAGGATAGTGTTAGTGCACGGGATGATCGCTGGTCATGCTGTGTCTCCAAACTAAAGTAAACTCTTGGAACAGAATAGCATCAGATAAGCAGTCGTGTTATTCGAGGTTGACTGTAGATGTGCCAAGAAGAGGGACTGTGGGGTGATCAAAGGAACCACATGAGTAAGATATCTGTCAGAGTTTGGACAGAGTCTATCGCCCCAGCCCACTTTATCATCAGCTTCTCCAAAACCAAAGTGACCTTGGCACTCGCCCAGTCCCGAGATAGGAAGACTCTTTAAACAGTCAGGGCATCCCGAAGCATTTTACAAGCAGTGCATAACTTTGGGAAGTGTAGTGACTGTTTCTTCTTCTTTTCGTGTCCATCTTGTTACAAATGTTGGCCTCGCTGTCATTGTCAGTCCTGTAAAGGATGCAAGCTTCCGGCGACAATCAGTGGGAAGCCATCACTTGTTGCAATAGATGATGATGGTGGCAGAATTAGCTCAAGATACTTCCAGACTCCAGCCCCGCCACGTGGATGCTTCTGCTATGGGGCCTAGTGCCTGTTGTAATGAAGGCATCCGTCTGCTCATTTGGGCTCAGACAAATCCCAAATCCTGTACGACTCTAAGACACTCTGAGACGTTGTCAATAACACCAAGGGGGGGAAAGAAAACCCTGCGATGAGATGTAGCAATATAGCGGAGTGAAATTTGGGAGTTTGGAAGAAATAATGTATAATTGTATTCTTCATGTGTCCAGTCTAAATGGTTACTAATCCCAGGTGGAGGAGCAGCACCTCATATTTCATTGGGTAGTTTACACCCCAGCGGTATGAACATTGACCGGAGCATACGGGGAAAGCTCCATGCGGTCACGGGGAGAACGTACAAACCCCCCCCACACACACACACACACACACACACACACACACACACACACACACACACACACACACACACACACACACACACACACACACACACACACACACACACACACACACACACACACACACACACACACACACACAGCACCCTTAGTCAGGATCGAACCCGCGTCTCTGGCGCTGTAAGGCAGCAACTCCACCACCGCACCCTGTATTCCAATACTTTTTCTTTCTTTCCTTGGAATTTCAAACATCGCCTCAAAGATGTACAAATGGAATGACCGTGGAGAAAGTGTTTCCACATGGGCAGGTCCAGAACTGAGAGATATTAGCATGAACTTGTCACGAACAGATCAAAGAAAGATGAATGTTTTTGCAGAGTGATGAGAATATGGGATTCGTTTTCACATGGACCGGCTGAAACGATGCATGTTAAAGGCTGACACATGGGTGACAAAGTAGAAAGCGAAAGGGCAGAGGGCAAAGGGAAAGATGTACGGTAATTGGAGGGGGTGGGAAGATTGCAACCTTCACGTGGTCCACCCTGTTTCGACTAATGCAATCAACTCGACGTACACAAACGGAAGATCAAATAGAACAAGTTGTCCAACAACTTTAGGCTGTGCACGCCACACGAAAGAAGAAGAAGTAATTAGAGAAGCGGGTGGATTATGTGGAGCTTAAACCCAGGTTTAGTTTAGCTCTAGACATACATTGGGGAAACAAACATGCCCTTCGGCCCACCTAGTTCGTGCCGACCAGCGATCACCCTGTACACTAGCACAATCCTACACACACTAGGGACAATTTACAATTTTCGCCAATGCCAATTAACCAACAAACCTGTAGGTTTTTGGAATGTGGGCGGAAACCGGAGAAAGCCCAGGAGGTCACGGGGAGAACGTACAAAATCTGTACAGATACAGCGCCCGTAGTCAGGATCGAACCCGGGTCTCTGGCGCTGTGGGGCAGCAACTCTACCGCGGTGGCACTGAGCCACCGTGGTATAGGCCGGGAAAATGTTACCTTTATGCTCCACTTTCCCTGGAATTCTCAGGGAAGGTTTGAACAGATTGGCTGGATCTCCCGAAGCAGCATGATGTGAACGGCGACAGGTTCTCCTGGGAATCTGAAACGGTTGTGGAATTTCATGGCCATTGGACATGGATGGTTGGGATTACGGCAACGACCCTAGAGGGTTTCAGTGTTTCCAGCTGGCCCACAACAGCAGTCAACACAGGCAAAAAACAAAAATACTTTGTTTGGGTGCCACCCATTGTCATCAATACAATCCTTCACTGAGGTGTAAGAAGGAACTGCAGCTGCTGATTTACACCAAAGATAGCCACAAACTGCTGGAGTGACTCAGTGGGACAGGCAGCATCTCTGGAGAGAAGCAATGGGTGACGTTTCGGGTCGAGGCCTGAAAGTCGCCTATCCCTTCCCTCCAGAGATGCTGCCTGATCCCGCTGAGTCACTCCAGCATTTTGTGTCTGTCTTCGGTTTAAACCAGCGCCTGCAGTTCCTTCCTGCACACATGGTTCCACTAATACTGGTCCTGTGCACTGCGTCTTTGGAGTGTGGGAGGAAACCGGAGCACCTGGAGAAAACCCACGTGGTCACAGGGAGAACGTACAGACACAGCGCCCATAGTCAGGATGGAACCCGGGTCTCTGGTGCTGTGTGAGGCAGCAACTCCACCGCTCCTGCATTGACGTTTTAAGTTTCAGCAGAAATAGTTTTATGTTGATGAAGCAAGGCAGCTGGCCACAAGGGTGTACATGGTTAATGAAATGCAAGGGAAGTGGTGATCAATACATAGAAAATAGGTGCAGGAGTAGCCCCTTTGGCCCTTCTAGCCTGCACCGCCATTCAATATGATCATGGCTGATCATCCAACTCAGTATCCTGTTCCTGCCTTATCTCCATACCCCCTGATCCCTTTAGCCACAAGGGCCACATCTAACTCCCTCTTAAATATAGCCAATGAACTGGCCTCAACTACCTTCTGTGGCAGATAATTTCACAGATTCACCACTCTCTGTGTAAAAAATGATTTTCTCATCTCGGTCCTAAAAGACTTCCCCCTTATCCTTAAACTGTGACCCCTTGTTCTGGACTTCCCCAACATCGAGAACAATCTTCCTGCATCTAGCCTGTCCAACCCCTTATGAATTTTGTAAGTGTCTATAAGATCCCCCCTCAATCTTCTAAATTCTAGTGAGTACAAACCAAGTCTATCCAGTCTTTCTTGATATGAAAGTCCTGCCATCCCAGGAATCAGTCTGGTGAACCTTCTCTGTACTCCCTCTATGGCTTTCCTCAGATTAGGAGACCAAAACTGTATGAAATACTCCAGGTGTGGTCTCACCAAGACCCTGTACAACTGCAGTAGAACCTCCCTGCTCCTATACTCAATACGATGGCTTTTTATTGAACACACCAGACTGAGTGGATTATCGGATTATCTGAGTCTCAGTGACCCTTCACCCTACAATCATGGACTAGACTCTAGGGAGGGTCCCTCCGCACCCACCCTCTCCTTGCTTATATGGAGGATAATGTGCACCCCTTTGTTATTGAGGTTAGTGTGGGTGCGTAGTTTAATTTTGAGATGCAGCCCTAAGCCACCTAGTCCTAGTTCTGTCTTGCACACTGGGGACATTTTATACAGAAGTCAATTAGGCTACAAACTTGCACTGTGTCTCTGGAGTGTGGGGGGGAAACCGGAGCACAACCCGGGGGGAAAACCCACGCGGTTTTTGACGTACAATCTCCATACGTCTACCTTCGATTTTCCAGCATCTGCAGTTCGTTCTTAAGCAAACACGTGTAGACAAGGTTGGCTGCAGTGTGTGGGGGTGAGGATGGGGTAACTATCTGTGTGATTAGCTATTTAGAGTGTGTGTGTGTGTGTGTGTTTAAGTTGTGTATTTAAGGCATGATGTCAAAGTCTTAAAAAACTCATACTGACAGATATCATGAAATCCTGGCAATTCTCCTGGAATTATCCCACTCTGTGTATCCTCTCTGATAACCTCCACCAGTCTTCTTGTGAAGAGCCCATCTGGTGAGGTTTAAAGTTGGAAACAGGCCCTTCGGCCCACCGGGACCACACCGACCATCAATCACCCGTACACTAGTTCTATGTTATCCCAATTTCGCATCGTACAAATAGAGGCATTTTACACAGAAGCCCAATTAACCTACGATACCTACCACATCTGCGGGGTGTGGGAGGAAACCAGAGCACAGTGGAGAGAACAGGGCAATAACTCTTCTGACATTCTCGGCATTCATTAGTGTTATATACGGTCGGTGTTCACAAACTATCCTTGTACCCAGCAGCCGTCACGACCGTTACTGATCCCGACAAAGGAATTTCTGGGCCAGGGAGCTGAGAGTTTATAGTACCACTGAGTTTTACAGCCTGGGTGTGTGTCTGTACGTGGTAAGTGTTAATAAAGGGCCTGGTTTATATGCACCGGGTGTGTTTATACAGGCTGTGAATTTCTACAGAGTGGTGTTGATATGGAGCAGGTGTTGTGATGGACAGAGTGTTTATACAGGCAAGAATAAAGGCCTTTTTTTCCCCAGGGTGAAATGTCAAAGACTAGAGGGCATAACTTTAAGGTGAGCAGAGAGGGGCAGAGCTGAAAGGAGATGTGCAGAGCAGTTTTTTTTTACACAGAGGGTGGCGAGTGCCAGGAACCTAGTCAAGTGAGTTTATTGTCATGTGTCCCTGATAGGACAATGAAGAAGGGTTTCGGCCCGAAACGTTGCCTATTTCCTTCACTCCACAGATGCTGCTGCACCCGCTGAGTTTCTCCAACACTTTTGTGTACCTTCGATTGTCCCCCCCATGTTTTGAGAGGTGGGGGACATCCCCCCAAGTTTTTGTGATCCCGATTTTAAAATCTCCGTTTTTAACGCTGGATTGAGCCTCCGAAGCCTCGCGTGTGTGTGAGCGTGCGCAAGCGCGCGTGGCCGCCAAAAAATTGTGTCCCCCGTCCCCTCCATGTTTTGATAGCGAGTTCCGCTCTTGGGCCACACAGTTTAAGAATAAGGAGTAAGCCATTTGGAACGGAGACGAGGAAACACTTTTTCTCACAGAGAGTTGTGAGTCTGTGGGATTCTCTGCCTCCGGGCAGTGGAGGCCGGTTCTCTGGATGCTTTCAAGAGAGAGCTAGATAGGGCTCTTAAAGATAGCGGAGTCAGGGGATATGGGGAGAAGGCAGGAACGGGGTACTGATTGGGGATGATCTGCCACGATCACATTGAATGGCGGTGCTGGCCCGAAGGGCAGAATGGCCTACTCCTGCACCTATTGTCTATTGTACAGGTTAGTAAGTTAATTGGCTTGGTATAAGTGTAAATTGTCCCAAGTGTGTGTAGGATAGTGTTAGTGTGCGGGGATCGCTGGTCGGTGCGGACTCGGTGGGCCGAAGGGCCTGTTTCCATGCTGGATCTTGAAACTAAATTAAAATTTCCAGGCAAGTAATCGCATTACTGATGGATCGAGGCTATGGAGCTGATGCTGGCCAACAGGGATGAGTAATTGTTGGTGAGCGGGGGATATGGTGGGCTGAAGGTTCATTGCTCAGCACTGCACGACCCTATGACTACACTTACAGTCTGAAGAAGGGTCCCGACCCGAAACATCACCCGCCCTTTTACTCCAGAGATGCTGCCTAACCCGCTGAGTTAATCCAGCACTTTGCGTCTATCTTCAGTGTGACTCATGGAGTTCGCGAGGTTAATCTGGCAATTCTTTCTGAGAAATGTCTCTCGATACCATTCTATTTTTGCCCGTACGCTCCGAGGAATTGTGGAATAGTTTTTGAAAATGATTCGGAATTCTCTCTGAGTGCCCGGAATCTGATAGCAGATATATCTCACCCAATAAGGACTCCAGTCTCAGCTAACGACAGAGCCATGGAACAGGCACAGATGTCCTACAGAGCAGTGTGGGAGGATTTGTACAGGGAGCAGGAAATGTGGCTTGGGTCACTTGTGAAGTATTTGTGAGAAAGAGTTTAGGTTTAGTTTAGTTTTGAGATATAGTGTTGGAAGCAGATCCGAAGGCCCACCGAGTCCACGCCGACCAACGATCCTCGTAGACTAACACCATCCTACACACACTAGGAGCAATTTACAAATTTTACTGAAGCCAATTCATCCACAAACATGCACGTCTTTAGAGTGTGGGAGAAAACCGGAGCAGCCGGAGAAATTCCAAGCAGTCATGGGGAGAAAACGTACAAACTCCGTACAGACAGCACCCGTTGTCAGAATCGAACAAGGGTCTCTGGTGCTGTGAGGTGTGAGCAACTCCACCGTGCCACCCCCTTTGAAGAATGTGGGGTTATCCATTTTGGTGGCAAAAACAGGAAAGCAGACTATTATCTAAATGGTGGCCGATTGGGAAAGGGGGAGATGCAGCGAGACCTGGGTGTCATGGTACACCAGTCATTGAAGGTAGGCATGCAGGTGCAGCAGGCAGTAAAGAAAGCGAATGGTATGTTGGCTTTCATTGCAAAAGGATTTGAGTATAGGAGCAGAGAGGTTCTACTGCAGTTGTACAGGGTCTTGGTGAGACCACACCTGGAGTATTGCGTACAATTTTGGTCTCCAAAATCTGAGGAAGGACATTATTGCCATAGAGGGAGTGCAGAGACGGTTCACCAGACTGATTCCTGGGATGTCAGGACTGTCTTATGAAGAAAGACTGGATAGACTTGGTTTATACTCTCTAGAATTTAGAAGATTGAGAGGGGATCTTATAGAAACTTACAAAATTCTTAAGGGGTTGGACAGGCTAGATGCAGGAAGATTGTTCCCGATGTTAGGGAAGTCCAGGACAAGGGGTCACAGCTTTAGGATAAAGGGGAAATCCTTTAAAACCGAGATGAGAAGAACTTTTTTTCACACAGAGAGTGGTGAATCTCTGGAACTTTCTGCCACAGAGGGTAGTTGAGGCTAGTTCATTGGCTATATTTAAGAGGGAGTTAGATGTGACCCTTGTGGCTAAGGGGATCAGGGGGTATGGAGAGAAGGCAGGTACGGGATACTGAGTTGGATGATCAGCCATGATCATATTGAATGGCGGTGCAGGCTCGAAGGGCCGAATGGCCTACTCCTGCACCTAATTTCTATGTTTCTATGTTTCTAAGAAACTGAAGATAAAAAAAGGGCCAGGGAATATGGTCAGTGTGACGTGTTGCACAGGTGACTTGGGGTTGGAGCAAGAGCGTTATAGATTGCCTTAGATATCCCCAGAGAGTTGTGAATCTGTGGAATTCTCTGCCACAGAAGGCAGTGGAGGCCAATTCACCTTTCTATGTTTTCAAGAGAGAGCGCTTTGGGCGAAAGGAATCAAGGGATATGGGGGAGAAAGCAGGAACATGGTGCTGATTCTGAATGATTAGCCATGATCATATTGAATGACGGTGCTGGCTCGAAGGGCCGAATGGCCTACTCCTGCACCTGTTTTCTATGTTTCTATCCAAGTGAGAGAGAGTCCGTGGTTTCAGGAACTGAATCTCAGGGAGAGTCAGCATCTCATGGATAGTACCCCTGGAAGATTTCGCACCTTGGAGTAATGCCCCCGTCCCACTTAGGAAACCTAAACGAAAACCTCTGGAGACTTTGTGCCCTACCCAAGGTTTCTGTGCGGTTCCCGGAGGTTGCAGGTGGTTGCCGGAGGTTGCAAGTAGTGGAAGCAGGTAGGGAGACTGACAAAAACCTCCGGGAACCACACAGAAACCTTGGGTGGGGCGCAAAGTCTCCAGAGGTTTCCGTTCAGGTTTCCTAAGTGGGACAGGGGCATAACAGTCTCAGCAGGAACTCTACCCCAGAGACAGAGAGAGACTCAGCACCATCAAGGAATGAGCCCCAGTTGATTCTACAGCCTTTGTTTACTCCTGCTATTCAGTCACGAAGGATCTTGCATACAAAATATGAGTGGGCAAAACTCGGGAGAGAGATGAATTGTGCTGAAACATGCTTCACTGGGTAAATGCAACAATAAAACTCTTTGATTCCAATTTCTAGCGATCAGGTCCTGTGCCTTTGTGCATTGTAGCTTGACGAGGCTGGGTTCACTGACTCTTGCCCCAAGCTGCCTGGAATCTCTCTGGCTCACTCTGTGCGTCGCTATGTCTTTGTGCTTCAGGCCGAGCTGCTGGAAATATTGAAACCAGCCTTCTTCTGCCTTCTTGCACCCAGCTCCCCCAACACCCCTCTCCAGCCCTTCACCCCCCTCCTGCATCGCCATGTAATACAGAGCAATATAATAGGCTTGTATTCACTGCAGTTTAGAAGGATGAGGGGATATCTTATAGAAACATATAAAATTATAAAAGGACTGGACAAGCTAGATGCAGGATAAATGTTCCCAATGTTGGGCGAGTCCAGAACCAGGGGCCACACAGTCTTAGAATAAAGGGGAGGTCATTTAAGACTGAGGCGAGAAAAAACTTTTTCACCTAGAGAGTTGTGAATTTGTGGAATTCCCTGCCACAGAGGGCAGTGGAGGCCAAATCACTGGATGGATTTAAGAGAGAGTTAGATAGAGCTCTAGGGGCTGGTGGAGTCAAGGGATATGGGGAGAAGGCAGGCATGGGTTATTGATTGGGGACGATCAGCCATGATCACAATGAATGGCGGTGCTGGCTCGAAGGGCCGAATGGCCTCCTCCTGCACCTATGTTTCTATGTGTCTACGTTTCTAACCCGTGCAGCTTTAGTTCTGCAGTGCACGTTTTTCCCGTTATCATGTGTCTCCACACTGTGGATGGCTAGATTGTCTTTCCGCTGACTGGTTAGCATGCGACAGAAGCTTTTCACTGTACCTCGGTAATAACTAAACTAGAGTCAACTAATTGAGAGATACAGCGTGGAAACAGAGCCTTCCACCCAATGATCACCCGTAAACATGTTCCATCCTCCACACATTCGGGAAGCCCATTAACCTACAAACCTGCACATCTTTGGAATGTGGGTGGAAACCTGAGCACCCGGAGAAAAACCCACGCGGTCACAGGGAGAACGTACAAACTCTGTACAGACAGCACCCGTAGTCAGGATCGAACCTAGGTCTCTGACGTTGGTAGACAGCAACTTTACCGTTTGTTAAGGCAACCTACAAAGGTGGCAAAGTGGCGCAGCGGGAGATCTACTGCCTCACAGCACCAGAGATCCAGGTTCGATCCTGACCTCGGGTGCTGTCTGTGTGGAGTTTGCACATTCTCCCTGTGACTGTATGGGTTTCCCCAAAATGCTCCGGTTTCCTCCCACTTTCCAAAGACGTGTGGGCTTGTGGGTTACACGGCCTCTGCAAACTTTCCCTGATGTGTAGGGAGTGGATGAGAAAATGGGATGACAGAACTAGTGTGAATGGGGGACCAATAGTTGGCGAGGACGAGATGGGCCAAAGGGGGCTGTTTCCACACTGTATGCTACACAGCCATATCTGGTGATGAGACTCAGGACACTTTGTGAAAAAGTTTCTCAACCCGAAACATCTCCTGTCCATTCCCTCCACAGATGCTGCCTGACCCGCTGAGTTCCTCCAGCACTTTGTGTTTTGCTCAAGATTCCAGCATCTGCAGCTCCTTGGGTTTTCAAATTCTTCATGATATTAATCAATGTGTAGAATATTACTTGATGTAAGACAAATCAAATGTTAATTCAAGTGAATTTACAGTAAATCAGCATTACCGTTGGGTATTATAGGAGGCAGGATTTTAGAAACATAGAAATAGAGAAAATAGGTTCAGGAGTAGGCCATTCGGCCCTTCGAGCCAGCACAGCCATTCAATCTGATCATCCAAAATCAGTACCCTGTTCCTGCTTTCCCCCCATATCCCTTGATTCCTTTATCACTAACTCTCTCTTGAAAACGTCCAGTGAATTGGCCTCCACTGCCTTCTGTGGCAGAGAATTCCACAGATTCACAACTCTCTAGGTGAAAAGTTTTTTTCCTCATCTCAGTCCCAAATGGGCTACCCCTTATTCTTAAACTGTGTGACCCCTGGTTCTGGACTGCCCCAACATCAGAAACATTTTTTTCCTGCATCTCGCCTGTCCAATCCTTTAAGAATGTTATATGTTTCTATAAGATTGCCTCTCATCCTTCTAAATTCCAAGCCCAGTCGACCCATTCTTCTAGAGGGAAGGGCTTTGAATGATGAGATCTATGAGCTTTGGCGGGGACAGAGGAACGAGGGCTGTGTGGGGCATTTCAAGAATTACCATGGCCTGGACAGATGCTGCAAGTTATGTGTGACTGGAATGTCTAGTCCCACTGATCCCACAGGGACACACATTCCAGGGAATTACAACAAATGCCGATCGCACTTCGCTGCTCCCTTCACCCATCTCCTCTCCGTGTGTTGCGCAGATCTGGGGGAGGCCACTCAGTCAGGGAGTCATAGAGCACAGAACCAGGCCCTTCGGCCCCACCTGCACATGTTGACCAAGATGGCCCATCTACGCTAGTCCCACCTGCCTGTGTTTGGCCTATATCCCTCTTGCCTCTTACTGCTCACTGGTTAGCACGCAACAAAAGCTTTTCACTGTACCTCAGTACACGTGACAATAAACTAGACTAAACTAAACCTCTCCTATCCATGTACCTGTCCAAATGTATTTTAGGATACTGTTTTGTGGGACCAAGAGGCAGCCATTCCTGTCCTCGATCATTATGGTATTCGAGGATTTATGACTTCATGAGTCAAGACTTCATTGGGGCAGCGGTAGAGTTGCTGCTTCACAGCGCCAGAGATCCTGACTAGGGGCACTGCCTGTACGGAGTTTGCACGTTCTCCCCGTGACCACACGGGGTTTTTACTTGGTGCTCCGGTTTCCTCCCACACTCCAAATTAACCGGCAGCTTTGGAGGTTAATTAGCTTCTGTAAATTGTACATTGTCCCTAGTGTGTGGGATAGTGCTAGTGTACGGGGTCGGCACGGACCCGGTGGGCCGAAGGGCCTGTTTCCACGCTGTACCTCTAAAGTCTAACTATCCACGCCCCTACAATCCCCCGATCAATGTTATTTTCTTTAATAGATTTGTTCTTAGTTTTTCTCTCTTCCCAATGCAGTCAGTGAAGCCAGAGAGGGGAACCGTGGGGCTGGGGGTGGGGGTGCAGGGGGAGTGGAGGCGAGCAGGAGGGGTGGAGGGTGGTGGGGTTGGGGGGGGGTGTGCAGGGGGAGTGGGGGTGAGCAGGAGGGTTGAGGGGGAGGGGTTCAGGGGGAGGGGGGTGTGCAGGGGAGGGGGTGGTGAGCTGGAGGAGTGGGGGGGGGGGGGGGTTAAGGGGATCCAGTGGGAGGAGTGTATGGAGGGGAGGGGAGATACAGACAGGGCAGTAAGAAGGCGGTGTGGCCATGTGACATAGGACCAGGGTCTGTGGGTGTTGGTGGGGAGCGGGCAGGGAGAGGATGTGGATTGGAAGACAAGGGGCGTCTTCAGGAAAATAAGTGAAGATCAGAAGATAAGAAGACAAGGAAATTGAAAATGATGAGAGAGGGGGGAATGTGGGGAGGAGGAAGCATCCAAAGAGGACCTGGATGTGATTGGCGCTGTGTAAGGCAGCAACTCTTGTTAAGGGCTTGGACGCGCTAGAGGCAGGAAACATGTTCGCAATGTTGGGGGAGTCCAGAACCAGGGGCCACACACAGTTTAAGAATAAGGAGTAAGCCATTTAGAACGGAGACGAGGAAACACGTTTTCTCACAGAGAGTGGTGAGTCTGTGGAACTCTCTGCCTCAGAGGGTGGTGGAGGCCGGTTCTCTGGATGCTTTCAAGAGGGAGCTAGATAGGGCTCTTAAAGATAGTGGAGTCAGGGGATATGGGGAGGAGGCAGGAACGGGGTACTGATTGGGGATGATCAGCCATGATCACATTGAATGGCGGTGCTGGGTCGAAGGGCCGAATGGCCTACTCCTGCACCTATTGTCTATTATCTATTGTCTATTGTCTGTTGTCTACCGCTCAGTCGTTCTGGAGAGTGTGAGAAGCATAACATGGACCTGGTGTGGATGGGTCGGCATGGTCTCGATGGGCCAAAGTCCCTGTTGGCCTCACTGTAGGACTCTCTGTGCCATTGAAGACAGACAGACACAAAGTGCTGGAGTAACTGAGCAGCTGTGTGTCGGCATCTCTGGAGGACACGGGTGGGTCACTAGCTGCCCCGGGACCCTGAACATGGCCCCCACACACGGGCCCCCCAAAGCACGAGATTCCCTTTCAGCTGTTGACAGCCACAGCAGCAGAACAGCAGCCGTGTCATGCCAACAGAATTCAGACGCCCACCATTGCCCTCGCAATGCTGCTGCTGCTCCAAGCTTGGCTGCCATCCAACATGTAGGAAGGAACTGCAGATGCCGGTTTAAACCGAAGATAGACACAAAAAGCTGGAGTAACTCAGCGGGACAGGCAGCATCTCTGGAGCGAATGAGCTGGTGACGTTTCGGGTCGAGACCCTTCTTCAGACTCCAGGCTCCAGAGATGCTGTCTGTCCTGCTGAGTTACTCCAGCTTTTTGTGTCTATCTTTGACCGGCACCCAAACTCTTCCCAACAGAAGTCTGAAGAAGGGTTTCGGCCCGAAACGTTGCCTTTTTCCTTCGCTCCATAGATGCTGCTGCACCCTCTGAGTTTCTCCATCTTTTTTGTGTATCTTCTTCCCAACAGAATCTCTCCACAGGCAGCACCTCTGCCCTGAAGGAGGCCTTCTTGTGCAGAGGTGATAGAGTCCTCCACCCCCTCGCTCTCCCTCTCACTCTCCCTGCCTCAGCCGCTGGTACTTTCCCTCCATGTATTTCACTCAATCATCCCGCTGTTTATCAGTTTATTTATTCATGTGTGTATATATTTATATTATGCTATATGGACACACTGATCTGTTTTGTAGTCAATGCCTACTATGTTCTGTGTGCTGAAGCAAAGCAAGAATTTCATTGTCCTATACAGGGACACATGACAATAAACTCACTTGAACTTGAACTTGAACTTGAACTTGGACCTTTCACTCAAGCCCCCCCCCCCCTCCTCTACCCATCGCCTTGGAATAAGTAGGGTGGAATACACAGTTTAGTTTAGTTGTGTTGCGTTTAATTTATTGTTACGTGTCCCGAGATACAGACAGTCAAAAGCCTTGTCTCTGCTGAAAACCACTATCTTTTTCCCAGGAGAGACACAGAGTGCAGGAGTAACTCAAGGGGTCAGGCAGCATCTCTGGAGAAAGGGGCAGCATGGTGGCACAGCAGTAGAGTTGCTGCCTCACAGCACCAGGGACCTGCGTTGGATCCTGACCAAGGGGTGCGGAGTTTGTACGTTCTCCCCTGTGACCGCGTGGGTTTCCACCAGGTGCTCCGGTTTCATCCCACGCTCCAAATACCAACAGGGTTTGTAGGTTCACAAAAAAGCTGGAGAAACTCAGCGGGTGCAGCAGCATTTATGGAGCGAAGGAAATGCTGCTGCACCCGCTGAGTTTCTCCAGCTTTTTTGTGTACCTTCGATTCTCCAGCATCTGCAATTCCTTCTTAAACACAGGGTTTGTAGGTCCATTGGCTTCGGTAAAAAGTATACATTGTCCCAGTGTGTAGGGTCGCGCTAGTGTGCCGGGATTGCTGGTCGGCACCGATTCTGCACTGTATCTCTAAGCGAAACTTAAAAAAAATACAGCTGACGTTTCAGGTTGAGACCCTTCTTGACCCGCTGAGTTACTCCAGCACTTTGTTTAAAAAAATAAAAATAAACCAGCATCTGCAGTTCCTCTCGTCTGAAGAAGGGTCTCGACCCGAAACGTCATCAATTCCTTCTCTCCAGAGATGCTGCCTCACCCGCTGAGTTGCTCCAGCTTTTTGTGTCTATCTTCGGTTTAGTCCCGCATTTTGTGTCTTTTATTTTTGTAAAGCAGCATCTGCAGTTCCTTATCTCCACCTTATAGAGGGAGCTTTACACTCTGTATCTAACCTGTGATGTACCCAGCTCTGGGAGTGTCAGGGCAGGGGGGGGGGGGGGGGGGGGGGGGGGGGGGTCACTCTGCATTGATTACATCTGTAGTGATGCATTCAAAAGAGAGTTAGATATAGCTCTTAGGGCTAACGGAATCAAGGGATATGGGGAGAAAGCAGGAACAATAGACAACAGGTGCAGGAGCAGGCCATTCGGCCTTTCGAGCCAGCACGGCCATTCAATGTGATCAGCCCCAATCAGTACCCCGTTCCTGCCTTCTCCCCATATCCCCTTAGTCCACTATCTTTAAGAGCCCTATCTAGCTCTCTCTTGAAAGCATCCAGAGAACCTGCCTCCACCGCCCTCTGAGGCAGAGAATTCCACAGACTCACCACTCTCTGTGAGAAAAGTGTTTCCTCGTCTCCGTTCTAAATGGCTTACCCCTTATTCTTAAACTGTGTGTGGCCCCCGGTTCTGGACTCCCCCAACATCGGGAACATGTTTCCTGCCTCTAGCGTGTCCAAACCCTTACTGATCGGGGTCCAGACTCTGGATGATCTGTCGTGATCACATTGAATGGCGGTGCTGGCTCGAAGAGCCGACTGTCCTGAACCTATTTTCTATGTTTCTATGTATTTAAAAGGGTCTTCGGCCTGGAAGAGGGTGAAGAGCGGGGACAGTGGGAGCTGTATCTGTATCTCTGTATGTGCTTCGATATTCTGTATCTAACCAGTGCTGATCGAACAGGACAAAGTGGGTTTTACTGTGTGACTAAACGCGTGGGTTGGTTCCTTCCCCAGCGAGTGTGTAATGAGACCCAGTGCCTGACACATGATATCTCTGCATTAATATCTCCCACTCTCAGTGAGAAAAAAAAAATCTCTCATATTATCCTTTAATTATCAGTAAATTCACAGAGTGTGAGCGTTGATGCTGAGAGTTTGTGGTGGATCTTGTTCTGGGCTCGCCAGTGTTAATGTGCGGTGGGAGGCGGTGGCTAATTATAATAGGGCTGGGGATAGGGCACAGTTGCCATGTGTGTGTGAGTGAGTCTGTGGATTGTCCGCTCCTGAAATAGTTATGCACAGTAAATGAATGTGCCGGCGATTGGTGGAGGAGTGAGTGAGAGAGACGGGCTGTGGGGGCTGCTGAGAGAGAGAGAGAGAAGGAGAGAGAGGGACAGGGAGGGAAGGAGAGAGTGGGAGGGAAGGAGAGAGTGGGAAGGAGAGAGGGACAGGGAGGGAGAGGAAGAGAGAGACAGGGAGAGAGAGAGAGGGGAGGGGGTGGGGGGAGAGAGGGAGGCTCCCTGCAGCTGTCTGGAGCGGGCGGCACTGGTACAGCCCCTCGGACACCCAGAGGGAGTCTACATCGGTGTCCTTGACCAGCGGACGGTGAGTGAACGGGGCTTGGAGGGGAGGGGGGGGGGGAGAGGAGGAGGAGGGGGAAAGGAAGAGAGGGGGAAGGAGAGGGGGAGGGAGAGGAGGAGGAGAGGGGGGGAGAGGGGAGCGGAGGGCGGAAGGAGAGGGGGGAAAGGGAGATAAGAGGAGGGAGAGAGAGGAGGGAGTCACCAGCCTGTCCACCTGTAGCCCAGTAAGGTTGCTGACAGTGGGAGAGGGGGAGAGGGAGGGAGGAGAGAGGGGGGGAGAGGATGAGAGATGGAGGGGAGGAGAGAGGAGAAGGATGGGGGAGAGGAGGAGAGGAGAGGTGGGGTGGAGGGGAGGATGGGGAGAGGAGAGGGGTTAGGAAGTATAAGGAGCCACTAGCCATACACCTGTGCTCTAGGAAGGTTGTTTGTGGTGGGAGGGGGGGTCCTTCGGACGGGGGGGGGGGGAGCGTGGTGGTCTTGGGTGAAGGTAGAACTACCCCCCCCCCCCCCCCCTCTGTGGCTTGCATCCCCCCCCCCCCCCACCCCTCCCATGCCCTCTCTCCATCTTCCACCGAGACCCCTCCGGTTCCTGGGTTGGACTACCAACCTCCCTACACCCCCACCCCTCCCTTTACACCAACCCACCCCCCCCCCCCCCCCAAACCACCACCACCACACCCCCCCCCCCCTCCCCCCTTTCACCCCGGCCCAATTCAAACCCACCCCCTTGCTGCGTTAATGGGGGTCTGGTCCTTGGGGGGGTAGGGGTGGTGAAGGGTTGGTTGGCAAAGTGGGGAGGGTGATATTCAGGTGGCTTACAATTGGCACTGGGGAAGGAGGAGGCGGAGGTTGGGGTATCCAGGGGGGTGAGGGCTGAATGGCCAGATGGATGGTGTTGCCACTGTGGGAGGCTGTGGGTTCGATGCTCAATGAGGGGAGGGGTCAAGAGTGTGTTGTTGTGGTGTGTCCCAGATAGAACAATGACATTCTTGCTTGCAGCAGCTTAACAGAGGGAGAGGGGAGGGGGAGGGGGTGGGGGTGGGTGGGTGGGGAGATGGCTGGATGGCGTTGCATTTAGTAGGGGGGGGGGGGGGGCAGACGGGAGATGGGTGGAGGTGGAGGAAAAGGAGACCCTTCTCAACTGATGGTAGGCTGGGGTGGAGGTGAAGGGTTTGGGAGTTCGAGAGAGCGTTGGGGATTTATGCTGCCTGCACCACCAGCAAATGGTCAGACCCCCTCCTATCTACATGGAGGGTGTTGGATAATGTGAGATTCCCCCTGCACATAACTGTGGTGGGGAACAGATAGAAGAAGTCTAGGTTCTTGCTAACAGAGGAGAAAAGGAATAGGTGACGTTTCGGGTCAAAACCCTTCATCAGACCAGAAACGTCACCCATTCCTTCTCTCCACAGATGCTGCCTGTCCCGCTGAGTTACTCCAGCATTTTGTGTCTATCTTCGGTGTAAACCAGCACCTGCAGTTCCTTCCTACACATAGGATTGTTGACAGTCAAGGCACACTTGGACATATTAGGTCACCTACATTCAGTCCTGGTTGTATAATGTGTGGGGGGGGGGGGGGGGGAGGAGGAGACCTCATTAAATCAGTCCATCCAGGACCAGCGTTAACTTGTCACAGTCAACACAAGATGTCTCCCAGCATCCGAGGCCAGGAATTAGATTATTCTCCCAGCACTTGTTACATTTATTTATAGATCCAGCGAGCAAAGTTATTTTAACCTCTCAATTCCTGATTCATCAGACATTTTCTCGGGAACAGGTGGCCTTTCATCGCTTAGGTTCTGCTTGTTCGGGGGTGTCCGAGAGGTCCCATCCCACTGGGCAGAAGCGTGGACAGATGGAGCCCAGTGTAGGGGGAAGGAGTCCTCAGCATGGATCTTGGCCTAGAGCGAGCGAAGCCCCCCACTCCCCCTCCCCCCTCCCCCCTCACCATTGCCCACCATACTGCACCAACGTCCCACCAAAGAGGGGATCCAAATTCAAGATCATGTCTCTGTGGCACTGACACAGTCCATGGGACCATGCAGTCTGTCCATTCACCCAAATACCCCAAAAGGTTGACAGTCCCTTTGCCTGCGCAGTTGCTGAGGGATATAAGAAGCATAAGATAGACAAAAAGTGCTGGAGTAACTCAGCGGGACAGACAGCATGTTTAAGAAGGAACTGCAGATGCCGGAAAATCGAAGGTACACAAAAGTGCTGGAGAAACTCAGCAGGGACGGGCAGTTTCTCTGGAGAGAAGGTCTTTACTCCGAATCCGACCTCTCTGTCCTGGGCCTCCTCCATGGCCAGAGTGAGGACCACTGGAAATTGGAGGAGCAGCACCTCATATTCCGCTTAGGCAGTCTGCACCCCAGTGGCATGAACATTGACTTCTCCAATTTCCGGTAGCCCTTATTGTCTCCTCCCTTTCCCAGCTCTCCCTCAACCCACTGTCTCCGCCTCTTCCTTTCTTCTTCCCCCCCCCCCCCACCCTCACATCAGCCTGAAGAAGGGTCTCGACCCGAAACTTTGCCTATTTCCTTCGCTCCATAGATGCTGTCTCACCCGCTGAGTTTCTCCAGCACTTTTGACTACCTTCAATTTTCCAGCATCTGCAGTTCCTTCTTAAACATGCTGCCTGTCCCGTTGAGTTACTCCAGCACTCAGGTTTCCTAAGTGGGACAGGGGCATAAGTTCACAAGACTTGTGACCTAACGAGGGTTAGGCAGCAACATTCAGAGCTACTGTGGACCTCTGGAGAGAGCTGTTCAACCATGGGGGTTGCATCTAACCAGAGCCCTCGCTATAGGGGTAGATGATCATGGGCCGATGGTTCTGGTTCCGCAGGTGGGCAGCACGGTGGCGCAGCGGTAGAGTCGCTGCCCTACAGCGCCAGAGACCCTGGTTCGAACCTGACCTCAAGTGCTATCTGTGCGGAGTTTGCACGTTCTCCCTGTGACCTGCCTGGGCTTTCAATCCGGTTTCCTCCCACATTTTCAAAGACGTGCAGGTTTGTAGGTTAATTGGGTTTGATGCAGAAAAATGGTGAAATGTCTCTAGTGTGTAGGATAGTGTTAACTTACGGGGATCGCTGGTCAGCATGGACTCGGTGGGCCGAAGGGCCTGTTTCCACGTTGTTAGCCTAAAGTAAAGTGTTGGACCTGAGTCCTGACATGTTGGCAGTGGTGGATCTCCATTTTCCTTGACCCTCCCATCCCATCGTGACCATCTACACCTCCATATCTCCAACACATCCATCTCCTTCTCCCTTCCCTCCTCATCTCCCGTTCCCCCTTTACACCGAGCTGTACAGGGCTCTGGTGAGACCACATCTGGAGTATTGTGTACAGTTTTGGTCTCCTAATTTGAGGAAGGACATCCCTGTGATTGAGGCAGTGCAGCGTAGGTTCACAAGATTGATCCCTGGGATGGTGGGACTGTCATATGAGGAAAGATTGAAAAGACTAGGCTTGTATTCACTGGAGTTTAGAAGGATGAGGGGGAAATCTTATAGAAACATATCAAATTATAAAACATATAAAGGACTGGACAAGCTAGGTGCAGGAAAATTGTTCCCAATGTTGGGCGAGTCCAGAACCAGGGGCCACAGTCTTGGAATGAAGGGGAGGTCATTTAAGACTGAGGTGAGAAAAAACTTTTCTACCCAGAGAGTTGTGAATTTATGGAATTCCCTGCCACAGAGGGCAGTGGAGGCCAAGTCACTGGAAGGGTTTGTGAGAGAGTTAGATAGAGCTCTAGGGGCTAGTGGAGTCAAGGGATATGGGGAGAAGGCAGGCACGGGCTATTGTGTTTAAGAAGGAACTGCAGATGCTGGAAAATCGAAGGTACACAAAAATGCTGGAGAAACTCAGCGGGTGCAGCAGCATCTATGGAGCGAAGGAAATAGGCAACCTATTCCTCAGACACGGGTTATTGATTGGGGATGATCAGCCATGATCACAATGAATGGCGGTGCTGGATCGAAGGGCCGAATGGCCTCCTCCTGCACCTATGTTCTATGTTTCTATGACTGCCTCCACACCTTCCCTTCCCTCTTTTTCTTTCTTTCTTTCTTTCCTCCCTCCCTCCCTCCTCTCTCCTCCCCACCCACCTTCTCTCCATCTCCTTCCATCACTGCCTCCTACGTCCCATGTTGGCGAGATCCCTTTGTGAAGCTTTGACTTGGCACTGACATTGGAATGAATGCTGAATAGCTGGTGGGAAGGAGGAGAAAGGGGACCACTGTGTACGCTGGCCGTTAAATACAAGGGCTTCCTCCATGTTTAGGGTGACTGCCGCCGGCTGTTAACCCTTTCACTGCCGCGGTTCCTCAAGTTCCAGTGGAACAAGAGCCCATCGTAGGGTGTCGGAAGGAACTGCAGGTGCTGGTTCACACCGAAGATAGACACAAATTGCCGGAGTAACTCAACGGGTCAGGCAGCATTTCCGGAGAGAAGGATTGGATGATGAGTTTGAGTATAGGAGCAGGGAGGTTCTACTGCAGTTGTACAGGGTCTTGGTGAGACCACACCTGGAGTATTGCGTACAGTTTTGGTCTCCAAATCTGAGGAAAGACATTCTTGCCATAGAGGGAGTACAGAGAAGGTTCACCAGACTGATTCCTGGGATGGCAGGACTTTCATATGAAGAAAGACTGGATAGACTCGGCTTGTACACGCTAGAATTTAGAAGATTGAGGGGGGATCTTATAGAAACTTACAAAATTCTTAAGGGGTTGGACAGGCTAGATGCAGGAAGATTGTTCCCGATGTTGGGGAAGTCCAGAACTAGGGGGTCACAGTTTAAGGATAAGGGGGAAATCTTTTAGGACCGAGATGAGAAAATCATTTTTCACACAGAGAGTGGTGAATCTGTGGAATTCTCTGCCACAGAAGGTAGTTGAGGCCACAGTTCATTGGCTATATTTAAGAGGGAGTTAGATGTGGCCCTTGTGGCTAAAGGGATCAGAGGGTATGGAGAGAAGGCAGGTACAGGATACTGAGTTGGATGATCAGCCATGATCATATTGAATGGCGGTGCAGGCTCGAAGGGCCGAATGGCCTACTCCTGCACCTATTTTCTATGTTTCTATGGAAGGAACTGCAGGTGCTGGTTCACACCGAAGATAGACGCAAATTGCTGGAGTAACTCAACGGGTCAGGCAGCAGAGAGAAGAAAGAATGGATGATGTTTTGGGTCGAGGCACTGCTTCAGACTGAGTCAGGGGAGGGGGAGGCTGGAGATACGTGGAAGGCTAAGGTGTGAAAAGGACAGATCAAAGAAGGATCAAGGAAATGTAGAATGATTCAGTGTGAGCTGAGGGGAAGGTGACAACGAGGCCTACAATCAGTAAAATGAATGAGAGGGGCAGTGAGACTAGTCGGAGAACTAGGGAGGGGGAGGTATGGAGAGAGAGGGAGAGCAAGGGCTACTTGAAGTTGGAGAAATCAATATTAATTGAACCCGCTGGGGTGTAAGCTGCCCAAGCGAAATACGAGGTGCTGCTCCTCCAATTTGCGCTGGGCCTCACTCTGACAGTGGAGGAGGCCCAGGACAGAAAGGTCAGTGTAGGAATGGGAGGGGACATTGTAGGGACTGACTGGAGCCATTGTCAATGCTCCAGAAGGCGCTGGCATTTTCAGTCTGTCCCATGCAGGGGGTGGGCCCTGATCCTCTTCTGACCCTTCGTCTCAAAGGCCAGTTTGCTGAGTTACTGCATTGTCCTGTCCGCTGCCTTTTGGTTTTGGGCCAAATCAAGAGTTAAAGGAGACTTCAGTGACGTGGTGCTCGGGAATGCTGCCCTTTCATCCCGGGAGAAGTTGGAATAAAAGATGAGGGCAGCCCAAATTATGTCTCTGGCAACAGTTAAAGGCATGGGCCTAGTTAAAGTTAAGCTTGACTCTATCACAGGCAGGTGGGACCAGTGTAGTTGGGGCATGTTGGTCAGATGGGCATAAGTTCATAAGTGATAGGAGAAGAATTTGAGGAAGGACATCCTTGTGATTGAGGCAGTGCAGCGTAGATTCACGAGATTGATCCCAGGGATGGTGACTGCCAATCACCACCCCCCCCCTCCGGACACTTATTATTTTTTTATTCAAATCGTTTGCTATGTCGCTCTTCAAGTGAGATGCTAAATGCATTTCGTTGTCTCTGTACTGTACACTGACAATGACAATTAAAATTGAATCTGAATCTGAATCTGAATCATATGAGGAAAGATTGAAAAGACTAGGCTTGTCTTCACTGGAGTTTAGAAGGATGAGGGGGGATCTTATAGAAACATATAAAATTATAAAAGGACTGGACAAGCTAGATGCAGGAAAAATGTTCCCAATGTTGGGCGAGTCCAGAACCAGGGGCCACAGTCTTGGAATAAAGGGGAGGTCATTTAAGACTGAGGGGAGAAAAAACGTTTTCACCAAGAGAGTTGTGAATTTGTGGAATTCCCTGCCACAGAGGGCAGTGGAAGTCAAATCACTGGATGGATTTAAGAGAGAGTTAGATAGAGCTCTAGGGGCTAGTGGAGTCAAGGGATATGGGGAGAAGGCAAGCACGGGTTATTGATACGGGACGATCAGCCGTGATCGCAATGAATGGTGGTACTGGCTCAAAGGGCCGAATGGCCTCCTCCTGCATATTTTCTATGTTTCTAATTGGGCCATTCAGCCCATCTAGTCTACTCCACCATTCAATCATGGCTGATCTATCACTCCCTCCTAACCCCCTTCTCCCCATAAACCTTGACACCCGGACTAATCAAGAATCTATCTATCTTTTTAGTTTAGTGTAGAGATACAGCGTGGAAATAGGTGATTGGTGGTCGGCACGGATTCGGTGGGCCGAAGGGCCTGTTTCCACGCTGTATCTCTAAACTAAACTAAAGACATTCTTCCCCATAAGGAAATTCATGACTGCGGTTGGCGCAAGGACAGGGAGGGGAAGATAGGTAGTGATTCCACAGAATGGCGGATGCTGGCTCGAAGGGCTGAATGGCCTACTCCTGCACCTATTGTCTATTGTCTATTGATTGGCATGTACCAACCAACTGGGGATGGCATGGTGGAGGGACCAGGGGAAGGAGCATGTTGGTTTAATGAAAGCAACATAGTGCGATGGACAAAGGGATAAGGTCTGGCGTAATGGAGTGAGATACTCACAAGCTATCTGATATCTCTGGTCAATATCCTTTTCCATCTATGCTATATAGAGCTCTTAGGGCTAACGGAATCAAGGGATATGGGGAGAAAGCAGGAACAGGGTACTGATTTTGGATAATCGGCCATGATCATATTGAATGGCGGTGCTGGCTCGAAGGGCCGAATGGCCTACTCGTGCACCTATTTTTCTCTGTTTCTGGCACGTGAACCTACGCTGCACTGCCTCAATCACAAGGATGTCCCTCCTCAAATTAGGAGACCAAAACTGTACGCAATACTCCAGATGTGGTCTCACCAGAGCCCTATACAACTGCAGAAGAACCTATATGGAAATCCTCTTGTTTTGTATGCTATCCAGTCAGATCAGTTCCACCCGCTGCACCGCCCTTGAATTAGCCACACATTGCGATCAGACACACACACACACTTGTCGAGGGGGAGCTGTACCGTGGTGAGAGACGGTGCGGTGGGTGGTGGGGGAGGGGGGGGGGTGTTGGGGGTGGGGGGGCAGGGTTCAGATTACGGCTGGGTTTGGGAGCGGTGTGGCTCACTGCTGATGGCGAGACCTCTACCTCTATTTCAGGGTGACAGCAGCAATGTCTGTGGCATCGGACCGGCCCCGCAGTGGCCTCAGCCTCGGCTCCAGTGTCGGCACCATCGCCTCCCTCGCTAACCCGCTGGGGTCAAAGGTTAGAAAGCTCCACACCCCTCCCCCCCCCCTCGCTCGCCAAACCTCCCCCACCCCCCCCCCCCCCCCACCCTTCCCAGCCCATCCTGGCTCTCCCGTTCCCTCCTTCAGACACCCATGGAATGGGCTGGGGTGATTCGGCCCACCTGCCATTCTGCAACCCAAGGCCGGCACGGTGACACAGCGGTAGAGTCGATGCCTCACAGCGCTAGAGACCTGGGTTCGATCCTAGCCACGGGTGCTGTCTGTACGGAGTTTGTACATTCTCACCGTGACCCTCGTGGGTTTTCTCCAGGTGCTCCGGTTTCCTCCCGCACTCCAGAGCCGTGCAGGTTTCTGGGTTAATTGGCTTTGGTCAAACTGTAAATTGTCCCTAGTGTGTGTAGGATGGTGCTAGTGTGCGGGGTGATCGCTGGTCGGAGCGGACTCGGGGCCTGTTTCCAGGCTGTATCACGAAGCAGTTCCTTCCTACACATGCTAATATGTATCCAAGTTCTTATTTATGGCGATGCTTGTACTTAACTGTATACAAAAAATATGTTCACTGTCCCTCGGTACACGTGACAAATAAAGTGCCAGCCAACTTGGTCTTTGAGTCCGTGGGGTGACAGATGCCCCATTTTCAGTGGGTCGATTCTATGAGTGACTCTGACATCTCGCTGTGTTTGCCCAGCCCCTCCGACCACTGAGGAAGGTGCACAACTTCGGCAAGAGGGAGCAGGCGATCAAACGGGACCCCAACTCTGCCACCGTGATGCGGGGCTGGTTGCACAAACAGGTAAAAGGGGGGTGGGTGGAGGGGGGGGGGGGGGGGGGGTGGGGGTGGGGGTGGGGGTGGGGAGTGGGGGGGGGGTGGGGGATGGGGGTGGGGGGGGTGGGTGGGGGGGGGGGGATGGGTGGGGGGTGGGGAGTGGGGGATGGGGGTGGGGATGGGGGGGTGGGTGGGGGAGGGTGGGGGGGGGGGGGGGGGGGGTGGGGGGGGGGGGGGGGGGGTGGGGGGAGTGGGGGGGGGGGGGGGGGGGGAGGAGGGGGGGGGGGGGGGGGTGGGAGGGGGGGGGGTGGGGGGGATGGGTGGAGGGGTGGGTAGATAGGGGGTGGGGTGGGTGGAGGGGGGAGGGTGGGTGGGGGAGTGGGGGATGGGGGGGATGGGGGGGGGGTGGGGTGGGGGTGGGGGGGGGGTGGGGGAGTGGGTAGGGAGGGGGACTGACGGAGGGGGGAATAGTGGGGGATGGGTGGGGAGGGTGGGTAGATAGGAGGGGGGGTGGGTGGGAGTGGGAAGAGGGTGGGTGTGGAGGGGGATGGGGAGGGAGGAGAGGGGTGAGTGGGGGGAGTGGGTGGGGAGGGTGGGTAGATAGGGGAGGGGGGAGGTGGGTAGGTGCTATACCAGGGGAGGGTGGGGTAGATAGTGGGGGGGGTGGGGGGAAGGGGGGGGAGGGTGGTGGGTGGGGGACAGCAGAGGGACTGGATTTCTGGGGAATAGGGAGCAAAGGGTGAAGAAGAAGCACAGAATGACTGAGGGAGTAACCTGGGGTGGGACAGGCAGCATCTCTGGAGAGAAGGAAGCTATGGTTGACGTTTCGGGGAACTCCAGACCCTTCTTCAGAAGTAGACACAAAATGGTACTGTGGGAGGGGGGGGGGGGGGGGGGGGGGGGGGGGGGGTGTGAGAGGGACGAGCAGAGGGGAGAATGGCAGAGATGCAGAGCTGACGTCTCCATACCCAGGGTGCAAACCCAGCTCCCTACACCTGGTGTCCCCGAGACTGGAGAGGAATGGATGACCACCCCCTTGCTAGGGATGGTTTGTGGTCAATGGTGGAGTTTCCTGTCCATTTCAGATATGGAGCAGGGGCTCCCTCTTGTGGAGAATTACTCCATCTGCAGCCTTGCTCAGAGGTTGTGGGTCAGGGGCAGAGGAGGGGATGCATGGAACACTGCTCAGAGCATTCCTGCCTTCTCCCCATATCCCCTGACTCCGCTATTTTTAAGAGCCCTGTCTAGCTCTCTCTTGAAAGTATCCAGAGAACCGGCCTCCATCGCCCTCTGAGGCAGAGAATTCCACAGACTCCCCACTCTCTGTGAGAAAAAGTGTTTCCTCGTCTCCGTTCTAAATGGCTTACTCCTTATTCTTAAACTGTGTGGCCCCTGGTTCTGGACTCCCCCAACATCGGGAACATGTTTCCTGCCTCTAGCGTGTCCAAACCCTTAACAATCTTATATCTTTCAATGAGATTTCCTCTCATCCTTCCAAACTCCAGTGTGTACAAGCCCAGCTGCTCCATTCTCTCAGCATATGACAGTCCCGCCATTCCGGGAATTAACCTTGTAAACCTACGCTGCACTCCCTCAATAGCAAGAATGTCCTTCCTCAAATTAGGGGGCCAATTTAGTAGACCAAATTAGGGGACCAATCAAATTAGTAACCCCGGGAAAGGGCTCGGGCATAGTGCTTGTCCGTGCCTCGGCCATGGGAGAATCAGCTCGCTGTCAGCTTGTGCTGGGAGTGTTGTACTCACTGCTGGGATGGTGAGGTCCCTCTGCAATTCCGCTGAGCTGATGGCTTCTCTCTACCTTTCAGGACAGCTCTGGGCTGAAGCTGTGGAAACGAAGATGGTTCGTCCTGTCTGACTTCTGTCTCTTCTACTACCGAGGTAAGGGACCCTGGAGACCACTCCCCCTCGAGCTGTTCCTCCCCGGCCAGGCTCAGATGCCTCTCCTCTGGTTCTGAGGAGCGGAATGTTCTGCTGCTAATTGGTTTCACCGGGGCTGGCCAGTGCTCTGCAGAGGTCCCTCCACCCTGGATCAATGCTGGAGGGCCGAGCCTTCTGGAGACCAGGATCTGTGGCCCCACGCTCACCACACGCACAATACAATACAATACAATACAATTTATTTGTCACTTGAACCTCATAGAGGCTCAAGTGAAATGTTGTTTCTGCAGTCATACATACAAGAAAAAAAAGACCCAAGACACAACACAATTTACACAGACATCCCTCACAGCCCATCTCCACCTCGCTGTGATGGAAGGCAAAAAAAACGTATCCCTCCCCTGCACTTCCCTCTCCCCCCGATGTCAGAGTCAAAGTCAGAGCCCCCGGCGGGCGATAACAATTGTCCCGCGGCCATTAACGCCGCGCCGGGTGATGCAAGGCCGCGCTCCGGGTCTTGTTGTTGGAGCCCCGGGCGGGCGCTGGCAAAGTCCCGCAGCCGTTGAAGCCACGCCGGGCGATGATGTCAGGCCCCGCTCCAGGTCATCCTCGACCCCGCTACTCGGGCGGGAGAAGTCGCCGTTGCAGAAGCCCCGAAAAGCGGTCTCCCAGCAGGGACCCGCGGGCTCCCGGTGTCACTGTCCGCCAGACCTGCGGTAAGCCTCCGAATCTCGGAGGGTCGGGTCACAGCAGCACGCCACCACCCGCTCCTCCCGCTCCGGACTCGGCCAGCTCCGTGATGGTGAGTAGGTCCGCAGCTCCGTGACTGGAGCCCCAGGACGTTCCTGCTGAAGGCCGCTCCACGTTGCAGCCCCAACGACAACGGAGACCCGACAGGGAAAGGTCGGGTTCTCCGTGCAGGGGAAAAATTTTAAAAGTTTCCCCCCCCGCCCCCCGCACACACACACACTACACACGCTCACCACACACACCCACCACACACACACACACGCTCACCACACACACACACGCTCACCACACACACATGCAACATGCACAAATACACGCTCATCACACACGACCACAACACGCACACGCACAGTGCACGAACACTCAGAGCGCACACCCTTGCACACTCACTGCATACACATACACTCACTGCATGCACACACTCACCGCATGCACACTCTCGCTGCATGCATACAAGCACACTCACGGTTCACATGGAGGTATGTGCAAACAGACATGTACACACATGTTGCTCGCATGATCAACTTGGGGTGATTTGAGATAAATCAGGGAGTCCACCCCAGGGAGGGTGGTCATCCTCCGGGGAATGTACGCTGGGGAGATGGAGTGGCAGTGAGAGTGGGAAGCAAGGGGCGGGAGGGTATGGGGGGGTGAGAGGGGGACGAGCGGAAGGGAGAAGGGCAGAGATGGCCCCCATCCATTACCTAAAACCACCGTTGCCGCGGGAGCAGGGAAAGCCTGGGATGCAGAGATAGTGATTCCATGATCCTTGTTCTCCACAGACAGTCGGGAAGAACGGATCCTGGGGAGCATTCCAATGCCGAGTTACAACATCTCAGCGATCGACCCACAAGATCGGAAGAACCGGAAATTTGCTTTCAAGGCACAGTCCAGATGGGAACTTGTTTTGAATTTGGGAATGTGGGATGTCAACGTTGCGGTGTGTTGGGTGGTTGGGCTGGAGATTGACCATGTCCCTGTCCATCTCACTCCCCACCTTCCCGGGACCTCTTTCCATGAACCACAATAACCGGGGCTACCACCAAGCACTCCTTCCCATTTCGTGCGGTCCTGATCCAACAAGCTCATCCCTGCCCATCAACCCATCATCTCCAGCCATCTCAACCCAACCCTCCAACCAGGGTCCATTGCAGAGACTGGCAGCTGCCCAGATCTTCCTGCTCTGATCTAGTGCAGTTGGAACTCCCAACATGGACACAAAGTACTGGAGCATCTCAGCGGGACAGGCAGCATCTCTGGAGAACATGGATAGTTGACGTTTTGCGTCATGACCCTACTTCAGATTGAAGCCCTCTCAGTCTGAAGGCGGGTCTCGACCCAAGACATCAACTATTCCTTCTCTCCAGAGATGCTGCCTGTCCCGCCGAGTTACTCCAGCATTTTGCACCTATTTTCAGTGTAAACAAGCATCTGCAGTTCCTTCCTACACTTGTTTGAGCTCTTGCATTTGAGACTTCTCTCTTGTTTCTCTTCCTCCCATTGTACAAAACACTACTGGACCTGACCCTATCCTGTTCATTCTGAATCTCACTGGATCAAACTCGGTTCCATTCATCCCCATCATGTGGAATCCCTCAGTTCCATTCACTCCCCTTGTTGTTCCACTCCCCAGATGGATAAAACCACAAGTGAAACACAAATTGCTGGAGGAACTCAGCGGGTCAGATGCTTCGGGTCGGGACCTTCAGTCTGATGAAGGGTACCGACTCGAAATCTCATCTGTCTATTCCCTCCACAGATGCTGCCTGACCCGCTGAGTTACTCCAGCACTTTGTGTTTTGATCAAGATTCCAGCACCTCCAGATCAAACCCCACCTCACTCATTCCTAATTTATAAAATCGCTCTGGATAAAATGCATTCCCACTCACTCCCAGTTTCCGGAATCGCTGCTCCCCATTGCTAAGAATCCCCCCCAAAACTCTCCCATTCCCATTTAGTTCCTTGTCCTCTGGAGCTGGAGTCTTGATCCTTTGTAGTTTAGTTTAGAGATACAGTACGGAAACAGGCCCTTCGGCCCACCGAGTCCGTACCAACCAGTGATCCCTGTACACTTACACTATCCTACACACGCTGGGGACAATTTACAGAAGCCAATTAACATACAAACCTGTACGTCTTTGGAGTGTGGGAGGAAACCGGAGCACTCGGAGAAAACCCACGCGGTCACAGGTACAGGCTTGTAAGTGAATTGTAAGGGGATCTCATGGAAACATATAAGATTGTTAAGGGCTTGGACACACTAGAGGTAGGAAACATATTCCCGATGTTGGGGGAGTTCAGAACCAGGGGCCACACAGTTTAAGAAAAAGGAGTAAGCCATTTAGAACAGAGACGAGGAAACACTTGTTCTCACAGAGAGTGGTGAGTCTGTGGAATTCTCTGCCTCAGAGGGCGGTGGAGAGAGCTAGATAGGGCTCTTAAAAATAACGGAGTCAGGGGATATGGGGAGAAGGCAGGAACGGGGTACTGATTGGGAATGATCAGCCATGATCACATTGAAGGGCCAAATGGCCTACTCCTGCACTTATTGTCTATTGTCTATTGAATTATGTTTGGTTAAAAAAATCTCAATTTTGTACAAGATAGATCGAGTGTACGGGGATCGCTGGTTGGCAAGGACTCGGTGGGCCTAAGGACCTGTTTCCGCACTGTATCTCTAAACTAAACAGAGGGGAGGGGAAGCTGTTCCCGAGAAGCTTGATAGCAGAGGTGCTCAGCTGCAGGGAGGCTATGGGGAGAAGGCAGGAGAATAGGGTTAGGAGAGAGAGATAGATCAACCATGACTGAATGGCGGAGTAGACTTGATGGGCCGAATGGCCTAATTCTGCTCCAATCACTTATGAATTTATGACGAGGACATAGGTTTAAGGTGAGGAGGGAAAAGGTTTAATAGGAAGCTGAAGGGAACTGTTTTTTAGACCAAGGTGCGGGGTAAATGGAACCAGCTGCCGGAGGAGGTAGTTGAGGCAGGTACTAGCACACCGTTGATGAAGCATGTAGACTTGTGAATTTCTGTGAGTTCCCGAGAGTCTGACTGACGTAACCTCTCCCCACCCCCAGGCTGAGCACCCGGGAATGAGGACGTACTGCTTCAGCGCTGACACTCAGGACGACATGAATGGATGGATCAGGGCCATGGGCCAGTCGGCACGCGTGGAGACTGACTTCACCGGGTAAGGAGGAGGGTCTGAAGAAGGGTCTCGACCCATTACTGATATCCAGGGATGCTGCCTCCAGCATTTGGTGTCTATCTAAGGAGGAGGTCACTTCAGCGTTTCCCCTCAGCTCCACACACACCCCATACTGCAGTGGGACAGAATGCCAACAGACCAGACCCCATCCTATTCATCCCCACGGTGTAGAGACTAGACTGTAGACAATAGGTGCAGGAGTAGGCCATTCGGCCCTTCGAGCCAGCACCGTCATTCAATGTGATTATGGCTGATCATCCCCAATCAGTACCCCGTTCCTGCCTTCTCCCCATATATCCTGACTCCGCTATTTTTAAGAGCGAGAGCTAGATAGTAGCTCTCTCTTGAAAGCATCCCGAGAACCTGCCTCCACCACCCTCTGGGGCAGAGAATTCCACAGACTCACCACTCTCTGTGAGAAAAAGTGTTTCCTCGTCTCCGTTCTAAATGGCTTACTCCTTATTCTTAAACTGTGTGTGGCCCCTGGTTCTGGACTCCCCCAACATCGGGAACATGTTTCCTGCCTCTAGCGTGTCCAAGCCCTTAACAATCTTATATGTTTCAATGAGATGCCCTCTCATCCTTCTAACTCCAGAGTGTACAAGCCCAGCCGCTCCATTCTCTCAGCATATAACAGTCCCGCCATCCTGGGAATTAACTTTGTAAACCTATGCTGCACTCCCTCAATAGCAAGAATGTCCTGCCTCAAGGAATTTGGAGCACCCGGTCAAAACCCACGCAGGTCACGGGGAGAATGTAGCAGCTCCCCGTACAGACAGCGCCCGTAGTCAGGATCGAACCCGGCTTTCTTAGTGCTGTAAGGCAGTTGTACAGGGCTCTGGTGAGACCACATCTGGAGTATTGTGTACAGTTTTGGTCTCCTAATTTGAGGAAGGCCATCCTTGTGATTGAGGCAGTGCAGTGTATGTTCACGAGATTGATCCCTGGGATGGCGAGACTTTCATATGAGGAAAGATTGAAAAGACTAGGCTTGTATTCACTGGCGTTTAGAAGGATGAGGGGGAATCTTATAGAAACATATAAAATGATAAAAAGCTAGATGCAGGAAAAATGTTCCTAATGTTGGGCGAGTCCAGAACCAGGGGCCACAGTCTTAGAATAAAGGGGAGGGCATTTAAGACTGAGGTGAGAAAAAACGTTTTCACCCAGAGAGTTGTGGATTTGTGGAATTCCCTGCCACAGAGGGCAGTGGAGGCCAAATCACTGGATGGATTTAAGAGAGAGTTAGATAGAGCTCTAGGGGCTAGTGGAGTCAAGGGATATGGGGAGAAGGCAGGTACGGGTTATTGATTGGGGATGATCAGCCATGATCACAATGAATGGCGGTGCTGGCTCGAAGGGCCGAATGGCCTCCTCCTGCACCTATTGTCTATGTTTCTATGACAGGGGCATAAGGCAGCAGCTCTGCCGCTGCTCCACCTTTATTGACGCTCGCACCGTTTGGATTCTCCTCACAGCTTCCACTCGACCAAGGTTTCAAAGCCCGTTCCCCAGGAGCGTCAATATTGCAGCTACAAAGATCTCACCGAATCGGCCCTCCAGCACAACAACGCCCAAAGTGCTGAGTCGCTGGAGATCGCCAACCTCTCCAAGGCGGACCCCTGGGTCAAGCTGCAAGAGGAGGCGGGGACGGAAGCACGCCGGCACGGGTCCCTGCTTCCCACCGACAGCCACCGAGCGGATACATCATTCACCATCTCCCTGGAGCGGCTGACGCCACCGGCCCGCAACGGCGCTGTACCCCCTCCCACTCCCACCAGCGCCTTCCACAGCGCGGTGTTCAACTTCGAGGGCAGCCCCAAGCCTGAGCTCACGGCCAGGGACGTCCAGAGAACCACCTCGCTTTCGCATGTCGAACAGTGGGTTCAGTCGCAGAAGGAGGAGCTGCCAGACGGAGAGGAGGACGAGTAAGTACACAACAGATCTGTCCGAGAAGGGTCTCAACCCCCAAACGACACCCATTCCTTCTCTCCAGAGATGCTGCCTGACCCGCTGAGTAAATCCAGCATTTTGTGTCTATCTTCGAACAAAACTGTCCTGTCCTCCTGATTAATTTTACTGTTTGTATAGAAACATAGAAATTAGGTGCAGGAGTAGGCCATTCGGCACTTCGAGCCTGCACCGCCATTCAATATGATCATGGCTGATCATCCAACTCAGTATCCCGTACCTGCCTTCTCTCCATACCCTCTGATCCCCTTGGCTAGCGTATGCCTCGCTGTCACCTTCCCTTAAGCCAACGATGAACCAGTTTATATTTCCGTGATCGACATCCCCTTTGATGTGTTTTCACACCTTGCCCTTCCATATCTCTAGTCTCCATTTCCCCTGACACTTTCTCGACCTGAAACGTCACCCATTCCTTCTCTCCAGAGATGCTGCCCGATGCGCTGAGTTACTCCAGCATTTTGTGTGTGTCTATCATCGAGAACAAAACTCCTGTTCAATCCCAATCAATATGTGGCCCATACACTGTGAGGTTGTACGATGCGATGCGATACAAGATAACTTTAATTATCCAAGGGGGAAAATTGATCTACCAATAGTCACAAACAACACAAAATACATGAAACGTACATGAATACATCTAAATGGCGTAAAGTTGGGAAAAGGGGAAGTACAACGGGATCTGGGGGTCCTTGTACATCAGTCTATGAAAGTAAGCATGCAGGTACAGCAGGCAGTGAAGAAAGCGAATGGCATGTTGGCCTTTATAACAAGAGGAATCGAAAATAGGAGCAAAGAGGTCCTTCTACAGTTGTACAGAGACCTAGTGAGACCACACCTGGAGTATTGTGTGCAGTTTTGGTCCCCTAATTTGAGGAAGGACTTCCTTGCTATTGAGGGAGTGCAGCGTAGGTTTACAAGGTTAATTCCCAGGATAGCGGGAGGGTCATATGCTGAGAGAATGGAGCGGCTGGGCTTGTACACTCTGTAGTTTAGAAGGATGAGAGGGTATCTCATTGAAACATATAAGATTGTTAAGGGCTTGGACACGCTAGAGGCAGGAAACATGTTCCCGATGTTAGGGGAGTACGGAACCAGGGGCCACAGTTTAAGAATAAGGAGTAAGCCATTTAGAACGGAGACGAGGAAACACTTTTTCTCACAGAGAGTGGCGAGTCTGTGGAATTCTCTGCCTCAGAGGGCGGTGGAAGCAGGTTCTCTGGATGCTTTCAAGAGAGAGCTAGATAGGGCTCTTAAAAATTGCGGAGTCCGAGGAATATGGGGAGAAGGCAGGAACGGGGTACTGATTGGGGATGATCAGCCATGATCACATTGAATGGCGGTGCTGGCTCGAAGGGCCAAATGGTCTACTCCTGCACCTATTGTCTATTGAAACATGAAATTAAAGTGACAAGTGGAAAGGTTTGGGGGATGTAGAAAGATTGGGGGAGGGGGGGGGGGGTTGAGGAGTCAGTCAGTTTCAGTCTACCCCATTACAGAAGGGGGAGGAGTTGTACAGTTTGATAGCCACAGAGAAGAAGGGTCTCCCGTGGCGTTCTGCCCTGTATCTTGTTGTAGATTGTCCTTGGATTTTTTGCTTGGGGCCGGTCTCAGTTAACAGTTAACACACTACGAAGGGGGAAGGGTTGAAGAAGGGTTTTGGCCCGAAACGTTGCCCATTTCCTTTGCTCCTCCATATAAGCTGCTGCACCCGCTGAGTTTCTCCAGCATTTTTGTCTACCTACAAAGAGAGATTCCAAGGTTAGCTGTTTCAATTTACCCACCGACCCGCACATCGTTGGGATGTGGGAAGAAACCGGAGCACCCGGAGGAAACCCGCGCGGTCACACAGGGAGAACTTGCAAACTCAACACAAACAGCACCCGAGGTCAGGATCGAACCTGGGTCCCTGGTGTTGGAGGCAGCAGCGTAACACTGCGCCACTGTGCCGCCAGTGTGTGATGTATCAGGAGAGTGTCCCTGTGTTTGTAAACACGGCACCATTATGTCACCCTCCCTCTCTGTACACACAGCGTTACCCGGTGCATTGAGCTGTGGCGGTCGCGGGTAAATCATTACGGCATCTCGGTCTGGGAGAGCTGAGAGTGGGGAAAGAGGAGGTCACCATTAACCCGGAGAAATCGCTGAGTGATCAGCAGCCACAGTAACCATTAATACCAACACCGGCCGGGCTGAACGTTGATGGGGCAGGGAGGTCAAAACTCTGAATATTAATAACCCATTATCTGTTATTTGCAATCAGTTTATTTATTTGTGTGTGTATATATTTATACAATGTTATATGGACACACTGATCTGTTTTGTAGTCAATGCCTACTATGTTCTGTTGTGCTGAAGCAAAGCAAGAATTTCATTGTCCTATCAGGGACACATTACAATAAACTCACTTGAATCTTGGTCGGTGTTGGCAGTGGCCCAGCCCCGTTTCCAGGAACTGTCAGCGTTTCAGGCTCTTGGTTCACAGATGACCCCGTCATCTTTGTCCAGAAAGGCACAGCGTCAATCATTGTTGAGGACGGGTTACACTCTCTGTGGAATGCCCTCAGCGTTCCTCATCAATGACTTGCTCGCAGCGAATGTCCTGAAGTTAACAGGTTATTAAATAACCGCCAGCTGCCAAGCAGCAAGCATGGTGAACTATCAAATCCCCCGTTCGTTTAAGATGAGTAGGAAGGAACGTCTCGGGACGTCTCTAAGCGGCTCGTAACGCTAACGGCAGGTACTCGGGAAACGCGGTAAGCTCGTGAAGATTTTTCAACATGTTGAAAAATGTCCACGAGAGCCTCGAGTACCCACTAGCTGCCATTGCCGTAATTCTCCGAATTCGAATCAGGTTGAAACTCGGGAGAACTCTTGAATTTGCTCGTACAGTGGAACAGCCTCTATACCTGATGCCCCGAGTACCTATGGCTGGCATAACTAGCCGCTACGATATATCCACGGCCTCCTAAGGACTCGTTACGATCATTCTGCGAGTTTGAAAACTCGGGAGAATTCGTGAATAAGTCGGGAAAGTGGGACAGGCCCTTTACATCACTGATAATGTGTTCAGGAGCATCAAGAGATGTAAATCAAGTCAAGTCAAGTCAAGTCAAGTTTATTTGTCACATACACATACGAGATGTGCAGTGAAATGAAAGTGGCAATGCTCGCGGACTTTTGTGCAAAAAGACAAACAACAAAACAACCAAACAAATTATAAACACAATCATAACACACATATTCTTTTACATAATCGATGGCCGATTAGGAAAAGGGGAGATGCAACGAGACCTGGGTGTCATGGTACACCAGTCATTGAAAGTAGGCATGCAGGTGCAGCAGGCAGTGAAGAAAGCGAATGGTATGTTAGTATTCATAGCAAAAGGATTTGAGTATAGGAGCAGGGAGGTTCTACTGCAGTTGTACAGGGTCTTGGTGAGACCACACCTGGAGTATTGTGTACAGTTTTGGTCGCCAAATCTGAGGAAAGACATTCTTGCCATAGAGGGAGTACAGAGAAGGTTCACCAGACTGATTCCTGGGATGGCAGGACTTTCATATGAAGAAAGACTGGATAGACTCGGCTTGTACTTAGGAGATTGAGGGGGGATCTTATAGAAACTTACAAAATTCTTAAGGGGTTGGACAGGCTAGATGCAGGAAGATTGTTCCCGATGTTGGGGAAGTCCAGGACAAAGTGGGTCACAGTTTAAGGATAAAGGAGAAATCCTTTAGGCCCGAGATGAGAAAAACATTTTTCACACAGAGAGTGGTGAATCTCTGGAACTCTCTGCTACATAAGGTAGTTGAGGCCACAGTTCATTGGCTATATTTAAGAGGGAGTTAGATGTGGCCCTTGTGGCTAAAGGGATCAGGGGGTATGGAGAGAAGGCAGGTACGGGATACTGAGTTGGATGATCAGCCATGATCATATCGAATGGCGGTGCAGGCTCGAAGGGCCGAATGGCCTACTCCTGTACCTATTTTCTATGTTTCTATGTTTTAATCAATTCCTCTGATGATTTTGTGCTGGTGAAACCTCCTTTGTTGTGTCTTGTTTACAGGCAGTACCTGGTGACCACGCAGTCCGGCCATGTGTACGAGTGTCTGGTCGATGGCTTCCCCATCTCCTCGGTCAACTCTCGGCTCCACTCCGGCCGCTCCACGCCCACGGAGGGCGGCCGGCGACGGGAGGCGGTGGCGGGGCCGGGGGAGAGGCCTCGCCCCCCGGGCCTCGCCTCGTACCGCTGCAGCTCGCTGCCTCCCGCCGCCCCCGGCCCCCCGTCCGCGCCTCCCCGCTACCAGGTGCTGCGGCGCTCGCTCACCCCCGACGGCCGCTACCTGTCCACCCACCACCGGCCTTGCGTTACTCCCACCCCGCCGGCCTCCCGGCCCCCCACGGGCCTCCACCCCCGCGTAGAGGCGCCGCCGCCCGGCCTACTCCCCCCCTGCAGCCGAGGCCCGACTAGGCCTCACACCCCGGTGGGCCGCATCGACGTCCTCCCCCCTCAGCAGCCGGCGGTGGCGGCGGGCAACGGTCACCTCCAGCCCGGCCTCCTCACGGCCAGAGTCCGAGGACAGGCCTCGAGGCCGCAGACTCCCGCCAGCCGGCTCGACGTACTGCCCACGGACGATCACCACGGCCTCCCGCCCCTCCACACGCTGAGGAGCCGCCACAGGCCCGGGGATCGGCCGCCTCTCGACGAGAGGGACTCGGTGTCGATGGCCACCTTGTCCAGCAGATGCTACAGGCCCTGCCCCAGGCTCCTGTACCCGCCTCACAGCCCCGTGGACAGGACCAGGGACCGCTCCCTCAGCAGACACAGGGTGAGTAAAGGCATCGAGTAAATACGCTTCATGGAGCTGGCATTTGTTAATATCCAACTCATTCACCAACTAGAATAAACCAACATTCTTCTCTTCCCCCTCTGTCTGTCATTCTCTGTCCATCTGCCTTCCACCCCACTCTATGATCTAATCTCTGTCCCCTTCCACCACACTCCTGTAATGCAACCTCTCTCTCCACTCTTGTCTCCTTACCTTCACCCAATCTCTCTCCACCGATCTATCTGCCATCGTCCACCCCCTCACCATAATCCAATCTCTCTCTATCTTCTGTCTGTCTCCCTTCACCCATTGATTTAATCTCTCTCCACCCTCTGCCATCTTCCACGCCATCCCTGGAATACAATCTCTCTCTCCACTCTGTCTCCTACTTTCACCTCACCCCCATGATCCATCTATTTGTCTTCTTCCACTCCATCCCGACAATCTCTCCACCTTCTGTCTATGTCCTTTCACCCCATCATAAAATCTCTCTCTCCGCCCATTGTCTATCTACCTTCTTCCACACCATCCTTATAATCCATCAAAAAATCTCTCTCTCCGCCTCCGGCTCTGATTCTTTTCACCCCACCCCTATAATCCAATCTTTCTACACTCTCTGTGTACTTCTACCCCAAATGTCTCTCTCTCTCTCTCCACCCTCTGCCTGTCTCCTTCTTTCTATCCGTCATGTTCGGACATCTCTGTCTCACCCCACACCCATCTCTCCTCTCGATCACTGTCTGTCTACCTCTGTTCGCTTCCACCTCTGATTCATTCTCTCTTTCCTCCCTCTGCGTGACTCCTGCTTTCTGTGTGTATGTGTGTGTGTGTGTGTGTCTCTCTCTCTCCCTCCCTCCTCCCTCCTCCCTCCTCTCTCCTCCCTCCTCTCTCCTCTCTCCTCTCTCCTCTCTCCTCTCTCCTCTCTCCTCTCTCCTCTCTCCTCTCTCCCTCTCTACTCTCTCCCTCTCTACTCTCTCGCCTCTCTCCTATCTCCCTCTCTCCCTCTCCCTATCTCCCCCTCTCCCTCTCTCCCTCTCTCCCTCTCTCTCCCTCTCCCTCCTCTCTCCCTCTCTCCCTCTCTCTCTCCTCTCTCCCTCCCTCCCCTCTCCATCACCGCCGGCCCATATGTCTCATTCTTCCACCCCACCCCATTGATTCAATATATCTCCCCGTCTTGTTTGGACGCCTCTGTCTCACCCCACACCCACCCCTCCATCGTTGTCACCTTCAATCTTTTTGATTCAATTTCTCTGTCCTCCCTTGGCCTGACTTATTTCTCTCCGTCTCTCTCCCCCCCCCCCCCCCCCCCCCATCCCCCCCCCCCCCCCATCCTCCCCCGTCCCCCCTCCATCCCCCTCGTCCCCTACATGAAGCAGCCTCCATCGTTTGCTGTCGGGTACCCACCGCATGCTCCGTCGATCAGCTCGCCCTGGGGAAGTGCTCTGAGACTGTCGGCAGCAGCGGTAAGTTCCAGTGGTGGTTCGAACCGGCCCGGGGATGTGCCGGCTCTCGCTGACCTCTGAGTCCAGGGACGGGGAGACTGGCAGACCACACGGAGCCCAAAACAGGACAGATACTCCCCTACCCCCTCCCTCTGGAGAGACTCCCCTTTCCCCTCCCCCTCCTCCTGGAGCCCAGTGACTGGGTAACCACAGGGGGGTCGGCTGTGGATGAGCTGAATGACTGTGACCTCTGGGGGCAGAGACTGTGGGTTCTGTGACCCCCCCCCCCAGCTTTGGGGACCACATTACCTGTTGCCTGCAGTATAAGAGCACATGGGCAAGAAACCACACCAACCCCTTTACCTCCTTAGCAGGCTAAAGAAATTGCAGAGCGTTGCGGACACCGCCCAGACTATCACACAAACTGACCTTGTAGGAAGGAACTGCAGGTGCTGGTTTAAGTCGAAGATAGGCACAAAGTGCTGGAGTAACTCAGTGGGACAGGCAGCATCTCTGGATGGAAGGAATGGGTGATGTTTTGGGTCGAGATCCATTGGGTCCTGTTTTCATACCTTGCACTTCCTTATCTATACACGTCCTTATCTCTGCACCGCCCACTCCCCTGACATCAGTCTGAAGAAGGGTCTCGACCCGAAACGTCACCCATTCCTTCTCTCCGGAGATGCTGCCTGTCCCGCTGAGCTGCTCCAGCATTTTGTGTCTATCTTCCACACAAACCAACCTCCCTTCCACTGACTCCATCTACAGTTCACGCTGCTTCGGCAAGGCCACCTGCATAATCATGGACCAGTTTCTCTTCCTCCCCTCTCCTGACTGACCGGTTAGCATGCAACAAAAAGCTTGTCACTGTATCCCGGTACATGTGCCGATAATAAATTAATAATAGGCCACAGGGCTAGTCAAATTGGGAAGAGAGAGGTAGGGGCAACTTGCCCACTCGGGCCAACATGTCCCAGCTACACTAGTCCCAACTGCTCACGTTTGGTCCATATCTCCCCAAATGTGTCCTGTTCATGTACCTGTTTAAGAAGGAACTGCAGATGCTGGAAAATCGAAGGTAGACAAAAATGCTGGAGAAACTCAGCGGGTGAGGCAGCATCTATTGAGCGAAGGAAATAGGCAACGTTTCGGCTCGAAACCCTTCTTCAGACTGATGTGAGGGCGGGAGGAAGAAAGGAAGAGGGGGAGACAGAGGGCTGAGGGAGAGCTGAGAAGGGGAGGAGAAAGTAAGGACTCCCTGCAATTAGAGAAGTCAATGGTCATATCGCTGGGGTGCAAACTGCCCAAGCGAAATATGAGGTGCTGCTCTTCCTTTCTTTCTCCTGCCACCCTCCCCACCCTCACATCAGTCTGAAGAAGGGTCTCGACCCGAAACATCACCTATTTCCTTCGCTCCATAGATGCTGCCTCACCCGCTGAGTTTCTCCAGCATTTTTGTCTGCCTCCTGTTCAGGTACCTTTTTGCTTTCTCTTGCCAAGTTTCCTCTAACTCTCTCTTTCCCTTCTACAGGGAAGCTGTTCCAGCTTCATCCAGCTCCCCCCTCGACCTCCCACCTCGCCTCGGGCCGGCTTCGTTCCTGTGCTGCCCGCGGTCCGGAGACTCTCCCTCGCCCCCTCCGTCAATGTAATCACGTCACGTTGCCGGGGCAAACCAGGGCAACGGGGAGGGAAGGGCCCGGGAAGGGAGGAGGGTCAGTGGGGAGTGGGGGAGACTGGGAGAGAGCGGGGCTGAGGGGAGTGGGAGGGAAGAAGAAATAGAATGGGAGGGGGAGAGTGTGAAGGGAAGAACAGGGAGACAATAGAAATGGGGGGAGAGTGGAACAGGCAGGAGAATAGGGGGGGAAGGGGGGCAACGGGATGGGGTGAGCAGGAGGGTGGTGGAGACGGGAGACGGTTAGGGAGGGGGAATGTAGAATGGAAGAGGAGGGGAGAGTAGAGTAGAAATGAGGGGAAAGTGTGAGGAGTGGAGTGGGCAGGTGGGAGGGGATTGGGAGCGGGGTGAAAACGGGTGTCAAAATGGGGAGTACATTTGCTAATGGTTCTAGAATTGCTGCCTTTATTCGGGACGTTTCTAGACTGAGAGGAGAGAGACACACACGTGGGTGGGATGGGGGTGGTTGGGGCTGGGAGGGGTGCAGGGTTAAGGCAGGAAGCTTGTTTCAAACCAAGATGACCTCGGGCAGTTTCTGGGAGTTGGGTGGAGCAGCGGAGATACGCTGAGCAAAAGGACACAAGGTGCTGGAGTAACTCAGCAGGGTCAGTCAGGCGCGCAGATCTTTACATAGGTGACGCTTTGGGTCGAGTCTGAAGAAGGGTCTCAACCTGACCATGTTCTCCAGGGACGCTGCCTGACCTGCTGAGATACTCCAGCACTTTGTGTCCTTCTGTGTATTAACCTGCAATTCTTCACGTTTCCACAAAACACTGAACAACACTGGGGCTGGGGACTGGACTTTCTGCCTTCCCTCATAATGGGAACCATTGTGGGGGGGATGTTCTTTATGTTTAAAACTCTTATTAATGTTATGTCTGTATTCCTTCTTTATGTGCTGCAAAATGACAAGAAGCATTTCACTTCACTACACCTAGGTGTATGTGAATGTGACCAATAAAATACCTTTGATACCTTTGATAACATTACTCACCAGTTGTTAAAGAAAGAACTGCAGATAGAAACATAGAAAAATAGAAATTAGGTGCAGGAGTAGGCCATTCGGCCCTTCGAGCCTGCACCGCCATTCAATATGATCATGGCTGATCATCCAATTCAGTATCCCGTACCTGCCTTCTCTCCATACCCTCTGATCCCCTTGGCCACAAGGGCCACATCTAACTCCCTCTTAAATATAGCCAATGAACTGGCCTCAACTACCCTCTGCGGCAGAGAGTTCCAGAGATTCACCACTCTCTGTGTGAAAAAAGTTCTCCTCATCTCGGTTCTAAAGGATTTCCCCCTTATCCTTAAGCTGTGACCCCTTGTCCTGGACTTCCCCAACATCGGGAGCAATCTTCCTGCATCTAGCCTGTCCAACGCCTTAAGAATTTTTTAAGTTTCTATAAGATCCCCTCTCAATCTCCTAAATTCTAGAGAGTATAAACCAAGTCTATCCAGTCTTTCTTCATAAGACAGTCCTGACATCCCAGGAATCAGTCTGGTGAACCTTCTCTGCACTCCCTCTATGGCAATAATGTCCTTCCTCAGATTTGGAGACCAAAACTGCACGCAATACTCCAGGTGTGGTCTCACCAAGACCCTGTACAACTGCAGTAGAACCTCCCTGCTCCTATACTCAAATCCTCTTGCTATGAAAGCCAACATACCATTTGCTTTCTTTACTGCCTGCTGCACCTGCATGCCTACCTTCAATGACTGGTGTACCATGACACCCAGGTCTCGCTGTATCTCCCCCTTTCCCAATCGGCCACCATTTAGATAATAATCTGCTTTCCCGTTTTTGCCACCAAAATGGATAACCTCACATTTATCCACATTATACTGCATCTGCCAAACATTTGCCCACTCACCCCAGCCTATCCAAGTCACCTTGCAGTCTCCTAGCATCCTCCTCACACCTAACCCTGCCCCCCAGCTTAGTGTCATCCGCAAACTTGGAGATATTGCCTTCAATTCCCTCATCCAGATCATTAATATGGATGACACTAAGCTGACACAGATGCTGGCACAAATCGAAGGTAGACAAAAAATGCTGGAGAAACTCAGCGGGTGAGGCAGCATCTATGGAGCGAAGGTCTGAAGAAGGGCCTCGACCCAAAACGTCACCTATTTCCTTCGCTCCATAGACGCTGCCTCGCCCGCTGAGTTTCTCCAGCATTTTTGTCCAGCTAACATTCCTCACCAGAGTAACCATGTGTTTGGACAATGTGGGGAGGCTCAGGGTTATTGTGTGTGGTTCATTGGGAGTGGTCGGACACTAACATTCACTCACTCTCTCTGTGTGTGCAGGGAGGTGCTGTCGAGATCTACCCGGAATTTACAGCGGAACCCATCAAAATGGCTGAGAGTGAAGTTGATGTAAGTCTGGTTTTCAGCCTCTCGGATTATCCTTTAGTTTAGTTTAGAGATTCAGTGCGGAAACAGGCCCTTCGGCCCATCAGGCCCGTGCCGACCAGAGTTCCCCGCACATTAACACCACCCGCCACACACTAGGGACAGTTTTTACGTCCACCAAGCCAATTTACCTACGTACTTGTGCGTCTTTGGAGTGTGGAAGGAAACTGAAGATCTCGGAGGGGTGCGAGATTGCAACCTTCACGTGCGACGAATGCAATCAACCTGGCGTGCACAAACAGAAGATCAAACAGAACAAGTTGTCTTACAACTTTGGGCTGTGCATGCCATACGCAAGAAGAAGAAGGTCTCGGAGAAAACTCACGCAGGTCACAGGGAGAACGTACAAGCTCCGTACAGACAGCACCCGTAGTCGGGATTGAACCCAGGTCTCCGGCGCTGCATTTGCTGTAGGTCAGCAACTCTACCGCTGCGCCACCGTGACTGCCCAAAAAAATATCTGTAGACCTCCACAGAATTCCACAGATTCACCACCCTTTGACGAAATAAATTCCTCATCATCTCCTTCCTAAAGGAACGTCCTTTAATTCTGAGGCTGTGACCTCTAGTCCTAGACTAGTGGAAACACCCTCTCCTCGTCCACTCTGCTTTAAAGATATCCATTGACTTGGCTGTTGTCAAATTGGGCTGAAGGGCCTGTTTCCACACTGTGTGACTCTAAGCGCTGTAAGGCAGCAACTCTACCACTGTGCCACCGTGACCGCCAATCTTTTATTCCTCTACAAAATGTCTTGGTTGATTGAAAGATACAGCATGGAAACAGAGTCTCTGGCTCACCGAGTCCACGCCATCCATCAATCACCCGTTCACACTACCTGTTTTCACACCTTACACTTCCTTATCTATGTATCTCCCTCTCCCCTGATATCAGTCTGAAGAAGGGTCTCGACTCGAAACGTCACCCATTCCTTCTCTCCAGAGATGGTGCCTGTCCCGCTGAGTTACTCCAGCACTTAGTGTCTATCTATCTGTCTGTCTGTATGGTTTCCCATCCAATCCCTACACATCAGGGGCAATTTACAGAGGCCAATTAACCTATAAAATCGCACGTCTTTGGGATGCAGGAGGAAACCGGATCACCTGTGGAACTCCACACAGTTGTGTGAAGAACATGCAAACTCCACACAGACAGCAATGAAGGTCAGGATCAGAATGGTGTCTGTGGCGCTGTGAGGCAGTGGGTTTACCAGCTGCACCACTATGCTAAACCCAACTCTTTACATCAGCTCTTAAGATAAACAAAACCATTTCAAGAACCGTTCTCAGATTCAACAGGCACAGGGCAGTGCCATAATCTGAAGTGAAGCTCCTTTCTCGCTGTCCCAGAGGAAGCAGAATATAGCTGAAATACAAAGTAAAATTCCCTCTACACTGCCCCATCAAACACTCCCAGGACAGGGACAGTGTGGGCTGGATACAGAGTAAAGCTTACTCTTCAATGTCCCTTCAAACATTCCCAGATCGTGGAAAACTAATGTTATACACAGAGTAAAAGTCCCCCTGCACTATCCCATCAACCACTGTAGGGCAGGAACAGCATATCCTCTCCAGAGATGCTGCCTGTGTCGCTGAGTTGTATTGTATTGTATTGTATTGTATTGTATATCTTTATTGTCATTTCCTGAGTATTCGCATACCCAGAGGAAACAAAAAAACGTTGCTCAACCAGTGTCCATTCAGTGTGCATGAAAAATAAATAGAAATAAAAAAATACATGTATCATGAACAAATTTAACACTCTACTAAACATTCAACAGGCGTTCCGACCGGCAGCGGCACAACAGTGGCTCTGCTGCAGTGTGGAGGTTTGTGCGCGATACTTGGCAGGGGGCAAAGTCCATTTAACAGTCTTATAGCCTGTGGGAAGAAGCTGAGGAGCATCCTGCTGGTTTTGCAGCTAATGCTCCTGAGTTAACTACAAAGTGAAGTTCTCTCTTGTTTAAGAAGGAACTGCAGATGCTGGAAAATCGAAGGTAGACAAAAATGCTGGAGAAACTCAGCGGGTGAGGCAGCATCTATGGAGCGAAGGAATAGGTGACGTTTCGGGGCCTCGACCCGAAACGTCACCTATTCCTTCGTTCCATAGATGCTGCCTCACCCGCTGAGTTTCTCCAGCATTTTTGTCTACCTGAGGTTCTCTCTTCGCTGTTGTATCAAACACTCCCAGGGCAAGGGCAAAATGGGTTAGCACCCTTCTACACCCTTCAAACTCGCCCAAGGCAGGGCACCACGGGTTAGACACCCTCTACACTATCCTATCATGCTCTTAATGATAAGGGCAGTGTGGGTTGGATGGTTATGTATGTTCTTCAGTTGTTGTATGTTCTTCAGTTGTTATTTGGATCTGATGATCCCTGCGTTGTCTCCTCAGGTGCTGTTGACCAGGTTGTGCGGGCAGGACAGAGTTCTCCAGGGACTTGTGGCCGAAGCAACTCCACTCAAGATAGAGAAGGTAAGTCAAAAATACCAGCAACTGATGCTCTCCCCTCCCAACCCACCAAACCAAATTCCCCTCACTTCTTCCTTCCTCCCCTCTCGGACAGATCAGAGTCTAAATGAGACTTCTGCCCCGATCAGTTTAGAGATACAGCGGGGAAACAGGCCCTTCGGCCCACTGGGTCCTCTCTGACTAGCACTCCCCGTGCACTGGCACTGTCCTACACACTAGGGACAATTTACAATTGTTACCGAAGCCGATTAAGCTACAAACCTGCACGTCTGTGGAGTGTGGGAGGAAACTGCAGCACCCGATGAAAACCCACACATTCACAGGGACAGCACCCGTGGTCAGCATTGAACACTGGTCTCTGGCGCTGTAAAGGCAGCAACTCTACCGCTGCGCCACCGTGCCTCCCGAATGCTAGTCAGTGTCCTCTCACTTCCCTATTGTGTGAATTCAGTGCCGATGAAACTTCACTCCATATATTTCGATATTTCACTCCAGTGTTCAGGCAAAGATTTCTACCGCCTGCTGTGGAAACGGGACTTGTGGCTGCATTTGGCCAAAGCGGGTGTCTGTATGGGCCGCATCTATAGGAGCAGGGGTGGGGGAAGGAGTTCAAGACATGAACGCATTAGCGACTAGACTCTACCTCTGCACACTGCCCCATCAAACACTGCCCCAAATGAGGGCGCAACTACATTCAAGGAGCCCAGGGATTGTGGAGGGGATGGGACTGAAATTACAGGGAGAGGGTGCAACAAGAGCTGGAGTGGACACGGGGGGGGGGGGGGGGGGGTTTCAGCAGTGCAAGCGGGGGACGTAGAGGAAATGACACAAGGGTAGGGGCTGGAGGATGTTCAGGGGAGAGGTTCTACGAGGGTTGGAGATGGGGGAGGGAGGGCCAGAGGTAAGGAGGAAATACAGCAAGGAACCAGTTTGCTCTCACCGATCTGTGGGGGGTAGAGATTACAGAGGGACAGAATGCAGTAGAAGCTGGCGGAGGTTAAAAGTAAAAGGGTGCACAAGCTGGAGGGAGCTATGGAAGGAGAACTGAAAGGGATGGAGAGGGTCATAGATGGAGGGGGCGGGGGATGGGAGAAAAATTAGGCCATTCGGCCCATCAAGTCTACTCTGCCATTCAATCATGGCTGATCGATCTATCCCTCTCAATCCCATTCTCCTGCCTTCTCCCCATAACCCATGACACCCGTACTAATTAAGTCTGTCTGTAGAAGGGTTTTGGCCCGAAACGTTGCCTATTTCCTTCGCTCCATAGATGCTGCCTCACCCACTGAGTTTCTCCAGCATTTAGTCTACCTTCAATTTTCCAGCATCTGCAGTTCCTTCTTGAACAAGAATCCATCCGTCTCTGCCTTAAAAATAACCACTGACTTGGCCAGAGGGGAGGGGTGTGGGAACTGGGGGAGAGGTTGCAGCAGAGGGGATTTACTGAGGAGGTTTGACAGGGGAGGTCTACCCGACACAGGCCAAAGGTTGCAGCGAGCGTTGATGTGCACTCTGGTCTCTCTCTAGGACAAGCTGGAGGGAGCTCTGGAAGTGACCCGTGGCCAGTTGGCGGAGTTTGGGGGGCAGCAGAGCATCGGGAAGAGGTTACTGTGGCAGCAGCAGATTCTGCAGGAGGAGCTGATCCAGACCCGGGCCAGGCTCTGCGACCTCTCCATGGTAAGTGTGCACACATCGCCTCGCTCACCGGTAGAACGGAATGGTGGGAGGTGACGTATCCAAGCATGTCACCAGAAAGAGGAATCCAGGCGAAACATCTTACAATATACATGGTACCACCCTTGAAGAACCCAAACAAACCAAGTATCTTGGCATCAAATTGCAGAATGATCTGCGTTGGAATGGTCAGACTCATCATGCAACGGTGAAAGCAACAGGTGTCCTAAACCTTCTGAGGCTCAACTTTCATCACTGTTCAACTTCTGTCAAGGAGAAGCTGTACTTCACCCTCGTTAGACCTCATTTGGACTAGGCAGTTGCAGCATGGGACCCATACACAAATAAAAACATTTCTTCCATCGAACGTGTCCAAAGACAGGCCGCTCGATTTGTTACTAACACCTATGAGAGAGAAGCGAGTGTCACCAAACTTCTGAATTCTCTGGGGTGGAACCCTCTCCGAGACAGACAGAACAGACAGACACACAGACAGAAGCTCACCGTTTGACCCGTTTTTACAAAATGTTAAATGGTCAGCTCGACATTCAATTCAATTCAATTCAATTCGACTGCAAGACCTACACCAAACCCAAACCAATTAGGAGCAGACGAGGGCATTCGATCCAATTTGTGATCCCAGCTACAAAGACAGATGTGTACAGCAATTTGTTCTTCCCCCGCACAATTAAAGCATGGAATAATCTCCACCCAACTATAGTTACCCAACCAGATGCAACTAAATTTGAAGTAGCTCTTTCTTCCCAATAACCCATTCTGGCTTAAGTCCTCCCTCCACCACCTCCAGTTTAAATTCCATTTGGAATGTTTTGGAGGACCAAGAAACCAAGAATCAAAAATCTCGGAGTGGCCGCAGCTCCCGGCTCAGTGTTGGAGGGAGATTCCCCTCAGAATCCAAGACCCACACCAAGTGCCCGCCTTCAATCCCCTACCCCCAGCTGGAGATTGAAAGAAGACCCCTTGTCTACCATCGCAATGGCTCCATGGTGCTTTATTGCCACGTGTGCACTGTACAGTGAAATTCTCTCAGCACATAGATCACACATGCACCACTCACCATATTTTGGCGCCATTTACAAAGAGTCCAAAGTCCAGTCCAGGCGCTGGATGTATTGGAGCGGCTCCCGATCCAGGCGAGCCCCAGGCTGCTGTAGGGCCTCCTGCATCACCCTTGACCGGCTCGGCCCACCAACCGATGGCCCCCTCCACGCCCGATCATCTTTGTGGACGAGGGCTCCAGAGAGAACTGGCACTTTCAGTACCATGGTAAATGTAACCGAATCGTTCCTTGTCATTCTTTTATCTTAGTTCAGAGATACAGCGTGGAAAAATAGGCACTTTGGCCCACCAAGTGCCCATTTATCAAATGCCATATAAACAGCTTCCACCTCCATTTTACCGTCAGGGCAGGTTGAACATGTCTGTGGAAATGTTCATGTCCCCATCTCCCTGCTCACAGCCACCCCGACTCTAACGATGCTGAACCTTGCACTAAACGTTATTCCCCCTTATCATGTATCTATACACTGCAAGGCAAAGATCCTATAGCGGAGCAAGATAGACCACTCCTGCTAAATGCAATGGGCTGACGTGTAGTACGCAACCGAGCGGAACGTGGGCCTTTTTTTCATCCATTTCAGTAACCGGACCCGACCCGACCCGACCCGACCCGCAGTGTAATCAACGTTGCGGGGGAACAGTTTGTGTTAATAAATTATAATTCTGAAAATGAGGAGAAGATTTTTACCAAAGAACTTTGATTTTTACAAGGATGTATCTGTAAGCGGCTTCCGTCTCCGCACTAGTATCTTTGCTCCGCTGCGGGATCTTTGGTGCGGAGACGGAAGCCGGTTACGGAAATGGGGTCAAAAACTACCCGTGAATCTGCCCATGACCGTACTACGTCTTTTTCGTCGAGTGGACTATTTTGCTCGCTAGAGGATCTTTGCTGCAAGGGGTTGATTGTAATCATGTATTGTCTCCCTGCTGACTGGTTAGCACGCAACTAAAAGCTTTTCACTGTACCTCGGTGCACGTGACAATAAACTAAACTGAACTCATTTCCACTCTGGGACAGGAAATGGAGCAGGCTTGGAGCGAGTACGAGTTCCTGGAGGAGGAGCTGGAGTGTCTCCGAGCCCCCCGAGAGCTGATGAGCCGTTGTGGGGACCAACAGGTACGACACACGCACACACACGCATGCTGCTCACTTCCCGTCACACCTCGTTTGTTGATGGAGCCGGCATGTCTTTTCTGTGTGGGCGGTGTTTTAGACCGACGATAGATGCAAAAATGCTGGAGTAACTCAGCGGGACAGGCAGCATCTGTGGATAGAAGGAACGGGTGACGTTTCAGGTGGAGAACCTTTCTGTGTCCGGGTCACAGATCCCTCCACAGTGTAGACAGGCAGCGGCACCACCTCGCAATCTGCAGTCAGTTCTGGCCATTGCCATCACTTGGTCTGTTGAACTGAAGTTTTAGAGATACAGCATGGAAACGGGTCCTTCAGCCCACAGAAGATCGCCTTGCACAAACCACCCGTCTACTAGTTCAATCTTGCACACTAGGGCCAACTTACAAAAGCCACAGGACTGGAATGTGGGAGGAAACCTAGAGCACCCGGAGAAAACCCACGCGGTCACAGGGAGAAGGAACCAGACTGATTCCTGTGATGTCAGGACTTTCATATGAAGAAAGACTGGATAGACTCGGTTTGTACTCGCTAGAATTTAGAAGATTGAGGGGGGATCTTATAGAAACTTACAAAATTCTTAAGGGGTTTGTACAGGCTAGATGCAGGAAGATTGTTCCCGATGTTGGGGAAGTCCAGAACAAGGGGTCACAGTTTAAGGATAAGAGGGAAATCTTTTAGGACCGAGATGAGGAAAACATTTTTCACACAGAGAGTGGTGAATCTGTGGAATTCTCTGCCACAGAAGGTAGTTGAGGCCACAGTTCATTGGCTATATTTAAGAGGGAGTTAGATGTGGCCCTTGTGGCTAAAGGGATCAGGGGGTATGGAGAGAAGGCAGGTACAGGATACTAAGTTGGATGATCAGCCATGATCATATTGAATGGTGGTGCAGGCTCGAAGGGCCGAATGGCCTACTCCTGCACCTATTGTCTATGTTTCTATGTACAAACCCCGTGGTCAGGATTGAACCCGGGTCTCTGACACTGCGAGTCAGCAACTCTACCAGCAGCGCCACCGTGCTGCAGGGAATAGTCAAACAGGGCAGCATTCTCACAAAGACACTGATGTTACGACTTGCATTCAACCACCGCATACAGAATCATACAGCACAGGAACAGGCCCTTCAGCCCTCTCTCTCCAGGCTGACCATCAAGTATCTCTCTCTCTACTGATCCTGTGTACTCTCATGTTCAGACGCACTCGGATACAAACAGGCATATACACACAAAAGCGCAGGTATGAGCAAAGACACCACAAAAACGTATCTGTTAACAAAGACACACAGGCAGAGTTGGCAAGATACCTTGTGTGGAATTCATTGCCACAGACGGCTGTGGATGCCAAGACAATGGATAGTTTTAAGGTGGAAATTGACGGAATCTTGATTAGTACGAGTGCCAGGAGTTATGGGGAGAAGGCAGGAGAATGGGGTTGAGAGGGAAAGATAAATCAGCCATGATTGAATGGTGGAGTAGACTTGATGGGCTAATTCTGCTCCTAGAACATGAACACGATAAGTAAACTCTGGTTATCAGGTCACCTTGGGTCTTGGACAACTGATCTGGGATGTGATTAGCAGTTAAAAATAAATTAATTTGATTTATAAGTTTCTAATAGAGGAAAATGATTGCAATTGCAGCTCTATAAAAATGTGGTCAATGTAATAAAAAAGAACTGCAGATGCTAGTTTATACCAAAGCTAGACACAAAATCCTCATGTGATAGGAGCAGAATTAGGCCATTCGGCCCATCAAATGCTGGCGTAACTCAACGGGTCAGGCAGCATGTTGTCCATTTGAGTGTTGATTGGAATGAATCCATATTGGCATTGAGTGGTGGGTGTGAATGGATTGTGGTGATTGCTGGATCTGGGTTGGTGATTGTGGTGGGATCACGGGAGGTGGGGGTGGGGTGGGGGGTAGGGGGCTCTGGACCGACGCAGTGACAGCGGCTGTGTTTCTCCAGGAGCGAGCAGCAGCCCAGCGGGACCTCTGGATGATGCAGGACGTGATGCTGGGCCTCCGCAACAACAAAAACAACTTCCACGTTGCAATAGAGTCGACCAGGCACCCAGGTAACAGTGAGAAACGTTGATCGCTGCAGTCACCGCTCTCCCCCCTCACTGGGTCAAACACACACACACGGACCCTCACTGGGGGATGAGTCACACACACACACAGACACACACACAGACACACACACACACACACACACACACACACACACACACACACACACACACACACACACACACACACACACACACACACACACACACACACACACACACACACACACACACACACACACACACACACACACACACCACACACACACACACACACACACACACACACACACACACACACACACACACACACACACACACACACACACACACACACACACACACACACACACACACACACACACACACACACACAACCCACATTGGGGGATGGGTCACACACACACACACTGACTCACACGGATTCCTGGATATCTGTATCATGTATTAGTCACATTTCTGAAACCCTTGTGCTTGTATCAGGCTGGTAATGATGCCCATTGTGGTATGAGGGTGCACAAGAGCCTGACTTGAAGTGGAGTACAGACTCTATAGACTCTGGCACACAGCAGGGACATAGACACCGACCTGAATCATGATAGAACCTAGAATAGTTTGCATTTAATACGTAGAACACACAACATTGAAAAGTACAGGAGCAGGCCCTTCAGCCCACAATATCTGTGCGGAACATGACGCTAAACTAATGTCATGTCTGCACATGATCCATGGTGCTCCATTCTCTGTACCTGTGATGTACATATCTAAAAATCTCTTAAATGCCACTAACGTATACCTGCCTCCACCAGCACCTCAGGCATCTACCACCCATTGTGTTTTTTAAACAAAGCCCAGTCCATCTCCTTTAAACTTTGCCGCTTTCACCATAAACCCACGCCTCTAGTCTTTGACTCTTGACTTCTTTAGTCAGAGGGGGGTGAATCTGTGGAATTCATTGCCACGGAGGGCTGTGGAGGCAAAGTCAATGGATATGTTTAAGGCGTAGATTGATAGATTCTTGATCAGTATGGGTGTCGAGGGTTATGGGGAGAAGGCAGGAGAATGGGGTTGAGAGGGAAAGATAGATCAGCCATGATTGAATGGCGGAGTTGACTTGATTGGCCGAATGGCCTAATTCTGCACCTATGACCTATGAACGTTTCCACCCTTGAAAACAAAGGTTCTGATTGTCTACCCTATCTATGCCTCTCGTAATACAGTACCTATACCCTGCAGTCCCAATGCTTTAAATTGCTGTAGATAGACACAAAGTGGTGGAGTAACTCAGCAGGACAGCCAGTTTCTCTGAAGAAAAAGGCCAAACCCTTAGTTACCAATGTTGTGTCTATCCTGTTGCTTTCCCTCGAGTGGGAATGATTTTATGGGTGGTGGGATTTACACAATGCTCTGCCTTTCCCTGTTTCCAGCCATGGCATTTGCCGTGTCTCCGATCCTTGACCATCATTCCCTGCTGCCAGTGGACTCCCTGCAAAGTGTGTCGCCGCTGCCATCTCCAGGCTCGAGGCAGCCAACGGCCCACTACGGGCCGCTCCTGGTGAGTGGGATCGTGCAGCTGGAAGAAATGCACCCCTTTCCTTCACCACTTACAGGTGTGGCGTATTGACAATGCTTTGTCCAAGAAGGTAGGTGGGAGCCTGTTGGATAGGTGTTTCCTTCTTGATTAGGCAGGGTTTCTGGGGTTATGGGTGTCAAGGGTTACGGGGAGAAGGCAAGAGAATGGGGTTGAGAGGGAAAGATAGATCAGCCATGACTGAATGGCAGAGTAGACATGATGGGCCAAATGGCCACATTCTGCTCCTATAATTTATGAACGGGTGTGATTGGAAGAAAAATGCTGGTAAGAATAGGGTTAAGGACAGTAGGCAAGATAAAGTCTCCAGGGAGATATGTAGAGAGGTGGGCAGTGGAGTTGGAGATTACAAAATGATAGCTAGGAATGGTGGCACGGTGGTGCAGCGGCGCCAGAGACTCCGGTTCGATCCTGACTACGGGCGCTGTCTGTATGGAGTTTGTACGTTCTCCCCGTGACGTGCGTGGGTTTTCTCCGGGTGTTCCAGTTTCCTCCCACACACCAAGGACGGCCAGGTTTGTAGGTGAATTGGCTCGGTGAAATTGGTGTGTAAGGTGGTGTTAGCGTACAGGGTTCGCTGGTCAGTATGGGCCGATGGGCCGATGGGCCGATGGGCCTCTTTCTGCGCTGTATCTCTGAACTAAACTAAAGGATGGATAGTCGTGGAAGAGAGGTTAGTAAGTGGAACAGTAGTGGGCTGATGGGCCGATGGGGTCAGAGCATTGAGAATGGGATGAGTAGGGTGGGGATAATGGGGAGGAGATTGCAGATGGGGGGGGGGGGGGGGGTGGGGCGGGGCAGGCAGGCGGAGAGACAATACGAAGGAATGTTGGGTGGGGAAAATTGGTGGATGGGATGCGGATGGTGGAAAGAAGATGGCACCTGGGATAAGATGGGGGGGGGGCGGGCGAGAGATGCTGTCCCTAATTCCTTTCTTTATTGTTCCTTGGGGCACGCTGCAGGGAGTGGAGGATGCCCCATGTCGGCCACCCCTCCCCCAGGCGCCGTATCACGACGAGCGTACCACCTCTGCCCGCGTGGAGACTGAACCGGCATCGCCGGTAGCCCAGAGGGAACAGAAGCACCAGGATCAGGGCGATCTCCAGCCTCAACCCTCCGTGACAAACGGACAATGCAAGGTAACACCGTCTGCATTGCAATCAAAGAGAGACACAAAAAGCTGGAGTAACTCCCAAGAAACGGAATAGGTGATGTTTGGGGTCGAGACCCTTCTCCAGAGATGTTGCCGGACCCGTTGAGTTATTCCAGCTTTTTGTGTCTATCTTCGGACTAAACCCGCATCTGCAGTTACTTCCTATGCATTACAACCATCTCCTATGCCCAATTCCATTTTGAAGGTACCTATGGAATCTGCTTCCATCACCCTCTCAGGCCCCACACTCAACAAGTCACTACATGAATGGATATCTCATCCCCTCCCTCTGTTGCTGGTCCCCTTCTGTCTGTGAGCCTCAAGCACCAATCCCCTTGCCGCTGGGAACGCATTCCCCCAAACTTTCAGTTTAGTTTAGTTTAGAGACACAGTTCGATCACAGGCCCTTCGGCCCACCGAGTCTGCGGTGACCAGCGATCCCTGCACACTAGCCAGCGATCCCTGCACACTAACCCTATCCTACACACACACACTGGGTATAATTTGCACTTAATCTACCAACCTGTACGTCATTGGAGTGTGGGTGGAGACCGGAGCACCTGGAGAAAACCCACGCAGGTCACGGGGAGAATGTCCAAACTCGGTACAAACAGCACCTACAGTCAGGATCGAACCCGGGTCTCTGGCGATGTGATACAAGATACAAGATACATTTAATTGTCATTTGGACCCCTTGAGGTCCAAACGAAATGCCGTTTCTGCAGCCATACATTACAAACACATAGACCCAAGACACAACATAATTTACATAAACATCCATCACATCGCTGTGATGGAAGGCCAAATAAACTTATCTCTCCACTGCATGTGAGGCAGCGACTCTCCTGCCTTGGTGGCTTTGGGACAACAATCCCGGAAACTCCGCTGGAATAATATTTGTTGCTTATCATTTTACAAAACAAGTGGAGAAGTAAATGGCAATTTTTTTTGCCACAGATATCTAAGATGCTTAAAAGCTAAGAGTGTGACTTAAAATGTTTAATTGTGCCATGATCTGGCGTTAAATCATCAGGAGCAACTGGAGTTGACCGTCGGGGGTCCAGGGAGGAGACCGAGGATGAGCGCGGAGGAGCAGATGGAGAGGATGAAACGACACCTCCAAGCCCGGAGCCAGGACAGGGACAGACCCAGGACAGCCAGGGCAGCCCAGAGGAGCGTTGTGGTGTCGCCAGTTGCGGTGGGTGCAGTCCAGCCTATCGCCATCACTGTAGGGTGGCCACATCCAGTCTCTGCTGGCACTGGTGGTGCCTGGCTCTACCCGCCCGTCCCACTGAGATGACCATCTCCTTCTTCCCAATAACCAAAGGTTCAGCTGGCAGAGCTGTGTAGGAAGGAACTACAGATGCGGGCTTAAAACCGAAGATAGACACAAAATGCTGGACATGCTTCACTCTTGCCTCACTCACCTTAATCCTGTGCCCTCTGATCCTTGATCCCCCTACTCTGGGTAAAAGGCTGTGCACTTACCCTGTCCCTTGCTGCAGCTTAACAGGCTCGTTAACATAGTAACACACATGAATATATACTAATCAATACTAAAGTAAATTAATAGCCATTATACTGGGTAGTCATGAGAATGCAACTAAGGACATGGTCTATAGAAGATCATAGATGTTGAGGTAGCGGTTGGTGCTGAGCCGTGTGCAAGAGCCTGATGGTTGATAGAAGGAAGATGTTTAGACTCTGTTATGAGATAATATCCCGATCTTTCTATGTTCCATTCCAATGGTCAGTGCCTTTGGAGAATGCTGGAAGCTATCTGAGTTTAGCTTTTAGTTTAGTTTCGCGTGGAAGCAGGCCCTTCGGCCTGCCAAGTCTGTGCCGACCAGCGATCCCCACTCACACTTAACATTATGTGAAGGAGCAGGCAGTAGAATGGGGTCAGGAGGGAGAGATTGATCAGGCATGATTGAATGGCGGAATAGACTTGATGGGCCGAATGGCCTAATTCTGCTCCTTATGACCTTATGAACACCATCCTACACACTAGGGATAATTTACCTTTTGTTTTTAACCAAAGCCAATTAACCTACAAGCCTGTACGTCTTTGGAGTGCGAGAGGAAGCTGGAGCTGCCAGAGATAATCCATGTAGGTTATAGGGGCAACATACAGACTGCGTACAGACAGCACCCATAGTCGGGATCAAACCCAGGTCTCTGGCGCTGTAAGGCAGCAACTAACCACCACGCAGAGTGTTTGCTCTGACGAAAATTGTGACAAATTGAAAACATGACCCTGTGTGCCTTTGTTTTGAATTTTGTTAACCTAGAATAAGACAGTTAGGGGTTGCCTGATGAGGACGTACCTACGTTCCCCCTGTTGTGGGAAAGTTCTTGTCAAACTTGAAAGGGGTTCAGAGAAGATTTACCAGGATGTTGCCAGGACTCGAGGGTCTGAGCGAATGGGAGAAGTTGAGCAGGCGAGGATATTATTCCTTGGAATGCAGGAGAATGTGGGGTGATCTTATAGAAGTCGACAAGATCATGAGAGGAATAGATCGCAAAAGTGCACAGAGAAGGGGAATTGAGAAGCAGAGGACATAGGTTTAAGGTGAGGGGGGAAAGATTTACTGGGAACCTGAGGGGTAACTTTTTTACACAAAGGGTGTTGGGTGTATGGAAGAAGGTGCCAGAGGAGATGGTTGAGGCTGGGACGATCGCAACATTTAAGAAATATTTAGATACATGGATAGGATTGCTTTGGTGGGATATTGGCCAAAAGCAGGCAGGTGGGATTACTGTAGATGGGACAGGTTGGTCGGCATGGGCAAGTTGGGCCAGAGAGCCCGTTTCCATGCTGTGTGACTCTGTGGCTTAATCTTCTGTTCAATTAACAGAGGGGACCAGTGACGGAGCAGAAGTCGGGGACTCCAGGATCCCACCCAGGGATCTTTCTGGGCAAAAGACAACAGACCAGCCATTTATCGTGGTCCCCGCTCACTACCAGCGCAGTGGCCTCACAAAACAGCCCTGGAAACAGCCCCACTGTCAGGGCACAGACCGCAGCAACGGAGACACCGGGAGCACCGCGCGTGGTCACGTCAAGCAAGCTGGTGACAAAGATACTGCCACCTCCCGCAAGGGTGGAGAACCAGGCGAGAGAAAACAACCGCCTGGTCAGGAAAGAGGTGAGAGAATTCCCGCATGTGGCTGAGACCACATCCCCGAGCCCGTTCCCCAGGCCCGACCAGATCAGGAAGCTCTCATCTGAGGCTTCACCCACAACACAAGTTCCTGACGTTGGGGGAGTCCAGAACCAGGGACAACACAGTTTAAGAATAAGGAGCAAGCCATTTAAAACGGAGATGAGGAAACACTTTTTCAGATTCAGATTCAGATTCAATTTTAATTGTCATTGTCAGTGTACAGTACAGAGACAACGAAATGCATTTAGCATCTCCCTGGAAGAGCGACATAGCAAACGATTTGAATAACTAATAATAAGTGTCCGGGGGGGGGGGGGGGTGATTGGCAGTCACCGAGGTACGTTGTTGAGTAGAGTGACAGCCGCCGGAAAGAAGCTGTTCCTCGACCTGCTGGTTCGGCAACGGAGAGACCTGTAGCGCCTCCCGGATGGTAGGAGGGTAAACAGTCCATGGTTGGGGTGAGAGCAGTCCTTGGCGATGCTGAGCGCCCTCCGCAGACAGCACTTGCTTTGGACAGACTCAATGGAGGGGAGCGAGGAACCGGTGATGCGTTGGGCAATTTTCACCACCCTCTGCAATGCCTTCCGGTCGGAGACAGAGCAGTTGCCATACCATACTGTGATACAGTTGGTAAGGATGCTCTCGATGGTGCAGCGGTAGAAGTTCACCAGGATCTGAGGAGACAGATGGACCTTCTTCAGTCTCCTCAGGAAGAAGAGACGCTGATGAGCCTTCTTGAGAGATGATGAGCCTTTCTCACAGAGAGTGGTGAGTCTGTGGAATTCTCTGCCTCAGAGGGCGGTGGAGGCCAGTTATCTGGACGCTTTCAAGAGAGAGCTAGATAGGGCTCTTAAAAATTGCGGAGTCCGAGGAATATGGGGAGAAGGCCTTCAATTAGTTTTCGTGACCTGGGAACTGTAGAAAGTCCTGGGGACACGAGCTGATCTGGGAACTGCAGCTAGTCCCGGGGCACACTGACGACCTGGGCATTACAGCCAGTCCCAGGGCAGGTGAGCCAACCTGGGAACAGCAGAAAACGAATTGAAAAACACTTGAAAACTAATGCGAAAAAACCACCAAGTGTCACGCTGCAGTGGCCCGCCATCTGCCCACAGACACGGGTCCTGGCTCCAATGCAGAACAAGGTTGCCCACTCCTGGCCTTTGTAAAGCCTGCTGTATGATTTTATCAAATTTTATGCAAAAACACGGAATTTCACTGTACATGTGGCAATGACTTTTCATTCATGTTTTATTTCTATTTCCCACGTTTACCAGCCCCATATATCCCCTGTTCATCGTTGCTTCCTCTCCTCTCCAAGACAGCTTCCCGGCCCACCTGTTTGTAACAGTGGTCCGCGAGCATTGCTACTTTCATTTCACTGCACATCTCGTATGTGTATGTGACAAATAAACTTGACTTGACTTGACTTGGGAGGGATGAGAGTGAGTGGGACTGAGTGAGTGTGAGAAAGGATAAGAATGGGTGTACAAGTGTTTTAATAGAGTGAACACGTGCGAGTGGCCGCACTGATCTTCACTCTGAGTGTCCGTACACACACCCACCAGATGCAACTTGTGTTTTCAGTGTAAACCCAGTCAAGTCACATTGACGTCTCGCTACATTGATGTGGACCCTGACCCACCCTTCAGCCCAGGGCAACTGCAAGAGAAGCAAAGAACACCAGAGGAGGTGAAGACTGTGATCACCAAGCCCAGGTGAGGAGCGCTGCAGTGGAGGAGGCTGTTCAGCCCTTCATGCGATGTCCTAACCCTTTGAAACAACTCAATAGCCGCTCCCAAATCTCCATCCCTTCCCCACAACCCTGTTTCCCAAGAATATGTCCAATGCCTGTTTGAAACCTATTACTGAACCTGCTTCCTCTTCCCCTAACACTCGCTGCTGCAAGGAGGACAATCCCTGGGTCTCTCCACCTTTCCTTGATCATCGCTGCTGGCTTTGATTTGTTCTTTTCATACCTCTAATTTCCCTCTCCCCTGCTTGACTCGGTCTGAAGAAGGGTCTCGACCCGAAACGTCACCTATTCCTTTTCTCCGGAGATGTAGGCTGACTCGCTTGTGTCCATCTTCAAGGTCGATGCCAAGCTCAGGTCAATGCAAGGCCATGGATCAAACTAAAGCCCAGTGTTAATCAACGGCCTGTAACCCTTTGTTTAAATGTTGGTGCCCAAATGCCAATGGACTTCTCGCTTGGGATGAGGATTGATGCTGGTCATTTCACTTGTTCAGTTCCAAGTCAAGGAGCTCGTTCTGACCCTTGATGTGCACCAGACCACCCCCTTGCTTCATTAGAGTCATAGAACACTGAAACAGGCCCTCTGGCCCAATGTTCACGCCAACCAAAATACTTCATCCACGCTATACCCACCAGCATGCGATCGACCCAAATCCCTCTAAACCTTTCCTATCCATGTACCTATCCAAGTGTTTTTAATACTTCCAACATAGTTTAGATGCTAGACACAAAATCCTGGAGAAACTCAGCGGGTCAGGCAGCATCTCTGGAGAAAAGGAATAGGTGACGTTTCGGGTCTGTGGAATTCTCTGCCTCAGAGGGCGTTGGAGGCAGCTTCTCTGGATGCTTTCAAGAGCGAGCTAGATAGGGCTCTTAGAAATAGCGGAGTCAGAGGATATGGGGACAAGGCAGGAACGGGGTACTGATTGGGGATGATCAGCCATGATCACATTGAATGGCGGTGCTGGCTGGAAGGGCCGAATGGCCTACTCCTGCACCTATTGTCTATTGGGTCAAGACCCTTCTTAAGAAGTGGTCTGAAGAAGGGTCTCGACCTGAAACGTGGTCTGAAGAAGGGCCTCGACCCGATTCCTTTTCTCCAGAGATGCTGTCTGAACTGCTGAGTTACTCCAGCATTTTGTGTCTATCTTTGGTTTAAATCAACATTAGTTCCTTCATACACATGGTTTAGATGTTGTTGATTTCAGGCAGAATCCACTGTCTGTCTGTGTCTCCTCACCTGCTCTGATCAACAGAAATACATGACTCTGCCCCTAATCTGATGGGCAATTTACCATCCCAGTCTGGCCTTCAAGGGAGCCTTGGCATTATTAGTAGCCCACCAGTGCCCGGGCCACACATCAGACCCTTCCAGAGAATCACCAGGGACTTCCTGATGCTGCTTTGCTTCAAAGCACATTGGCACAGCAGTAGAGTTGCTGCCTTACAGCGCCAGAGACCCGGGTTTGATCCTGATCTCGGGTGCTCTCTGTACCTTCTCCCTGTAACCTGCGTGGGTTTTCTCCGGGTGCTCCGGTTTCCTCCCCACACTCCAAAGACGTACATCCAACCAGGCTTCGATAAAATTATAAATCATCCCTAGTGTGTGTAGGATGGTGTTAGTGCGCGGGGATCGCTGGCCGGCATGGACCCGGTGGGCTGAAGGGCCTGTACCTACACTGTATATCCAAAGACCTCTAATTGCTTAACCCTGCCTACTTGGAGACTCATACTCTCAATAGTTAGATGTTCCTGAGTTAGAGTAGCGTTTGTACCCATTATCATTGAGAATCAGAGTGGGGTTAATGTTCTGGACATATGGGCTCGGTCAATGTGCTCGTTACGAGTGATGTTTATAGGTTTTAGGTATATTTTTGTCACGTACCAGGATATAGTGGATGTAGTTTGTTTTGCAAGCTATCCAATCAGCTCAGATAACGCTATTCTGCTATTAACGCTAAATAAATGTGAGGTTATCCATTTTGGTGGCAAAAACAGGAAAGCAGACTATTATCCAAATGGGGGCCGACTAGGAAAAGAGGAGATGCAGCGAGACCTGAGTGTCATGGTACACCAGTCATTGAAAGTAGGCATGCAGGTGCAGCAGGCAGTGAAAAAAGCGAATGGTATGTTAGCTTTCATAGCAAAAGGATTTGAGTATAGGAGCAGGGAGGTTCTACTGCAGTTGTACAGGGTCTTGGTGAGACCACACCTGGAGTATTGCGTACAGTTTTGGTCTCCAAATCTGAGGAAGAACATTATTGCCATAGAGGGAGTGCAGAGAAGGTTCACCAGACTGATTCCTGGGATGTCAGGACTATCTTATGAAGAAAGACTGGATAGACTTGGTTTATACTCTCTAGAATTTAGGAGATTTAGAGGGGATCTTATAGAAACTTACAAAATTCTTAAGGGGTTGGACAGGCTAGATGCAGGAAGATTGCTCCCGATGTTGGGGAAGTCCAGGACAAGGGGTCACAGCTTAAGGATAAGGGGGAAATCCTTTAAAACGAGACGAAAGAACTTTTTTCACACAGAGAGTGGTGAATCTCTGGAACTCTCTGCCGCAGAGGGTAGTCGAGGCCAGTTCATTGGCTATATTTAAGAGGGAGTTAGATGTGGCCCTTGTGGCTAAGGGGATCAGAGGGTATGGAGAGAAGGCAGGTACGGGATACTGAGTTGGATGATCAGCCATGATCATATTGAATGGCTGTGCAGGCTCGAAGGGCCGAATGGCCTACTCCTGCACCTAATTTCTATGTTTCTATGTTTCTATTCGGTCTCCTAATCTGAGGAAAGACGTTCTTGCCATAGAGGTAGTACAGAGAAGGTTCACCAGACTGATTCCTGGGATGTCAGGATGGCAGGAAGATTATTCCCGATGTTGGGGAAGTCCAGAACAAGGGGTCACAGTTTAAGGATAAGGGGGAAATCTTTTAGGACCGAGATGAGAAAACCATTTTCCACACAGAGAGTGGTGAATCTCTGGAATTCTCTGCCGCAGAAGGTAGTTGAGACCAGTTCATTGGCTATATTTAAGAGGGAGTTAGATGTGGCCCTTGTGGATGAAGGGATCAGGGGGTATGGAGAGAAGGCAGGTACGGGATACTGAGTTGGATGATCAGCCATGATCATATTGAATGGCGGTGCAGGCTTGAAGGGCCGAATGGCCTACTCCTGCACCTAATTTCTATGTTTCTATGTTTCTATTCGGTCTCCTAATCTGAGGAAAGACGTTCTTGCCATAGAGGTAGTACAGAGAAGGTTCACCAGACTGATTCCTGGGATGTCAGGATGGCAGGAAGATTATTCCCGATGTTGGGGAAGTCCAGAACAAGGGGTCACAGTTTAAGGATAAGGGGGAAATCTTTTAGGACCGAGATGAGAAAAACATTTTCCACACAGAGAGTGGTGAATGTCTGGAATTCTCTGCCACAGAAGGTAGTTGAGACCAGTTCATTGGCTATATTTAAGAGGGAGTTAGATGTGGCCCTTGTGGATGAAGGGATCAGGGGGTATGGAGAGAAGGCAGATACAGGATACTGAGTTGGAAGATCAGCCATGATCATATTGAATGGCGGTGCAGGCTCGAAGGGCCAAATGGCCTACTGCTGCACCTATTTTCTATGTTTCTATGTTTCTATTCATAAATACAATCAAGTCAAACTCTAAAGAGCAAAGGGGAAGATACAGAGTGCAAAATATAGTTCTCAGCATTGTAGTGCAACGGTCCCAGAGAGAAAAGAATGTTTCCTCTACACATGAATTGGATTATGCCCCCTGTAAGGTGGACTGAGTGGCAGATGTGATTGTCCTGAGCATTCCTCTTACTCCCAGCTCCAACCCTGACCTGCCCTTGGAATATTTCCTGCCCCTTTCCAGAGTGGAGCCCGCATCCTGCCCCTGACTATCTCTTTGTGATTTTAGTCCCCGTGTCGAGGGCAGCTGGTCCCCCCCTGACCGATCCACACACCCGGCAGAAGGAGAGAGGCATCGGATTGTTAGCCTGTCCTTCGCACTCGCCACTGAAGCCTGCCAACGCAGACAGATCATGGCAGGTAAAAGGCACAGAACTAACACGCAAACTCACCAGCTTCTGCTCACTGGCTTCTGGTAAACCAGCCTTGCACTAACCGGCTACTAGCAACTGGTTTCCCCTGATTAACTTTTGTTAAACTCCAATAACCAGCTTTACTTTCTGCTAACCGCTTTCAACTAACCAAATTTTGTTAACTGGTACTGTGTGTAAGAAGGAACTGCAGATGCTGGTTTACAGACACAAAAATAACTCAGCGGGTCAGGCAGCATCTCTGGAGAAAAGGAACAAGGTGATGTTTCAGGTCGAGACCCCAAAAGTCACCTATTCCTTTTCTCCAGAGATGCTGCCTGACCCGCTGAGTTACTCCGGCTTTTTGTGTCTATCTTTTGTTAACTGGTGTCTTGTAATCAGCATTGAAGAAGGAACTGCAGATGCTGGAAAATCGAAGGCAGACAAAAGTGCTGGAGAAACTCAGCGGGTGCAGCAGCATCTATGGAGCGAAGGAAATAGGCAACGTTTCGTGCCGAAACGTTGCCTATTTCCTTCGCTCCATAGATGCTGCTGCACCCGCTGAGTTTCTCCAGCACTTTTGCCTACCCTCTTGCAATCAGCATCTGTTAATCGGCATCTACGGACTGGGTTTCCACTCATCTATATTGCACCCATGTGTTTCTGGGCCAATACAGCCCATCACACCCACAGCCCGCTGTAACAGAGCGCACGGCAACACAAGTGACTAGTTCCTCGCTTCAGCACGGTGAAAATGCACTAGAAGCAATCTCTGGAAATCACATTTTGGAATGTGAGAATGTCTCGTGTGTCTGGTTTAATTTACGGTGTTTACAGTCAGCTTCTGCGATCCTTGTACTGCAAAGTGAACACAAACACAGCCTGTTCCGAGCGTTGGTTGATGAATGAATGAGGCCATAAAAGAGTCATCGGTTTATTACACCAGAGAAGGGCACAAGCCCGTCTTTGCCCATTGCCCCCGGAGAGTGCAGTATGAACTGCTCGCCCTGTTCCAATCCATCGTGTTCATTAATAAAGGTGAATTATTGGCCCGAATGCGCTTCAATGATCAACATGTTGTTGATCTGGATTTTGGCAAGGAAGTCCCCAATTATTAATCACAAATACATCACCGGGAAGTGAAGTCAACCTTGCCTGCATAACCACTTGCAGTGCAACCTACAAGGAGAGTAATGCCCCCGTCCCACTTAGGAAACCTGAACGGAAACCTCTGGAGACTTTGCGCCCCACCCAAGGTTTCCGTGTGGTTCCCGGAGGTTTTTGTCAGTCTCCCTACCTGTTTCCACTACCTGCAACCTCCGGGAACCGCACGGAAACCTTGGGTGGGGCGCAAAGTCTCCAGAGGTTTCCGTTCAGGCTTCCTAAGTGGGACAGGGGCATTAGACACAGGCTGAACGCACACACACACACACACACACACACACACACACACACACACACACACACACACACACACACACACACACACACACACACACACACACACACACACACACACACACACACACACACACACACACACACACACACACACACACACACACACACACACACACACACCTGCCCTAGCAGGGGCAACATTGACTAAAGGTCTCTCTGCACTGTCTGCCCACTCCCTCATACACTCCATAGAACAGTGCCAGCATGTGTGTGATACAGAGACTATTATTTGACCCTGTAGCCTGGACCCATTATTGACGGAGTCCTACCCAGGGCCCCTGTTGAAGCAGACTTCAGCAGCTTTGGCCATTGAATCTGAACGTTCCCATTCTGTTCTTAAAACTCCATCTGGTTCACGCTGCACGTCAAGGAAAATAATTTGTGGAGAGGAGGAATGGGTGACGTTTCGGGGTCGAGAACCTTCTTCAGACTGATGTCGGGGGGATGGGGCAGGACAAAGATAGAAAGTTTTGTGACGTCAGATAGCCTTTGCTTTCTCTCTCCATCCCCTCCCCCTTCCCAGTTCTCCCACTAGTCTTACTGTCTCCGACTACATTCTATCTTTGTCCCGCCATCAGTCTGAAGAAGGATCTCGACCTGAAACGTCGCCCATTCCTTGGTTCTTGGTTTCTTGGTCCTCCAAAATATTCCAACTGGAATTTAAACTGGAGGTGGTGGAGGGAGGGCTTAAGCCAGAAAGGGTTATTGGGAAGAAAGAGCTACTTTAAATTTAGTTGCATCTGGTTGGGTAACTATAGTTGGGTGGAGATTATTCCATGCTTTAATTGTGCGAGGGAAGAACAAATTTCTGTACACATCTGTCTTGGTAGCTGGAATCCTTCTCTCCAGAGATGCTGCATCACCCACTGAGTTACTCCAGCATTTTGTATCTACCTTCGATTTAAACCAGCATCTGCTGTTCTTTCTTACACAAAGGGGAAATAATTTGCTGCCTTTACCTAATGTGGCCAACCTGTTCCTCGAGACCCACACAATTCTGATTCTGAATGGGGTCCAAATTGGCCAGCAAGTCACTAAAGATAGACACAAAATCCTGGAGTAACCCAGTGGGCAGGCAGCATCTCTGGATGCCGGAAGGAATACGTTTCGGGTCGAGAGCCTTCTTTAGACTGAGAGGCAAGGGAGAGGGAAACGAGAGATAAGGAAGGGTAAGGTGTGAAAATGAGAGATCAAAGGGGATGAAGCTCAAGGAAAATGTAGAATAGATCTGGTAGAATATATGTCGCTAAATATAGGATAGAATGTAAGAGAGGGTGATGGATGATAGGATAAGTATAGAAGGTAGACAAAAGTGCTGGAGAAGCTCAGCGGGTGCAGCAGCATCTATGGAGCGAAGGAAATAGGCAACGTTTCGGGCCGAAACCCTTCTTCAGACGGAAGGAAAACACTGGATGGGTCTGGAGGGGCGTGAATGGGAGCAGAACAAGCTGTTGGATTTGGTTTGGGAGGTGGTGCAGGGACGGTTCAGTGTTGCTGATTTCCTCATTTAACCCAACGTGAAGCATGTGCCTCTGGTTCCTTTCAGCTAAAACCCTAGCCGAGCTGGAGAAGTGGGACGAGGTGAAAACCAGTGAGAGGGTGAAGGACAGAAGGCGGCCAGATGATGGCGACTCGGAGGTGAAGCTGGACAGAAACCTCCTTGCTTTATCGGGACACAGAGTGGCAGCCAATGCAAACTCAGGGTATCGTCAAGAATTGGACAATTCAAATTCAGGATAGGCGTCCCCTGTCTCGGAGCCAAATGACAACAGGGAAGGGAGCAACCAATGTTCTGGAAGACAAAGAACCCCCACTGACCCCAAGACTAATGTATGAGTGGGGGCAGGATCTCACCTTGGGAGAAGGTGACAACTCTGCTGCCAGTCTGAACCCCAGAGGCAGTGAATCGGTGTTCAACAGGCAGGTTGTTAAATAACCTCAGTCCCGTTGTGGTGGTGGTAGATTGCTGTCTTGGTCTGGAGCAACTGGTTGGAGAGGTCGTGGCAAGCAAGACAGCGATAGTAGCCAGACTGCCCAAGAATGGGGCAGCCTGTGAGATCTGTTGAGACCAACTCCCCTCACTCAGTCTCCTAGCGACTCATTGAATCTCCAAGACCATGCTCCTCGTTGCTCACTTTGGTATATCCACCCCATCTCAGTCAGAAGGTAACCTCTGCCAGTGAAGGACTCCTGCCTTGGGGGGGGGGGCTTGGCTGCAGAACAAAGACTGGAGGGATTGAAGTGACCCAGCTTGTCCTTAGAATCAAAGTGAGATTTCACTGTTGCTTCTGATCAGTTTCCCACCTCACACATTGATGAAGGATCAGCCCAGATTGCAGAGCGGGTCTGGTGATCTGACCATTGTTAGGTTGGTGGTATCAGTCTCTGCATCTGGGGAGGGTCTTTAACTGCTCAGTTGCTGGGTTAAAATGTCAGACATCCTAGAGATTCGTTCCCCCACCCTCAACTCTCCCGTCCAGTAACTCCCTACATATGGGGCTCATTGCCTTTAACTCCCCCGCCCCACACTATGTATCACTAACCCTTCACCTTGGACACTTCAGAGATCAGCCTTGATCCCACATAGACAAAACTATGCACAGTTCTGAACTAATCAGCTCTCAGCTGTAATATTTTAAAATCAATGCATTTCAATTAACATACAACTAAGTTCATAAAGAGCGTGCAACACCATGAGAGGAATAGATCGGGTAGACGCACACAAAGTAAGAGGGCAGAGGGCATCGGTTTAAGGTGAATGGGGAAAGATTTAACAAGAAGCTGAGAGGTAACTTTGTCACACAAAGGGTGGTGGGTGTATGGAGTGAGCTGCCGGAGGAGGTGGTCAAGGCTGGGACCATCGCAAACTTGAAGAAGCACTTGGACAGGTACATGGATAGGATAGGTTTAGAGGGATATGGGCCAAACCCAGGCGGGTGAGAATAATATAGATGGGACATGTGGGTCGGTATGGGCACGTTGGGCCGAAGGGCCTGTTTGTACACTGTATGACTGGAAAACAGCAGCATCTGTGGAAACCGTTCATGTTTCAGCTTTTGTTCATCGTTGTCATGTGTAGTCTTTTGGCTGACTGGATAGCAGGCAACAAGAAAGCTTTTCACTGTACCTGAGGTTGTATGATTACAGTCGAGCCATCGACGGGGCAAAGTCCAGGTCAACGGCTTTGTGTTGGAACAGCGACATGTTTGAGTGTTAAAAGCAAGTCCGGAAACCGGGAGAAAAGGAGGTGAAGAGAGTGTGAGAAGACACGTGTTGGAGAGAGGCCAGGTGGGATAGAATGAGAGAGGACGGAAGAATGGTGCAAGGCAGGAGAGGGTGAATAATAAAGTGAGTGGATGGGTCAGGGGCACGGTGGGGTGGAGTGGAAGAATGGTGACCAGTATCTGTAACATGAGAAACTAAAGTAATGTCACAGGTTGAGTCAGTAATGTGCTCGCCGTCACCCAAACCCACCAAGTTACTACTTCTGGAAGTTTCTGTTATGTTTGTACGGTCGGGGAATTGGGAATTGCAATCGCAGAAAGCACAGCGGAAATCTCCACTTCACATTAGTTCCTGCCCAGAATTGCCCCTGAGAAGATGGGGTACCAGGCTTTTTATTTTTTGAATTTGTTTTATTAGAAGCAGTTGTACAGGGGTCAGGATATCGACATAACAGTGATACAACTATTGTAAAGCTTCATTTTTAACATTGAAACCTACATTTAAAAAAAAAAAAAGAAAAAAAAAGAGAGGAAAAAGAAGAGGATGAATAAAGAGAAGTACAATAAAAAAAAGCAAGAAAAAGACCCCTAAACTACTAAAGAAATGCAAGAGGAAAGACTGTTCTGTAGTTGCAGAAATTCAGTGAAAGGCAACCATGTCTTGAGAAACTGATCTGCTTTTTCAGCCAAGACAAGCCGACATTTTCCAAATGTAGTGTCCCAGACAAATCAGTAATCGGTACGAAGCTTTTGTTTAGCTGCTGGAGTTGTGTTGTGAAGGCAGCATAGTGCTGTTGGCAGGGAGTGCTCAGAGCCTTTGGCCATAATGATCAGGGAGCAACGTTATATTTTTTCAGGTCAGGATGCAAGTGCTGCACCCGGCAAGTGCTGCCCCCTCCCCCGCTGCTTGTGGGTAGATGTTGCAGGTCTGACAGGGGCTGTCAACAAGTCAAGTCAAGTCACTTATATTTCTATAGCACATTTAAAAAACAACTCTCGTTGACCAAAGTGCTTTACATTGGTGGAGGTACTAACGTTATACAACATTGGTTCATATATTGAGGGGGGATCTTATAGTAACTTACAAAATTCTTAAGGGGTTGGACAGACTAGATGCAGGAAGATTGTTCCCGATGTCCAGAACACGGTGTCACAGTTTAAGGATAAGGGGGAAATCTTTTAGGACCGAGATGAGGAAAACATTTTTCACACAGAGTGGTGAATCTGTGGAACTCTCTGCCACAGAAGGTAGTTGAGGCCAGTTCATTGGCTATATTTAAGAGGGAGTTAGATGTGGCCCTTGTGTCTAAAGGGATCAGGGGTTATGGAGAGAAGGCAGGTACAGGATACTGAGTTGGATGATCAGCCATGATAATATTGAATGGCGGTGCAGGCTCGAAGGGCCGGATGGCCTACTCCTGCACCTATTTTCTATGTTTCTATGTAAGTACATACATAAATACATACATATAGCCCTCCCTCAGGATGAGTTTTAAGTCTCAACTTAAAAGAGTCGATGGAGGGGGCAGTTCTGATGGGAAGGGGGATGCTGCTGTTCCACAGTCTAGGAGCTGCAACCGCAAAGGCTCAGTCGCCCCTGAACTTATGCCTAGACTGCGGGATGGTCAGTTGCCCCAAGTCGGCCGATCTGAGGGACCTGGAGGTGGAGTGGTGGGCAAGCAGACTTTTGATGTAGGTGGGGGCAAGCCCATTGAGGGCTTTGTAAACATAAAGAAGGATCTTGAAATGTATACGGAACCGCACAGGGAGCCTGTGGAGAGAGGCCAGGATCGGGGTGATGTGGTCCCTCTTTCGGATGCCCGTCAGGATTCTCGCTGCGGCGTTTTGGACCAATTGCAGGCGGGACAGGGAAGATTGGCTGTTGCCAGTGTAAAGGGAGTTGCAGTAATCGAAGCTTTAGGCAGTGGTTCTTGCAGTGCCTGCAGTGGTTCACATCTGTGGAAAAGCCTGGGTTGATGTTTTCAGAAATGTCCTGCACCTGATTGAGTCCGTTAACACCGCCTTACCCGTCTGAAGAAAAGACACTCAGCGGGTCAGGCAGCATCTCTGGAGAACATGAATAGGTGACGTTGCAGGTTGGGATCCTTCCTCAGACTAATTGTGGCAATAAGTGTGTGAAAAGGAACTGCAGGTGCTGGATTATACCAAAGATAGATACAAAGTGCTGGAGTAACTCATCGGGTCAGGCAGCATCTCTGGAGAAAAAGAATGGGTGACGTTTCAGGTCGGGACCCTTCCTCAGACTGATCAGTGGTCCTGGGGTGAACTCCCTCACCATTCCACTTTCAATCTGAAGGATGCCGTACCGAAATGCCACCCATCCTTTCCCTCCAGAGATGCTGCCTGACCCGCTGAGTTACTCCAGCACTCTGTGTTGTGGCAATGAGTTGATTGGTAAGAGGCATGATGTATAGGTGATTGATAGATAGGTAAGAAGGTGAGCGAGTGGAGTTGAAATTGTCAGGGTTGAGTTGGGAGGAAATGTTTTTGGAAAGTTGGGTGCATTCCAATGGGAGAATGGAATGGCAATTTGCCAATGAGAGCGTTTCAAGGATCTTTGGAAATCATGGAGGTGAATTGCAGGAAAAGGCCGACTAACTTCTCAGGAACGTTTCTACGGCTGTTTGGGTTCAGTTTAACTGTTCTTTTGGGTTAGAAATTGGGATTTTGTTTGTTGCTGAGACTTAGCAGAATATTAATGCTTGAATGGGAAATAATTTAAGGAGTTCCTGTTCTTTTGGATAAGTCTATCTTCCCATTGAAAAAAACACACAAAGTGCTGGGGTGACTCAGCGGGTTAGGCGGCATCTCTGGGGAACATGGATGGGTGACGTTTTGGGTCGGGACCCATCCTCTGACTGATTATGGTAATATTGATCATTAGTCTGTATGTGGACCCCTCACCATGGCTGAGCAATGGGGCAAGAGACATCCATCCACCTCTTGCTTACACTGCCCAGTGTGCAAGAGGCTTCCTTTCCCCTCCCTCCAAACCCCACACACAAGTGATCACCCTGCGAAATAAACACTCTTTGATTGCTGGAACAGGTTGTGTGATCGGGAAGATGTAGCTACTGAAGGAACTGGAGCCAATTTTGCTCCCGACCTTCTGATCATCCCTTTGGGTTAAGCACAACACCAAGCTGGGGAACGTGACGCAAAGAATGGAATGATATGAAAATGTTTGAGCAGAGATCAATGTAAGATCTACAGTATACAATGCATTAAAGAACCTTCTGCTTCACCTGGACCATGTTTAATGCTTGCTATGCAGGGGCAGGTGGAAACTAGAACCATGTTGGACATGCAACACCTTTACAGCATTCTTCTTCTTCTTGCGTATGGCGAGCACAGCCTAAAGTTGTAGGTCAACTTGTTCTATTTGATTGCATTTGTCGAAACAGGACGGACCACGTGAAGGTTGCAATCTGCCCCCCCCCTTTACAGCATTGATATTAGACAATAGGTGCAGGAGGAGGCCATTCGGCCCTACGAGCCAGCACCGACATTCAATGTGATCATGGCTGATCATCCCCAATCAGTACCCCGTTCCTGCCTTCTCCCCCTATCCCCTGACTCCGCTATTTTTAAGAGCTCTATCTAGCTCTCTCTTGAAAGCATCCAGAGAACCGGCCTCCACCGCCCTCTGAGGCAGAGAATTCCACAGACTCACCACTCTCTGTGAGAAAAAGTGTTTCCTCGTCTCCATTCTAAATGGCTTACTCCTTATTCTTAAACTGTGTGTGGCCCCTGGTTCTGGATATTACCTGATTGAATCCGGTGTGTCATTTATGCTTTCCATTTGATCTATTTGTTTGTGCACGTTGGGTTGGTTGCATTAGTCGAAACAGGGTGGACCACGTGAATGTTGCAATCTCCCTGCCCAATGCTGGAGTAACTCAGTGGGACAGGCAGCATCTCTGGAGAAAAATAATCTAGTGCTGACCCAAAACGTTGACTGTCCATGTTCTCGAGATCAAGTCAAGTCAAGTCAAGTTTATTCGTCACATACACATACGAGATGTGCAGTGAAATGAAAAGTGGCAATGCTCGCGGACTTTGTGCAAAAAGACAAACAAACAAACAACCAAATAAACTATAAACACAATCATAACACACATATTCTTTTACATAATAAATATTGGAAGGAAAAACGTTCAGTATAGTTAGTCCCTGGTGAGAAAGGCATTTACAGTCCGAATTGCCTCTGGGAAGGAACTCCTTCTCAGCCTCTCCATTCTCACCACATGGCAACGGAGGCGTTTGCCTGACCGTAGCAGCTGGAACAGTCCATTGCAGGGGTGGAAGGGGTCTCTCATGATTTTATTGGCTCTGGAGTTGCACCTCCTGATGTATAGTTCCTGCAGGGGGGTGAGTGAAGTTCCCATAGTGCGTTCGGCCGAACGCACTACTCCCTGCAGAGCCTTCTTGTCCTTGGCAGAGCAATTCCCAAACCAGATGGTAATGTTCCCGGACAAGATGCTTTCCACCGCCGCTGTGTAGAAGCACTGGAGGATCCTCGGAGACACTCTGAATTTCCCCAATTGCCTGAGGTGGTAAAGGCGCTGCCTTGCCTTACTCACGAGTGCTGAGGCATGTGATGACCATGTCATATCCTCGCAGATGCGGACTCCCAGATATTTAAAACAGTTCACCCTATCCACAGGATCCCCATTTATCCTCAATGGAGTGTACGTCCTCGGATGATGTGCCCTCCTAAAGTCCATGATCAGCTCCTTCGTTTTTTTGATGTTCAAGAGGAGGCTGTTATCCTGGCACCAGAGTGCTTGATCAGCCACCTCCTCCCGGTAGGCCTTCTCATCGTTGTCTGAGATCAGGCCCACCACCACAGTGTCATCAGCAAACTTAATTATTGAATTGGAGCTGAACCTAGCCACACAGTCATGTGTGTACAGGGAGTACAATAGGGGGCTGAGGACGCAACCCTGGGGCAATCCTGTGCTCAGGGTGAGGGACTTTGATGTATTCCCTCCCATCTTGACTACCTGGGGCCTGGCGGTGAGAAAGTCCAGGACCCAGGCACACAGGGAGGTGTTGAGCCCCAATTCCAGTAGCTTCCTCAATGCTGCTTGACCTGCTGAGTTACTCCAGCACTTTGTGTCTTTTTTTTGTAAACCAGCAGAATTAGGCCATTCAATCATGGCGGATCTATCTTTCCTTCTTAACCCCATTCTCCTGCCTTCTCCCCATAACCCATGACACCAGTACTAATCAGAAATGTTCACCGACCTGCTGACCTTCTACCGCTCGTCCATCGAGAGCCTGCTGACATACTGCATTACAGCATGGTATGGCAGCTGCACCATGGCAGACAGGGAGAGGCTTCAGAGGGTAACCAGGACAGCGCAGAGGATCATTGGCTGCCCTCTCCCCTCCCTGATGGACATCTACACCTCCCGCTGCCTTAGCAGGGCAAAGAAGATCATCAAAGACAGCTCCCATCCTGCGTTTGGACTGTTCGACCTGCTGCCCTCTGGAAGGCGCTATAGGTGCATCAAATCCAGGACAAACAGACTCAGGAATAGTTGCTTTCCGAGAATTATATCTACTATAAATTCAAATTCACACATGCACTGACTACACCGCCCAACACGGACTTCCATCTGTATATATGTATATATGTATGTAGCGCCGCAGAATGTGTGCACCTATTCCCCCCCCATCTCCCTTCTGTTTTTTGTTTTTTCTGTTTCTTGTTTTTTGTGCTAAATTGTATGTATGCACTGAGTACGAGCAGCTTTCAGTTTCACTGTACTTGTATAGTGACAATAAATCGCATATCTATCTATCTAAATCTAGCTATCACTGTATCGATCTATTTCTTGTTTCTATATCTAGTGTTAAACAGCAAGAATGAGCATTTCGGCAAGTTGCCACATGGATACTGTGGAAACTGAGGAACTGGACGTTAGCATGAATCCTGAAGTTTAATTTAAAAGCCAACACTAGGTTCCACTCCACTCCACCATATAGACAGAAAGCCCTGGACCCACACAGGAGACTCCCAGCTTCAGGATCATTGTGAATTAGGCATTGTTTGTCTTTTTTAAACTCTCAGACAAAGGGAGGAATTAGCTCCAGCCTCCACCTAAGGAATGATGTACATTATCCGCTTCTGCCCTGGGTTTCCCAATACATCTGCCAAGACAATCTTTAACCATGAATCAATTCCAAAGCGTGTCTGGTGCCTGATGTGTTTTTAACTTCACCTTTAGTGAGCTCAAAACACGTGGCCCCAGCTTTGCCAATACAATGCCGGTTGCAATCCAAACCGGTTACAATCAGCCGACACCAACAGCATCATGGTGAACTTCACACGGAATCACAAGGTGGTGACATTTCTTCCCCCACAAATTAACAGGTTAGCGGAACAGACTCTGTGCGAGCAGTTAAAAGGTGCATGAATTAACTTGGTTAAATGAGAACTGCACTGATATTGTGATTGAATATTAGAAGAGACTAATGATCATTATCTGGCAAGGTGAAGTGTCGATGGATGGTGTAATGTGCCTCAGGGTCCAGGAGTTCAGCTGTACAGAAAACAGAAACTAGTTCAATCAATCGTCCTGTCTGTAACCAGACACACAGGGTGAGTAGTGTAGCAAGGAACTGCCTGCGTTTGGTCCATATCCCTCCAAACTTGTCCTATCCATGTACCCCTCTAACTGTTTCTTAAACATTGGGTTAGCCCCAGCCTCAACTACCTCCTCTGGCAATTGTTCCATGCACCCACTATCATTTGTGTGAAAAAGTTACCCCTCAGATTCCGATTACATTTTTTCCCCTTCACCTTGAACCTATGTCCTCTGGTCCTCTGATTCCCCTACTCTGGGCAAGAGAGTTTGGTTTGTGGTCTGTAGAACGGCATGCCAGAATAACCCCAGGCATAACCAATAACTGAAGCTACCACCTGGCACAGCTACAATACATCAACCCTGAAGAGAAAAACAGGATGCAGAAACAGCATACAATACCACGACCAGCAGGCTGGATACTCTGAAGACATAACATCTCATTATAAACATTAGGAGGGAAACACGAAAAATAGCCAACAAGCAGAGGAGACTCCAAGGACATCCCCACCCTCAATAATCATGGAACTGTGAATGGTAAGCCTGAAAACATGTGTAGACATTTACAGCCAAGGTATGAAGCGATTCCTCCTGAGCTTCCCACACAATTGGCCACTGGCCAATTAAATTCACAGGTGTCAGAGGTTATGGGGAGAAGGCAGGAGAATAGGGTTAGGAGGGAGAGATAGATCAGCCACGATTGAATGGCCCTGTAGACTTGATGGGCCGAATGGCCTAATTCTGCTCTTATCACCTACGAACTTCAAGTGAAACCAGGAAGTGTGAGAGAGCAGGGGCCAGAGCTAAAGATCCAGCATCACACAACTTGTATGTTACAGTGCTGAAGACTTGCGCCTGAGAATGAGCTGTGTTAAGATGCTCAATACTGCTGGTGCCATTTTAACAGGCAAAAAAACAAACTGTTGGAGGAACACAAAAAAGCTGGAGAAACTCAGCGGGTGCAGCAGCATCTATGGAGCGAAGGAAATGGGCAACGTTTCGGGCCGAAACGTTGCCTATTTCCTTCGCTCCATAGATGCTGCTGCACCCGCTGAGTTTCTCCAGCTTTTTTGTGTACCTTCGATTCTCCAGCATCTGCAGTTCCTGCTTAAAAACTGTTGGAGGAACTCAGCGGGTCAGGCAGCGTCTGTGGAGGGAATAGGCAGACCCAATTTAAGGTCGGGACCCTTCTTCAGACTGAAGGAGATGGGGAATAATGGACAGATGGAACTATACAGGATACTGAGTTGGATGATCATATTGAATGGCGGTGCAGGCTCGAAGGGCCGAATGGCCTACTCCTGCACCTATTTTCTATGTTTCTATTTAGGGGAGGGGAAGGAAGAGGGGTTTGATTTAACAGCCTGTTGTTGTGATGGAACAGTTTACAAGTTACAGGGCACCAACTGATATATATTGAGAACACATTGAGGACATCTCTTGTCCAGAGTTGTGGAACCGAGGTCCAGAGAACATCGTTTCAAGGTGAAGGGGAAAAGATTTAATAGGAATCTGAGGGGTAACTTTTTCTCACAAAGGGTGGTGGGTGTATGGAACAAGCTGCCAGAGGAGATAGTTGAGGCTGGGACTATCCCAACGTTTAAGAAACAGTTCGACAGGTACGTGAATAGGACAGGTTTGGAGGGATATGGACCAAACGTCGAGACCCTTCTTCAGACCCAAAACATCACCCATTCCTTCTCTCCAGAGATGCTGCCTGTCCCGCTGAGTTACTCCAGCTTTTTGGTGGGACTAGTGTAGCTGGGACATGCTGGCAGATATGGGCAAGTTGGGCTGAAGGGCCTGTTTCCACAATGTATCACTGTATGACACATTGGGGAAGCCAATGAGCCCGAAAGGTGCCATCGTTAAGTGTAAGACAGAAACAAAATGCTGGAGTAACTCAGCGGGACGGGCAGCATCTCTGGAGAGAAGGAATGGGTGTCGTTTCGGGTCGAGACCCTTCTTCAGACCCAAAACATCACCCATTCCTTCTCTCCAGAGATGCTGCCTGTCCCACTGAGCTACTCCAGCCTTTTGAGTGTGTCTTCGGTTTAAACCGGCGTCTGTAGTTCCTTGCTTCACTCTTCTCGCACATTCATTGACGTCTGGAAAGTGCCGATGTCAGCTGATTGTGCCGAGCGCAGTCGGACCGTGCTCTATAAAACCGCGCCGAGGCCACCGCGGCCGGGAGCTGGGACTCACACCCACCGACAGCACTGGCCATGGCCACTCGCTGGGGCATCTGCAGCGCCGGCAGAATCTGCCACGACTTCATGGTGGCTCTGAAGACCCTGCCGGACACCGACCACCAGGTACAGAGAGGGGAGAGGGGAGAGGGGAGAGGGGAGAGGGAGAGGGAGAGGGAGGGGAGGGGAGAGGGGGGGGGGAGGGGGAGAGGGGGAGAGGGGAGAGGGAGAGGGGAGAGGGGAGAGGGGAGGGGGGGGGAGAGGGGGGAGGGGGAGAGGGGAGAGGGGAGAGGGAGAGGAGGAGAGGGGGAGAGAGGGAGGGGGAGAGGAGAGGGGAGGGGGGGAGGGGAGAGAGGGGAGGGGAGAGGGGAGAGGGGGGAGGGGAGAGGGAGAGGGGGAGAGGGGAGAGGGGAGAGGGGGGGAGAGGGGAGAGGGGAAGAGATGAGAGGGGGGGAGAGGGGGAGAGGGGAGAGGGGGAGGGGAGAGGGGAGAGGGAGGGAGGGGGGGGAGGGGGGAGAGAGAGAGAGGGGAGAGGGGGAGGGGAGAGGGGAGAGGGGGAGAGGGGAGAGAGGGGGAGAGAGGGAGGGGAGGGGGAGAGGGGAGAGGGGAGGAGAGAGGGGAGAGGGAGATAAGGGGAGAGGGAGAGGGAAGGAGGGAGGGAGAGTGAGAGAGAAGGAGAGAGGGAGAGAGAGAGAGGTAGGGGAGGAACTTACCAATTCAGGAAGATCCAGTTCTAACAGGGAGATGGTGGAGTGGAGAGAGGGGAGAGGGAGGGGAGAGAGGGGAGAGAGGGGGAGAGGGGGAGAGGGAGGGGGAGAGAATCAAAAGGCAGAGATAGGGAGAGAAGGAGAGGGGAGAGGGGCCACACACGCTCTCCCCTCTCTACTGAAAGGAGGGAGAGATAAGGAGAGAAGGAGAGGAGGGAGTCACAGGATGGGCGAGAGCAGAGGAGAGTGGGGAGAACGGGTGAGAGGGGAGAGTCGGAGAGAGGGAGGAGAGAGTGGAGATGAGGGGAGTCAGAGGAGATGGAGAGAGAGAGAGTCAGAGGAGGGCCCAGAACCAGGGGCCACACAGTTTAAGAATAAGGGGTAAGCCATTTAGAACGGAGACGAGGAAATTGTCCCTAGTGTGTGTAGGATTGTGCTGATGAACGGGGCTCGGTTTCCGCGCTGTATCTAAACACCATTTGGCATTTAAGACACTCTTGGCTCACCGCCATCTAAAGACAGCGACCGTGGAGAGCTGGAACTGAGCAGTTGCTGTAATCATGTCTTGTGTAGGAAGGAACTGCAGATGCTGGTTTTCACCGAAGATGGACACAAAATGCTGGAGTAACTCATTGGGACAGGCAGCATCTCTGGAGAGTAGAAATGGGTGACGTTTCGGGTCAAGACACTTCTTCAGACTGATGTCAGGGTAGAGGGAGAGACATAGTTAAGGAAGTGTAAGGTGTGAAAATGACAAAGGGAATGGAGATCAAGGAATATGTAGAATAGATCATGGTTAGCTGGGATTTCCTTTAACCCATTCCCTGTCCTATTTTCGCACCTTACACATCTTCAGTCTGAAGAAGGGCTCTGACCCGAAACGTCACCCATTTCTCAATAGACAATAGGTGCAGGAGTAGGCCATTCGGCCTTTCGAGCCAGCACCGCCATTCAATGTGATCATGGCTGATCATCCCCAATCAGTACCCCGTTCCTGCCTTCTCCCCATATCCTCTGATTCCGCTGTTTTTAAGAGCCCTATCTACCTCTCTCCTGAAAGCATCCAGAGAACCTGCCTCCACCGCCCTCTGAGACAGAGAATTCCACAGACTCACCACTCTCTGTGAGAAAAAGTGTTTCCTCGTCTCCGTTCTAAATGGCTTACTCCTTATTCTTAAACTGTGGCCCCTGGTTCTGGACTCCCCCAATATCGGGAACATGTTTCCTGCCTCTAGCGTGTCCAAGCCCTTAACAATCTTATATGTTTCAATGAGATACCCTCCCATCCTTCTAAACTCCAGAGTGTACAAGCCCAGCTGCTCCATTCTCTCAGCATTTGACAGTCCCGCCATCCCGGGAATTAACCTTGTAAACCTACGCTGCACTCCCTCAATAGCAATCCTCCTCTCCAGAGATGCTGCCTGTCCAGCTGAGTTTCACCAGGTTTTTGTGTCTATCTTTGGTTTAAACCAGCATCTGCAGTTCCTTCCGACACATCCTTATCTATGTATCTCCCTCTCCCCTGACATAGAATAGTAGAATAGTTTCTTTATTGTCATTGTAACATGAACCATGTACAACGAAATTTAAAAATGTCAGCCAGTCAGTGCACCATTCAAACATTTCTAAAAGCTAACGATATATACAAGGTAAAATATTAAAAAAAGATAAACAACTAAAATAAATATCATGAAAATAGCACGCATAAACACCCAACCCTCCATCCTTCTGTCGATTTCACAGTGTACCACAGTCCCTTAGTATGTATCGCCCCTGCGTTCCTTGGCAGCTACATTCAGTGCCTATATAGCAGTGGGGTAAAAACTGTTTTTAAGTCTGTTTGTCCTTGTCCGTGTAGATCTGTACCATCTGCCTGACGGCAACAGTTCAAACAGGGAGTGTCCGGGGTGGGAAATGTCCTTTATAATATTCTGGGATTTTTTGGTGCAGCGGGAACTGTGTAAGTCCTCCAAGGTAAGGAGAGGGCAGCCGACAATCCTCTGGGCGTTGTCAATGGCCCTCTGGAGCGCTTTCCTCTGAGCCGCTGTGCAGCTGGTGTACCATACGCATACACAGTTGGTTAGGATGCTCTCAATGGAGCACCGATAAAAGGACAGCAGCAGTCTCTGAGTGATGTTATTCTTCCTGAGCACCCTCAGGAAGTGCAGTCTCTGCTGGACCTTTTTCAGCAGCGCAGAGGTGTTCACTCTCAGTCTTCAGACATCAGTCTGAAAATGGGTCTCGATCCAAAACGTCACCCATTCCTTCTCTCCAGAGATGCTGCCTGTCCCGCTGAGTCACTGCAATGTCTTATTCTCTCCCCAGGCTGTGGCCGTGGCCTCCCGAGACTCATCGCGAGCTCGCGACTTCGCAAAGCGGCACCAAATCCCCAAGTGCTACGGTTCTTACCAGGAGCTGGCGAATGATCCCAACGTGGGTAAGGACGATTGGGACCTCAGCAATGCCAGAATATCTTAGAGGCCCCAGGGATTTGGTTAAGCACCTTGGGTTTTACTCATTCACCAGCTATGGGAATTGCTCGGGTAAGCCACGGTTTTGTACAGTGGGTGGCTGGAACACGCTGCCTGGGGTGGTGGTCTGGTAGGGACAAATGCAATAGGACTTCAGATAGGCACATGGATATACAAGAAAAGGAGCAGTGCAGACCAAGTGATGGTAGATGGTTTATGGCAAGTAGATGGGTTGCCCCTTCCCATTCCCACACAAACCTTTCTGTCCTGGGCCTCCTCCACTGTCAGTGTGAGGCCAAATGCAAATTGGAGGAACAGCACCTCATATTTTGCTTGGGCAGCTTGCACCCAAGTGGTATGAATAACTATTTCACTAACTTCAAGTCACCCTTGCATTCTCTATCCCTCCTCATCCTACTAGTTTCATTGTCATCCTCCTTAATTTCACTGTCTGTATCCACTCGTTATCACCTTCTCCACAGCCAACAATGGACCATTGTGGGCTCCACCTTTATTTGATCATCGTTGCTGGCTTTGATTTGCTGGCTTCATACCTTTCATTCATTTGTTCTTTGTACCTTTTCATATCTCTAGTCTTCCTCTCCCCCTCTGACTCTCAGCCTGAAGAAGGGCCTCGACCCAAAACGTCACCTATTCCTTTTCAAGAAGGAACTGCAGATGCTGGAGAATCGAAGGTGGACTAAAGTGCTGGAGAAACTCAGCGGGTGCGGCAGCATCTATGGAGCAAAGTAAATAGGCAACGTTTCGGGCCGAAACGTTGCCTATTTCCTTCGCTCCATAGATGCTGCCGCACCCGCTGAGTTTCTCCAGCAATTTTGTCCACCTATTCCTTTTCTCCAGAGATGCAGTCTGACCCGCTGTGTCCCTCCAGCATTTTGTGTCTATATATTTGGGATTAGTTAAAATCTGTACCATAGTCAGCATGGACAATGTGGGTAAGGGGTCTGTCCAGTGCTGTTCAATGTTTTATTGAATATCCATAACTTTGCACTACTTGAGAGTCACCGTGATGAAGCTCCACTTTCCATGATGTTTGACTCTATGGCATAATGTTCCACAATGTCTTTGGCAGACATCGTCTATGTGGGGACCATTAACCCCCAGCACCTGAAGGTGGCCCTGCTTATGCTGCAGGCAGGCAAGAATGTCCTCTGTGAGAAACCCATGGCCATGAATCTGAAGGAGGTCCAACAACTCATCTCTGCAGCCCGGAAATGCGACCTCTTCCTCATGGAGGTGAGCGCACTCGCAACAGCCGCTCAAAAACCGCTACGCCGGAAACAGACGAGGTGGGAGCTAGAAGTTTAGTTTAGAGATACAGCGCGGAAACAAACCGAGTCCGCGCTAACCAGCGATCCCCGTACACTAGCACCCATCCACACGCTGGGAACAATTTACATATTCATCAAAGCTAATTAACCTACAAACCTGTACGTCCTTGGAGCACAGGAGGAAATTGGAGCACCCGGAGAAAACCAACGCAGGTCATTTTAATATCCGGAAGTTCAATAATTTCCCAATTTCTAGTGTCTGGAACTCACTAACAAAGCAGGAATTAGGAAAAAAGAGTAAAATATCTATATTATCCCATCATCCATCCCCATTGTTGGTGCTGCAAGGGGAGATTACATAGCTTCCTTCCTGCCAAAACAGAAATTCAACATGGGTTAGATTAAACTGTCCATTGCTCCCTTGTGCAAAATAATTAAGTTCTGTATCTGCAACATCCTAAACCTATTGTCAATGTCTGTCCCGCTGAGTTACTTTTGCAGAGATGCTGCCTGTCCCACTGAGTTACTCCAGCATTTTGTGTCTATCTTCGGAGTAGCAAATGTTCATACACAGCTGCTTTGTAGATTAGATTCCAGAATATCAGAAATCAGAAAGATTATGTGCTGTATGGGATGGCTGATGGGGTGCAAGACGAGGACGGGGACACACACACACACACACTCTGTCCCTGTGACGAATGAGGGGAGGGGGAGCAAGAGCGGAGCTGCGAGATATCGAGGAACCCCTAGTGGGAGCCTCATCTATAATGGAAGAGGTGAACCCCTGTTCCCTAACGAATTAGGACATCTCCGATTACCTGGTATGGAACGTCACCTTGGGCACAGATGCAGTGTAGATGGAGGAATTGGAAGTAGGGGATAGAGTCTTTACAGGATGGGGGTGGGAAGAAATATCATCAAGATAGCTATGGGAGTCAGTTATAATATACGTCAGTTGATAGTATGTCTCTTGTGATGGAGACGGAGACATTACGAAACGGTAGGGAGATGTCGGAGATGGTCCATGTGAATTTTGGTGTTGGATGGAGATTAGCAGTAAAGTAAAGTCGGTGAGTTCTGCATGGGTGCAGGAGGCAGCACCGATGCAGTTGTCAATGTAGCGGAGGTAGAGTTTGGGGATAGGGTCAGTGTACGCCTGGAACAGTGATTGTTAGAAGTACCCTTCAAAGAGTCAGGCATAGCTGGGGCCCATAGCTACACCTTGGATTTGGACGAAATGGGACGAGAAGTTGTTATGGGTAAGGACCAGTTCTGCTAGTTCAAGGAAAAAACAGAGGTTTTAAGACCGTCCTAGTGGGGCATGGAGGTATTACAGGCATCAAAAGCATCTACATGAGGGATTTCCCCCAGCCAGGCCATGCCTTCTTCTCGTTGTTACCGACAAGCAGGAGGTACAGAGGCTTGAAGTCCCACACACTTAAGTTCAATGACACCAGTTAGCCTCAGTAATCAGGTTCTTGAACCCACCTTCATAATCTTAATAGGTAGACAAAAATGCTGGAGAAACTCAGCTGGTGAGGCAGCATCCTATCTCAGCAAAGGAACACTAGACCATCTCTTGAACTACCTTGGACTAGTTTTCTAATTGTTGGAGTAAAGAGGTCCTTCTGCAGTCGTACAGGGCCCTGGTGTGACCACATCTGGAATATCGTGTGCAGTTTTGGTCTCCTAATTTGAGGAAGGACATCCTTGCTATTGAGGGAGTGCAGCATAGGTTCATGAGATTAATTCCCGGGATGGCGGGACTGTCATGTGAGGAAAGATTGGAAAGACTGGGCTTGTATTTACTGGAATTTAGAAGGATGAAGAGATCTTATAGAAACGTATAAAATTATAAAAGGACCTGACAAGCTAGGTGCAGGAAAAATGTTCCCCATGATGGGAGAGTCCAGAACCAGGGGCCACAGTCTTAAGAATACAGGGGAGGCACCATTTAGTACTTAGACGAGAAAAAACTTTTTCACCCAGAGTTGTGAATTAGTGGAATTCTCTGCCTCAGAAGGCAGTGGATGCTGAAGGTTCACTGGATGCATTCAAAAGAGAGTTAAATAGGGCTCTAGGGGCTCACAGCATCAAGGGATAATGGGGGAGAAGGCAGGCACAGGTTACTGAGTGTGGATGATCAGCTATGATCACAATGAATGGTGGTGCAGGCTCGAAGGGCCAAATGGCCACCTCCTGCACCTATTTTCTAAGTTTCCAAGGTACACCAAAATGCTGGAGAAACACAGCGGGTACGATTTTCCAGCATCTACAGTTCCTTCTTAAATTCTATGTTTCTATGTTTTCTATTTCACAGTAATGCTGTGATTTTTTTCTTGCAGTCTTTTCTTTTGGATTTACATGCAATTTATGTTTTTGCGTGGTGTCTGTATGTAAATGCTACAAGCAAGATTTTTATTGACCCCGTACCTATACAATAACAATGTGCATATGACAATAAACTAGACTTGGGATCCAATTTTCTCAAGACATGCAAGACTATGGCATTGGGATCTGGAACCATGCATGGCTGCAGGTTACAATTCAAATGCTAAAGTAAATTTCACTCGTTAAAAAAGGTCACAGGCTTCCATTTATTACATCTTCCTGACACGGGTCCTTTTGAGTTTTGTCTGTCATGTTTACAGGGTCTTTGGACACGGTTCTTCCCGGTCTCCCACAAGATTCGAAGTCTACTGTCTATCAATAATGTTGGGGAGATTAAAATGGTGAGAGCAGAGTTTGGCACGTGGATGCTGGGAACACCACGGCTGGTGGAGAAGGAGTTGGGTGGAGGAGTACTCTTGGACATTGGCTGCTACTGCCTACAGTTTGTCTGCATGGTGTACAATGGCGAGAAGCCAGACTCTGTCCACGCCACAGGATTCCTCACAGAGAAAGGCAAGTGTGCAATGGACCGCTCTACAAAGAGCAGTTCAAACCAAGCTCTCCCTTCCTCCATCCATATCGCTCTGAATCTGATAGAGTTGAATCTGTCCACTGGGAGCAAGCTTCCTGATGCCAGCTTTCCTTTTGTATCGCTGCAGGTGTTGACGAAACAGTGACCATCATAATAAAGTACTCCAGGAAACGCATGGCCATAGTAACTGTAACAATGGCATCACAGCTTCCCAACCAGGCAATCATCATTGGTACAAATGGCACAATCACGGTAACTCTCTCTACCTTTATACTGTGTACAATACCATTCCTTGCTTGTGATGATGGATCCGTGTTGCTCTTACCCAAAACTGGCAGCTGCAACGTCGGTTGAGATTTGATGTTCTTTTCCCAAGAGATCATTAGGCACAAAGTTCACTCTGTAGGACAGTTTTAGTCAGTGTCTGGACACATGAATGCCATAGAGTCATCGAGTGACAGTGTGGAAACGAGCCCTTTGGCCAACATGTTCCAGCTACACTAGTCCCACCTGCCAGCATTTGGTCCATATCCCTCCAAACTTGTCTTTTCCACGTACCTGCTTCTTAAATGTTGGGACAATCCCTGCCTCAAATACCTCCTCTTGTTCCACACCATTTGTGTGAAAAATGTTACCCCTCAGATTCATATTCAATCTTTTCCCCCTTCACCTTAAACCTATGTCCCCGATTCACCTACTCTAGACAAGACTGTGCATCTACCCGATCTATTCCTCTCATCATCTTATACACCTCTATAAGATCACCCCTGAACCTCCTGCACTGCAATATATAGAGTTCCAACCTACTCAACCTAATTATCAATTACCAACTTGCACGCAGTCCCCAGTTTACAATCGACTGTCTTATGTACAGCCTGTTGATACAATCAAGTGTTTGGGCCACCTGCAGGATCAATTTGCCAACTGCTGTGGGGCTGCAAGTGACTGTTTCTGACACCAACTGAATCTTGCAACCTTGAACCCAGGAAGAATCCATTCTAGTTAACACTTTTACTTCAGAGATATAGCGCAGAAACGGGCCCACAGGGTTTTCACCGACTAATGACGCTACATTTATGAAACTATATACCTGCACCCCTCGTGTCCTGTTCTACAACAGTTCCCAGGGCTCTATCTTTACCATGCAAGGCCTGTCCTGGTTTATCCTACCAAAGTGCAACAGCTCGCATTTATCTGAACCTACCACTTCTTACCCCAGTTGATCCTGATCCCATTGTAACTGTAGAAAACCCTCTTTGCAGTTCACAATACCACCAATTTTAGTGTCATCCACAAATTTGCCAACCATACCATCAACATTCACATTCTAATTATCAATATAAATAACAAACAATAGTGGACCCAGCTCCAATATCCGTGGTACACAGTAAACACAGATGAGAAATATTAATTTAACATCTCATTCAAATGGACTCATTGATCTTCCAGTGCAACTACCCCATTTAAATTGTAATTCACAAAATACTCCAGCTGTGGCCTTAGCAATGTATCAGAGTTTTCTCAATACCTCCATAAAATGTGAGTAGGATATGTGAAAATGGGAAGGCTGTGGCCTAGCGTTTGGAAGAAGACAGGAAAAGCAGACTGACACATTGTGGGCAGACACACAGAAATAAGACAAGACTTTTAGTTATATAGATGGCCAAAGGGCTAGCTTGCATGGGCATCTTGGTAGGCATGGATGGGTTGGGCCAAAAGACCCGTATTTGCTCTGTAAGACCATGAATTCAGCTTGGTCTAACCAATATTTTATACAATGTCGGGAATGCTACATCTTCTGCTCTGCCATTTATATTTTGTTCCAAGGTACCAGGGCACATGTGGTGTCCCACAAGCCTTATGGTCAATGGAGACAGAGAGGAGTTCCCACTGCCAACTCCATCTCAGCCCCTCAACTTCACTTCAACAGTACAGGCCTACGGTACGAGGCTGAGGAAGTACGGCAGTGTCTTAAGAAAGGTAAATGAGCATCTGCCAAATACCACTTGCCAGTGCCACTAAACATGCCGCACATCCTGTTGGATTCCCAGCACACAAACTGCCCTGTGCACCATAGGGAGACATTCATTGATTTAACAGGACACATTTCCAGTGGTTTGAAGAAATTGGGAGGAGGGGGGGGGGGGGGGGAAAGAAGAGAGGAGTGATAGAAAAATGGGATAATATGAATCAAAGCTTCAATATTACTAGTCTACTGAACCACCAACATTATAGAGAGAACCTTTCCCATTTTTACTGAACTACCAGATTCAGATTGCGTTCCCGGATTTGGTGCGAGTTAGTGCTCCCTGCTTGTAAAAGGAACTACGTGCACAAGATATTTTGAGAGCAACTGTGTTTCTGTTGTTTTACTTGCAGGACTGAAGGAGTGCCCCCAGCTGACACTGTCCGACAGCGAGCTGATCATGAGCATTCTAGACGAGGCTCGGCAGCAGATCGGGGTTGTCTACTGTCAGGATACAGCTTGAAGGCAAGAACTCAGCTGTGTAGTCACCAACTGTACTGGGACTGGTGCGCACAGACACCATTAAAAACAGTCACATGTCCTTCATGCAGATTTGTGTTGCAATGCTATTCTGAAGACTGCGAATCTCCTGGCAGGCAGCATTGCTTCAAAGATGTAAAGTTGTATAAAGAAATATCAAGTATGACCTGAAGATTGAATTCATCACAATAAACTGCACCAAACATGCGAACACTGCACTGATTTGATCACCAATCACTGCATCTCACAACAGCTGAGGAAACCGAGAGATGGGTCCCCATCTTTTCCCCATCACTACCAGCTTCTGGTACTTCAATGAAATTCTGGGCAACGTGTGGCATTTTCTCATAAAGGCTTTATTGTAGATGATTCACATTACAGCCACCCTTAAAATTTCTGGAACTGTTTCTTGGCTCCTGCGGCCTTGGTGACTTTGAGGACGTTGAAACGCACTGTCTTACTGAGGGGCCGGCACTCCCCAACAGTCACACTGTCTCCATTCTGCACATCCCTGGAACAAGCAACAAAGCAGTCAGACCAATGAACAAACCTAGCCTTGGTTAATTACACAAAAGCTCAATATCAGGACTAAGCAGAAAGGGGCACGGGCTCATTGGATAAATTATAAACTCATGCCAGCAGGATCGCCACAGTAATCAGGAATTACATCCATTGCATTTCTTCCCCAGTCCATAGACTCTTCAGATGCTATTCTCCCCAAGAGCCTTTAAACTCAACATTCACATCACTAAAGTTAAAAAACAAAACAAATTACTGAGTAAACTTAGTGGGCCAGACCATCGTGGAGAGAAAGGATTCTGATGAAGAACCTCAACCCAAAATGTCACCTATTCCTTTTCTCCAGAGATGCTGTCTGATCCACAGTTTACTCAGTAATTTGTTACTCCAGCATTTTGTGTCTATCTACAGGGAAGTGGTCAGGTGAGGTTTCAGGTTGGGAGCCTTCCTCATACTCAGACACTCATACACAGATGCCGAGTTTCTTTGCTCATGACTCCAGTGTTTGCAGTCTTTCATGTTTCTATTCCTATCACCACCCTTTTGATGACTGGGTTACATTAGTTCCCACATTACAAGTCTACAAACCCTCGGTGCAAAATTAAGTGTGGGGGTGAGAGGGGAAAAATTGAAAAAAAGCTTTTAAGTTTCAGCTGAGGGACCTTTTGGTTAATTGCACTGCAGGATGCAACCAGAGTCAAAAAGGCTGATCCCAACATTAATCCAGTTTGTGGAATTAGGAGATTCCATTCAGACTTGGCTATCCCTGCTTTCGTCAACTACTCAGCATAGAAACAGCACTGTAAAAGAAATGCAGATCTGGAAAGCAACAGGAGTGGAATGCACAGTGCTTGGGCTAACACCAGTACCCCCCCCTCCCCACCACTTAAATGTCTGCCGACTAATTCTCTCTCCTCTAAACAAAAGTATGACCATAAAACAGAAGCAGCAATTGTGCACAGTACAACCAGACAAATAAGAGTGTACCTGAAGCAAGGGGACAGGTGCACAGACATGTTCTTGTGTCGCTTCTCAAAGCGGTTGTATTTCCTGATGTAGTGCAGGTAGTCTCTGCGAATAACAATGGTCCGTTGCATCTTCATCTTAGTGACTACACCTGGGTAAGTAGGAGATGATGGGTAAAACATCCTTAGAGTCACACCATGTATTACAGAGGCCAACAGTATTTAGTGACTTAAATGTAGGATACAGACTAGAATCATAATCAGAACTACGTTGTCCAACAGCTCACAGCCTCAGACTTTTCTCCTTCACCAACCCCCGGGCTGGAGAGTGCAATCACTAAACACAACCCTCTTCTCCAACTACACCAACCGTTATTTGTGATGATCCCGCAGTTAAAGCTCTAGACTGGTTTCCAACAAGAGGAACTTAAAAAACCAAATAACCCTGACAACATAACATTCCCACAAAAGGAAGCAAAAACCAATATACAGCATAGATTCTGATATTTTCTCCCTTGGAGAGGAGTAGTCTTTATGCTTGCTTGCTTATTTCTATCCCCCATAGTTAATGAGCAAAAGCAACCCCACTCAGCACAAGACGTGGATACAAGGAATTGCAGATGCTGATTTCCCTGTACTGTAGTAAGTGCTGGAGTAACTCAGCAGGACAGGCAGTATCTCTGGAGAACAAAGCTAGGTGACGTTTCAGTTTGGAACCCTTCTTCAGACACTCAGCACCAAAACAGATATCTGGGTGACACAACAGGGTATCACCATACCAGAGTCTGCTGGAAAGCACCAAGTTACTCTCCAACCAATCCAAATGACCACCTTTGCATGCAGTTTTCTAACCCCACCCAGAATACAGTATGCACATTGCTAGTCCTCATGGGATGTCCTCAATAGTCGAGATCCTGCATTGAAAGGACCGAGAGTTAAACCAATCCACAGCCAGGGTCAAATTACCTCTTGCATACACTTCCATATCAACTGTTCCATTTCAGATCAGGTACAGGGCCAGTTCATACACCCACATCTACATATTACCAAATAGCTTTAACCTAATATCCACCCTACCTGTCAGGATGCGACCTCGAATAGACACATTCCCGGTAAATGGACACTTCTTGTCAATGTAGGATCCATCAATGGCCTAGGAGACAAAGGATCATGCAACACATTACTGGGGGAGGAAAGGTAAATTGTGCGGCAAATAAGCCCAATTGCAACAAAGTACAAATGTTGCGAATCAGGCCTGCGTGAAAATCAAATGCCAATTGTGTTTCAATACGTAATAGCTTAGGTTAAGGAATCAAGGGACGTGGAGTTAGTGCAGGAAAGGGCAGTGAAATAAAAGATCAGCAATCATCTCACCAAAGGACAGTGAGGCATGAGGGGTACAGGGGCTCAGTCTTGCTTCTTGTAGATGGCAGGAAGAAAATTTAGGTTAAAAATCTGAACATGAGACTGCAGAACAACAAAAAGATTCATCACGTAATTAGAAAGACAAGAGGTACATTGGCTTTCAGTGCAAGACATTAATGGAATCAAGGAATAAATGCTCGAAAATGTCGTTGATTAACTATGATCCTACTGCATGGTGGGTCAGATGGAAATCTAAGAACTGCAGATTCTGGTTTACAAAAACAAAAGGCACAAACTGGTGGAGTAACTGAAAGGGTTGGACAGCCTCTCTGAAGAACATAGGTAACTTTTTGTGTCAGAACCTTCCGAATGAAGAAGGGTTCAGCCCTGAACATCGCTTATCCATGTTCTCCACAGATGCTGTCTGACCCGCCGAGTTACTCTAGCACTTTGCGTCTGACTTTAAAGAAGCAATTGAGATCAGACCAGGCGCTATAATTTAGAATTTCGCCCAGAGTGTTGATCCTAATGTTACTTCTAGTGCGAGAGTGTGCAGGGGCCGCATCAGTGAAGCCATTAGGCTGTGTCTTCAGCATCTCGGTGAGACTCGGAAGACCATCGTGAGAAATACCATCATCTGCTGCCCGGCACCTCTCATATTAATCCCTCTCGAGGAGATTGCGATCAGCACCGCCACAGACCGACCCACCCACCCCACCGACCAAGCCCCCGGCCTCACCTCCCGCGGAGTCTTGAAGCCCAGGCCCACGTTCCGGTGGTAGCGCGGCACCTTCTCCTTGGAGCCTTCGGCCGCCAACACCCGCTTCTTGTTCTGGAAGACGGTCGGTTGCTTCTGGAAGGCGCGCTCGGTCTGTGGAGGGGATGCAGGAGAAAGTCAGCGCGGTTACAGCCTTGGGCCTACACACCTCCCCATACATCCACCCGGCCTTGGCCTTGGTCACCGCACACACTGTCCCGGTCCCAGGCCCGGCCCAAAACACAAAACGCGCCCCGGCCTCGACTACAGCCCAGGCCCCACTCACACACACACGGACTTGGCTGGATCACCAGGCCCGGGGTCCGGCCACACATCCCGTCCCGTTCCCCCCCCCCCGGCCTTGGCCTCAGCTCCAGCCCCACACACCGCCCCAGACTCCCCCCACCACACACACACCTCCCCTCCCGGCTCCGGCTGCCCTCACAGCCGCCCCCTCGCCCCCTCCCCGGTACCTGGTTGTCCGCCATCTCGGCCGCCGCGCGTTGACGAAAGAGAGCGAAGACAGGCCACGGGGTCGCTTAAGCGCCACTGCACGGAAGGAAATGACGCGCAGTGTGGGCGGAAGTTCTCATTGATCTGCTGGAGTTTGGGCAGATTGGGCGCCGCCATGTTGTCTGCCCCGCTTTCAGCGTATGAGTCAAGTAGGCCCAGCGCCCATGCAGAACAAAGATCTCCGCTATAGCATCTTTGATGCAGAAGACCTCCAAATAATCATCATCATCATCTCCAGAAAAAGAGAGAGTCCTACAGCATTACTTAAGGATAAGGGGGAAATCCTTTAAAACCGAGATGAGAAGAACTTTTTTCACACAGAGAGTGGTGAATCTGTGGAACTCTGCCACAGAGGGTAGTTGAGGCCACAGTTCATTGGCTATATTTAAGAAGGAGTTAGATGTGGCCCTTGTGGCTAAGGGGATCAGGGGGTATGGAGAGAAGGCAGGTACGGGATACTGAGTTGGATGATCAGCCATGATCATATTGCATTTCGTTGTCTCTGTACTGTACACTGACAATGACAATTAAAATTGAATCTGAATCTGAATGGCGGTGCAGGCTCGAAGGGCCGAATGGCCTACTCCTGCACCTAATTTCTATGTTTCTATGTCTACTATTTCCAGTGCTGATTTGTGGGGTTTGTGGAAACTGAAGGAAGTGAGAGATTCAGACATGTCTACGGATGAAGCGTGTAAGGGAAGGAACTGCTGGTTTACATCGAAGATAGACGCAAAATGCTGGAGTAACTCAGCGGGACAGGCAGCATCTCAGGTGTCGATGGGACACCTACAACAAAGATACCATATCACACGGGACCAAAAACTGGATAACTCAATAACAAGCAGTTGAAAGACAAAAACTGCCGCTGCAATTACAGAAAATACTGGAAATGTTAATGGATTTACTGATGAAAAATTGTTTTAACTAAATCTCCTTTGACAAATGTTACATGACCTGCTGAGTATTTAGCATTTTCTGTTTTTATATCAGCGGTAAAGTAATTTCACTTAATTGCCCTTTTCATTTTTTCCCCACAGTGGGGTACAACATGGGATAGGTACAGAGTATAGCTTCTACTGTACTGCCTAAACCACTCCCACAGGACGATAGACAATAGGTACAGGAGTAGGTCATTCGGCCCTTCGAGCCAGCACCGCCATTCAATGTGATCATGGCTGATCATCCCCAATCGGTACCCCGTCCTGCCTTCCCCTGACTCCGCTGTCTTTCAGAGCCCTATCTAGCTCTCTCTTGAAAGCATCCAGAGAACCCCTGCCTCCACCGCCCTCTGAGGCAGAGAATTCCAGAAACACATCTCTCTGTGAGAATTTTTTTTTCCTCGTCTCTGTTCTAAATGGCTTACCCCTTATTCTTAAACTGTGGCCCCTGGAGTTGCAGGATGAGTCGGTTACAGAGTAAAGATTTCTCTATAATGTCCCTTCAAACACTCCAATGGTAAAAAGGGCAGGTAGAACACAAAAAATGGCAGGGGGAATCACTTATTCAACCTTTGGTGCCACATAATGACCATGAGCAGTGTCAGCATCGTGACCACTTGGAATTAGTTATGGAAAAACGTCCAGACTCCTTGTGTGCATATATGTAGTGTCAATCTCCCACGATAAATGGATTTGATGAATGTGGTCAGATTGCCCTGGGGCTCAACAATGCTAAATATCTGCTTCCAAAGAATGAGCTCTCAGTTATCCTGTGAGTTTTCAACAAAATACAGACGATAAACCACTTGGATTTTGAGTCGGGCTTTAGTGCAAGATCAAATACAAAGCTACTGTAAACATTAAAATTCATCTCTCACTTAATCATTTCTTCCTGAATAACTCCAGGTCCTTTGTTATATCACACATTGTGAATCCATTCAACATGTCTGCGTTTACAACATTTTAACTGCACATTTTATTCTTTGCTTTATTTTGTTTAAGAAAACAGCTACACATACATGAAAATGCTCATGTCAAGAGTGCCTTGACTTTCTGTTAAAGTGACATTGATATTACTGGTTAATTCAAGTTCAGCAATGGAGCAAATAGTTAAAAGATTTGGTAGTGTTTTCAGTTACATCAGTCTTCAGTTATTTCAATAAAGAAGAAAGGATTAAGTATGCAACATGTGGACTCTGGCCAAATTGAAGCAAACAGTTGAACTGAGAAAAGAATCTCGTTACACCTGTAAGATTCACACGAGGGCATTGATCAGAGAGTCCTGAAGATTAAGAAAAGTATGCTCAGATGACTAAGGAAATTCAGCATTCTTTCTCACTTGACACATCAATATTCTATAGATGCACATAGAAAGCATCCTATCGGTATGCATCACAGCTTGGTTTGGCAATTGGTCTGCCCAAGACAAGAAATTGCAGAGTTGTGGACAAACATAGTGCATCACGCAAACCAGCCTCACCCCAATGACTATTAACACTTCACAATGTCTCGGGAATGCAGCCAACACAATCACATACTGCTCACTCTCCAATCATTCCCTCTTCTCCCTTTGAGCAGACGATACAAAAGCCTGAAAGCACGTCCCACCAGTTTCAAGAACAGCTTCTTCCCTGCTATTATCAGAGTCTTGAAAGCACCTCTCATTAACTAAGGATGTGTTCCCAATCCCTCTATCTATCTTTTTACAGCCCTTAAATCCCTTCTTTTGTTGCACTTTGTATCTGTAGCACTACATTTCTCATGGTTATTTGTATTCATGTATAGATGTTTTACTTGGCTAGCACACAAAACAATGTTTTACACTGTATCTTGGTATATGAAAATGATATAAACCAAACTAATGTGTATGGATACACAAAATAAACCTGGTGTTAAGACATCACATCCTACCACGTTGAAAATCATGGACAGGAACAAACATCTATCTTTAAATATTTTCTTAAGAATTATTTAAGGGTTGTGCACTTGAACAGGAGAACATTCCATTCATGTACCTTGTACTGCATGGGTTCATGTCGTTTGTGGAATGGAAACTTATTACACACAACATTGCAGAATATGCTTGCATGTACAATAACTCCATTCAAATTCTAGCTCTTGTACTCCGTGTAAAAAGATAAATAATCCGATCAGGATCACCACATTCCTCATCTTGCACGGACAGTCAGATTCATGTAGGTTCCCCAACAACTCCTGTGAGATGTGTCAGATTTTATAAGGTTGTATTTCGCAGTCAAACTTTAATTTCCCCACTTCCTTCAGTGCTTGATGTGGCCTTCCCAGGGCTTGGGGCTGTTTGATGAAGTTCAGCAGCAGCAAAGCAAAACGTAACCTCGAGCTCCTATTCCACACCTATCTAGTCAGGAATGGGCATCATGATCAATACACCACTCGCAGACTGACACCACCAGCAAGTGTTGCAATTTACTTAAAAGATAGATGTCTGGCCAGCCAGCCAGAGGCACTGAAGACCATCCCTAACATGGGCAGCTTCACCCCACAAGCTATTGCACATTAAAAAATCCACACACTCATTACTACCAATAGTCCATAGGCAGAAGCAAATGACAATGAGCCAGCTGCATATTACTCTGAGAAAGAAAATTGATCACGTCATTAAATATTTTAAAATCCTCTTTGCGAGTTATAAACATCCAAACCTATGTAAAAATGTTCTCTAAAAAATCATTTGTTCCACAATAATATTACACACATGCTGTCACAAGTGGATTCCTTGCACTGAGGCACTTAAATCATCAACACACACGCACACACACACTCTATAACTGCTTCACAAGCCAATGCTTATATAAACTAATTCTCTGTCAGTCTCCACAAGTTAATTTTTCATCTCTCGATGAAAACATTTGTTCAGCTGGATACTTGTATTTCCCCCCTCTCCCTCCCCAAATATGTAGACATTCCTCTTTGGGGTACAGTCTTGAGGTGCAGTTCCTGACTCTCTGGGGTACAGTCCCAATGGTGTTGACTCTGAGAGATAGTTTTTGTCTCTCCTGGGGGTACAGTTTTTGAAGGTGCCAACTCTCTGTGGTATAGTAACTAAAGGTACAGAGCCTCCCTGAAGTGTTGATTCTCCCCGGAGGCAGTACCCTCTGTCCCTTTTAAATACAGATGTTTATCTCAGCAAATGTTACTGTTTTAAATTTTAAAGCTGAACACTGACATGCTCACATATAATTTTTAATCAGGAATCCGTGCCAGAGAGTGACTGGGTACTGTAATCAGGAGTTGGTAACCCTGGGCAGTGAACAGGATTAGGGATCCCCAGGCAGTGATCATGAGCTGAACTTCCAGGGCAGTGATCGGGAATGGGAATTCCTGGGGCAGTGATGTGGATCAGGAATCTCTGAACCATCTCACCTCCGTCAACCCATACTCTAATGGCAGTTCCATCACTGACAGCTGCCAAAAACTACCCCAAATACACCCTCACCCTATCCCCGCAGTCTTTCTCGCTTTCTCCTCCTACCTGGTCTCCTTATTGGAGTCTCATCCTTGCTTTGGATTCTCCTTTTCCCAACCTAGCTTTGTTTGGAAGCATTCCAAAGCCTGAGTAAGATCCCAGGATCTACACTTGACTTGCAATCTCAGATTGGGAGTTGCAGTTCTCATTAAACAATGGCAGAGGATGCTTTCCAAGTTAAAGTTCATTGCACCCACTCCTTAATTCACCACTGGTTTAATTAGAAGGCTAGCATCAGGTTCAGTTATGACACAAGGGAGAAAATGTAGCTGGGGCAGTCCAGTAACCCTCAATTAATTCTCTTCTGAGTTTAGAATCAAGCTCAATCCAAAACCGCCTTGTCAAGAGGCAGGTTTGCTCAGTTCTGAGCAGGTGGACTGGGAAAGACTATTACTTTCTTTTCCAGTTTGTGAATGAATAGCCCACGAGGGCTGTGCTCACTCCTTACCCAACCCCAGCCTTACTGACACCAGCATATTGATCAATGGATGGAGATTCAGAGTAGATAGCCCAACAATGAACATCAATAAACCCTGCCATTGGATTATTTCTAAAGCTAGAGGCGCATTCACCAATTGAGACAGAGGAGGAAGTTGGTACAATATCTGTGGCGGGATCACATTCTGGATTCAGGATCCGAGAATCTCAGACGGACCAACAAAATGATGCACAGACTGCTAACAAATAGGGCAAGGCAGCATTAGTAGTGAAGCTATTAAACAGATCTCTGGAGGATTTCCTCCCGAGAACTCCTGCAGCAATACATTGCTTGGCGATAAGATGCGCTCCAAGTATACAGGCTTGTATAGCTGAAAATATGAAACATGATAGCAGTGTTCTTGACAGTATTTTGGATCCTTTTGACGAATGATTAGAAACAGGCAGGGTATTTTTTATTTCACAGCACTGCCTGATCCTAAAGAGTCCTACACAGAGTATTCATCTCTTAATAGAATTTGGCTTCCAGAGCACACGGGCAATTGTTCCACCCCACTATTGAACTAATCATTTTTTAATCAACAGTTAGCACTTGACAGGGATCAGTAGTGACTCCACAGAGGGCAGCCACTGTTCCAGGATCGTCAGGTGACACTAGATCAGACATCAAGCTCTACACAGGATTCTGGCCAGCCATCCTACACGGTATGCCAAATCTGGCAAAAAGGCATGTAGTCCCATAGATCAAGATCATCACTAGCTAAAGCAGTAAAAGGAAAGTCAGTTATACATTAAATAACACCCCCTCACCTGTATCCACCTATAACTTGACTTGCCCCCCCCCCCCTCCCTCCCCACCTCTCTCTCCCCCTTACTACAATCAATGTCCCGATCCGAAACATCACTATTCACTCCCTCCACAAATGCTGCCTGACTTGTCGAGTTACTCCAACATTTTGTGTTTTGCTAAATTTTGCTGGGCTCCATATCTCATCAGCAATCTCATGGACACTCTGTTTCTACTGGAGGGAAGCTGGAAACCAGGGTGGTAGCTTGCAATGTTGTGGCTTGCTCCAGTAGCTGGATCCAACTATAATTTAAAGATAACTTCAGCATACTATGCAACCAACATAGGCAAAGATTTATCCCCCCCCCCCCCCCCCCCCCCACCACTGAAAACCAAGTAGGTACAATTTTAAATTCTCTACAATGGGATGAAATTGTCCTAATTCTTGCCACAAGGTCAATTTATGACACTCAGCTTAGTAGATAGCACACTCATGTGTTTGAACCGTGACAAGCTGCTTAATTGCAATAGGATGGGAATAGAGGTGATCCTAGCTTGCCATCACATTGCTTTTAGACTGGGTCCCTGATAATTAATCTGCAGCAGAACACTGTTTGACTTTCATCGCAATCAGGATGCCAAAATGAGCAATATCAGTCTGCACAAGGTCAGCTAATCTATCGCAGCCTACAAACTCCTGGAAACCCTTGTCTGATCAATATTGCCGGTTTGTCTGAAGCTACAAAGAAGCTGTGATAAATATATATTCATGATCTATAAATAAAATATAAAGAAAATTCTTGGCTTTCTCAAACCAGCTTCATCCCAATATACAATGTCTGCATCTTCCTGTGGCCCCAGGTAGGAAATACTGCCAGTCTCAGCCGACATAATGGCTGATCCTGGGGGAAAGGACAGAGAATCCCTTTGGGCTGCCCTGGCTTCAACATTCAATTATCATGATAGGGGACTAGGATTATCTGAGGATGAAGGCAGAATAAGGAGGGCATATCATTGAATGAAGCTCCACTTACACTGAAAGATCATCTGGAACAGTGGTGGGTGATGGAGTTTGGGGAGGGAAGGTATCCTGACACAGTGTAACCACTGTGGTACTACCATCAGGCACAGGCAAGACAAGTAATTATTACAGCAGCTTTATAAAAATATGACATGTGTGAGGATGGAGACATGTCAAGCTACCAGCCTGGATTTCATGCATACAGCAATTATATCCAAGCACATTTTATTAAGTTTGAAATAATTCTGAAATACTTCAGACAGTAGTTAAAAATATTAGGATCTGCATAGCTAAAGCAGCTGGTTGTCCAATTATCAGCTGAATAATAAAATCCATCGCAAATCAAGCCTGGAGGAGGCTGGAAATTGCAGACTGAGTCCCTTTTGCATCTTTAACAAAACATATGATTAGTCGGCTGATGAAAAACGGATCAATGAGAGTGTATCAAATTTAAACAATATCATTAATTAGATTATTTTCAAAGGGGTTGCGACTAATCATTTCAATGCACTATATGTCGAAGATACTATGCTAGTTAGTTTACCCCCACACGACCTTGGATATATTATTCAATTGGGATTCTTCATTCAAGGTGGGCAGAGAAAAAACATGGGTTGTTAACTCATCCACTATTGTGTCTGGAATCCAGAATCTTTTCCTTTATTGGCTGAGCCAAAGAATATAAGAGCCAGAAAGGTCTATGTTTAGGCCACAGCAGGGGTATTTGTACAGATATTGTCACCACACAAAAGAACGAGAGGCTGGAGAGGATATTATGAGGATATTATAAGAGCTGAAAAAATTATGATTATGAGGCAAGTGCGACTAAATTGGGTTAGTTCACTTTGGAAAAGGGGAGGCCAAATGGAGAATTGACGGAAATAAAACAGCGAAAGACCAAAATATGTTGGATAATGAGAACCCACCACACCCTTTAACAGAGTGGTAAGAAGGGGAATAGAAAATACAGGAATAGGCTGAAGGATTAAAAATAATTGCAGATGGTAGTGAATTCACTGCATTTAAATAGCAAAGATAGACACAAAATGCCGGAGTAATAAATAGCAGTTGGCTGAGCATTCGGACACTGTCAGTCTCAGCTGTGGAAGTTCTAGCCGTGTCACTTGATTCTCCTGGCTGGCCTTCCATGTAAAACTGGGCCCTAACTCACACCGACTCAATTCACACTCATCTCTATGCTTGCTGACCCACGTTGGGTCCCAGTTAAGCAACGTCTCATTTAAAATTAACTTCTGGTTTAAAAATCCCACGGTTTTCATTCCTTTTAAATCCCATTCCCTCAAGAGATTTCTCTGCTCCGCCAGTCCTGTCCCTCTGATCATCCCTATATTTAATTGCTCCTCTTCCAGTAACTATGACTTCAGCTGCCAAGGCCTTAAGCTCTGGAATATGCACATCTCGTATGTGTATGTGACAAATAAACTTGACTTGACTTGACCTAAATCATTTTTTGGCTTCTCTCTCCTCCTTTACGATGCTTTGTTGACCAAGCCTTTGGTCATTTGTAGCAAAATTTGCGTATGTGGCTAAGGTTTCAGTTTTTGTTTAAAAACACTCCTGTGAGACACCCTAGGATATTTTGCTCCAATGAAGGCACTATATAAAGGCAATATGCTTTTGTATTGTAATAATACAGAACTCCGGGGCAATGTTCTGTGATACACAAATCAGCTGGGTAGCCCTTTATCCCTCTGTATAGGAGATGATGGGTTGAATAGCCTTTTTTAGTGACTATTTCTGGGGCGGAAGATTGCAACCTTCACGTGGTCCGCCCTGTTTCGACTAATGCAATCAACTCGACGTGCACAAACGGAAGATCAAATAGAACAAGTTGTCCAACAACTTTAGGCTGTGCACGCCACACGAAAAAAGAAGTGACTATTTCTATTAACTGTTCTGGGCCATCACGGCCAAGGCAATCTCATCAGAACATCTACTAATGGCTAGTGCACGCTGCTGGATGTTCCTCTTTCTGACCGGTGGATGTGGACGGTGGCTCAGATTAGTTACCTGAACAGAGACCCAGGAGCCGGGTCTTTCCTGCTCTGGGGTGCCAGAGTGTGATCCAGGCTGATGCAGCCACTCCGAGCCGAGTTTGACAACTACTTGCAGGGTTTGGAGGAAGTTCAGCGGTGGGGCATGGAAAACGGAGGAAGGTTAAGCTGTTCCCACCTTTATGGTGGCTACCTCTACCGCACATTGTGTTCACTCAAAAGCTGGTTCATATTCCTGGCTAAACACTCGTTGGTGCGTGGGGGGGCTTGGGTTTGCAGAGTACGTCGATCTTCCCCAGGCAGAACTGGTGTGGGGCTTGTACGGCTCGGGCTCAGTGCACCGGCAGTTTATACGACGTGTGTGGCCATATGCCTCTCCAGCAGAGTCTTGTGCGAGAATCGCTTGTTACACACGTGGCACTCGAAGGCCTTCTCGCCACGGTGGAGCCGCATGTGCACGTTAAGGGAGCTCTTTTGGGTAAAGCGTTTATTGCACACAGGACACTGGTACGCTCGCACGCCTGTGTGCGTCACCATGTGCTTTATCAAGTAGTCCCTGAGCGAGAACGAACGCCAGCACACGCTGCACTGATGAGGCTTCTCACCTGCGGAGGAGGTGGGGAGAGGAAAGACATCAGTAAATCAGAGACTTCAACTGCACAAAATGAACAGTGATTAAAACCATTCAGTAAGCAGCAAATCAGTGGAAAACTGGTGTGATAAAAGGAGCATTCTGCACACATGTTTACACAACCCTTCGTAGCCTGAACCCAAGGCTTGCAAGCGATATTATTAACTCCAGAGCAAGGGAGAGAGTGAGAGCCAGACAGACCCTGCTCCTGACCACTGCCCTTCACCTCAGTGGGAATGTGGCCATCATTTTAAGTCAGCTGAGAGATATTTAGTAGTTAAACACCGAACTTCAGCATAGAGTAGTGACTCGACTGAATAGACAGTGCTGACTTTATGGATTCCAATGAGACAAAACATCTTCAAAAGAGGAGAGGGAAGATACTAAGAATGTACACAATTAGTACTAGGCAAGACCTGCCAAGAAGCAAACATAGGTAGTTCACTTACCAGTCAACGAGGTAAGTGCCACAAATGTGGACAACTGAATTAAAGGGTGTGATGCCTTCTAATATTTGCAGAAATGAATTTGATTATTTCCAGGAATACATTATTCTATGTGCACATTCAGTTGCATTCTGGCTGCTGCACATTCTCTTTACATCATCCAATGGTTAGTTCTCTCACTTGAGTCAAAAGGTCAGGGATTCAATTCCCACACCTAGAAACATAGAAAATAGGTGCCGGAGGAGGCCATTCGGCCCTTCGAGCCAGCACCGCCATTCATTGTGATCATGGCTGATCGTCCCCAATCAATAACCCGTGTCCCTGGCTTCTCCCCATGTCGTTGGCTAACACTCCAGTGCAATTCTGACGGAGCAGAAGATGGTATCTATAAAACAAAATGTTATGCTGAGGCTCAATATGCTCATCGAGAGGACTGCAAAAGCTCTCATAGAACCAGCTTGAAGAGCATGGTGCTTTCTCCAATATTTATCCTTCAAAGAACTCGGAGGTATGGGGAGAAGTGGAACTGGCTCTGGTAGAGTTGGCGCGGACATGATAGGGCCGTTCAGGACTGCTTTCTAGTTGTGCTCGGATGATTCAGTTGCCTGATAACAGCTGGGAAGAAACTGCGTTTTCACACTTCTATACCTTTTGCCTGATGGTCGAGGGGAGAAGAGGACTTTTCAAAATATTGATTGAGCTGTACAATGGCTTCAGCACTGAAGCAGGGCATTCAGCTCCTATCATGTCCGTGCCAACTCTACCAAAGTACTTTACTCCCATTGTTCTATTTTGATGGCAATTTTCTTGTTGATAGTGCTGTGACAGGCACTATCAAGATGTACTAGTTATTTTCCCACTATTGCTCACGAGTCTTTTCCTCAATCTGAGACCGAGGAACTCCAGTCTGAAGAAGGGTCTCGACTTGAAAAGTCACCTGTTCCTTTACTCCAGAGATGCTGCCTGACTCGCTGAGTTATTCCACCACTTTGTGTCTAACTCCTCACACATTTCCGTCTGTGCTTCCATTCATTCAAATATCAAGTATCCTCTGCTTTCCAACCGACAATGCAGCAATGAATGGTTTCATTGTACTGAGAACAGGAGCACACTGCCAAGGTGGACTCTGACTCATCCCCAGACCATGTGTAGTGCTTGCTATAACCCATTTGTGGCAAGTCACATTACTCCTTAATCATTAATCCTGTCCACTAACGCCGACAGTTATCTCTTCATGTCCGGTTCCAGCCCTATGTTATTTATTGCCATCTGTAACAGGCACACATTACCCAGAACCCTTACATTACAGCGCAGTAGTAGTGAACCTTACAGAGCCAGCTACCTTTGGTAGATATCCACCAACTCAATTTGGGAACCAGATACTTAATGCATAGAAAACATATGGGGTGAGCGATTCCTCAGAACCACTCAAATTACCTCATCTCCTCACAGACCACTGACCAAGAAGAGCAGATGCACACAGGAATAAGGTTTCCAACCCAACTCACATTTTAGTCTTTATTACACAGAGATGTTAGCTGCAGCATAGCCTGGGCTCATGAAGAAAATAGATCAATGCCAAGTGGACTTATACAATAGAATGTCACACTCCAAGGGGGCTGTGGACCTCCAGCAGGACCAAAAACAAGACCTGTCAAAGGGCAGATGAGCTCCTGGCGAGCCAACGGCCATCCACACTTCAGTAGAAGTTGCGATCACTATCGTACACGGCATTGTAAGGAACCGTGCCCGTTAATGCTTTCAACGGTGTTGATGATTAGTAGATGATTGGGTGAGTGCGAGGACAGAACTCAAAGTAATAGGGCAAATTCCAGATGATGCAAAGGCATTGTTTTCTCTCTAAAAATACAGTGATTATGATTTTGAACACAATCTTTAAGGAGGGTGTAAATGGAGGTAATCAGGAATTTTTGAGAGGGAGATATACTTTTGGGGAGGTAATAAATTGCAGTGCTCTAGGGTAAGAGGGGAGATATAGGACTGATTCTTATTCAACAAAGGAATTGGCAAAATGGCTTCTGTTTGTATTATAAAAATGTTATTAAAAAAAGAACCTGAAAGATTGCATTTAATAAAAGAGAACAACAATGTTGAACCTACCGGTGTGGACAAACATGTGCTTGGCATAGTTCTGTCTGGAGCTGAAGGTTTTCCCACACTGCGTGCATCCGTAGGGTTTCCTTTCGGCATCACCGGGATTCGCTGGAACTGCCTGGCTTCCATCTGGGAATAACGGGGCATTCTGGCACGAGGGCTGTGCCGGAATGCTGGACACACACGTCTGAGAGGTGGAGGCCAATGGTGGGAGATGATGGGACTGAGGAAGGCCCATTTGGTAAAGGCTGCGGTGAGTAGTTGCGCCGGCTCCAGTGGGGTCTTCTTCAACATCATATTGTGCAGAACAGCCCTGGTTACGTAGGTTGGATTGCATGGTCGATCCTGGGAGAAAGTCTTGCATGAATGTTGAAGGCCGCGGAAAAGAAGCATCAAGCTGCGACTTGCAGTCCGCTTTGCGATTTTGCTGTACGGCAGTGTCCTTCTCCTCCTTCTCTCCTTGCCAAAAGGACTTCAGTTCTTCTGGTAAGAGATCACTGGCATTGAAAAATTCCATCTCATCTCCTTTGCTGCTCAAACTCAGATGACCAGCAGAGTCTCGTCGGTCCTCCATTGCACTCTGGTTGGGGTTAAACGCATTCGCCTCAGTGATTTCCTCGGTCTGTTCATCTTGGTTGCTTTGCTGTGCGATTTGGTTGGAGACGGTTCGGACAGCGATGCTCTCCCCACAGTAAAGGAGATCATCGTCTTCTTCTTTGATGGTCACTTGACTTCCGTCAGCCATTTGAAGTCTGATTGGCTGCCGTTGCTTGCGGCTGTGACTGCCCTGTGACAAAAGCCCCATCTCGGGCCGCTGGTTGGCTGCAGTATTGTACCAGATTCCACGCACCTCATTATTGCGGCCAGTCTCCATTAGAGTCAGGTTCTCCTGGTCGGTTATGGCCTGCTCTCCAACTCCCTTCTGACGTGCTAATGTTTGTTGCCTGCACAGAATGGGGACCATTTCTTCTGCCTTGTACCCACCATCACCTGTGGCTGTGTTCTTTGAACCTCCCTGTACAAAGTCAAACTCTCTCTCAGCAGTGTGGGGTGACAATGCTGTTTCAATAAAACCCATGGGAAACTTGTGGATCTGGTCGCCAGTGTTCTGGCAAAGAACTGCTTCCTTCTCATCGGAGAGGTCCATCTTTTGTTGGTCCCCCTGAGCCTTTTGTAGGGCATTTTGTGAAATGATCCGTGTGCACTCGTCGATTATGGTTTTAATCTGAAGGACACTCGCTGCCGTGAGGATCTGCAAAGCCTCCACATGAGAGACCATCAGTGAGCCACTATACATAAAATCCACTAGTCGTCGCAGAGTCTGGGCTGAGACCAGAGGTGGGACCTCAATCTCGCTGTAGCCCAACAAGAGTTTATCGTGGAAAAAGGGGCTAGCTGCAGCCAAGACACAGCGGTGGGCTCGGAGAGCTGTGTTATGGATACGTACGGTTACATCGCAGAAATGACCACCCAGGCGCTGCGAGTTCAGCGTCTCCAGAAGGGACCTGCTGAAATTCTGGAGGTTGATGCTATGAAGTTGCTCAGCCATTCTGCTCTGTTTCACTGCACAAGTCAACCTGCAAACCAGAATCATAGAAATCACAGAAAGTTTACCATGCAGGCTATACAGCCCGTCATCTGTAAAATCCATTAAATGTCAGCTGTAAAAGAACTGCCCAGTCTAATCCTGTCCTCCAGTACTAAATCGGTAGTCCTACAGATCACGCCTCTTCAAATGGATATCCAAATTCTTTATGGCTTCTATTTCCATCTTCTTTTCAGACATGGAGTTTCAAATTTTTAACATACTAACATTCCCCAAAGGATATTCTATCTTATAATTCAACATTATCTTACCCAACAGATGAGGAAAGAGGGAGTGGAGCAGGATGGGAACAGGGCAAACAATAATAGCATGAATGGGAGGGGAGATTGTAAATATAGAGAAAGCAGTGGGGAATAACGAATTAGGTGGGAGAGTGGGGCAAAGCATGACACGGAGATGCTAGATATAGGGCAAGGCCTGCGATCACAACCTGCCATCAGATATTAGCAAATCAACTTCACTTCAATTTCATTTGCTGGATGCATTTCCAATAAACACTGCCAATCAACTTAAGCTCAAGGTAGACACAAAATGCTGGAGTAACTCAGCGGGCCAGGCAGCATCTCTGGAGCGTAGGAACGGGTTAGAGAGAAGGAATGGGTGACGTTTCGGGTCGAGACCCTTCTTCAGACTCGTGTCAGGGGAGGGGGCTTTCACAGACATCAGCCTGACCCACTAAGTAAATCCGGCACTTTTTTTTCCTTGTGGATCTTCTGCACCAAGGCTGAGGACTCTTTACTGAGGCTATGGCAGTGCCACCCGTGCCCTGGCTGCCATCTAACAGAGCCTCTCCTGGGCCATTCATGGAGGTTGCAATTGGACAATAAGCTGCAGACCCATAAGGAGGGATAGGGAACATTTAACAGGCCGGTGGATTAAGTAGGGATATGGACCCTTTAACATGTCAGTGGGGAGGAGGTTAAGGTGGGATATGGCTCCCTTTATCAGGGTGGATGGGGGGGGGTTAAGGTGGGACACGGGCCCTTTAAATCCGAGACGAGGGCAGCGGGGCCTCTGATCACGTGTGTGCTGCGGCCCATTGGTGCCATTGACCCCCCTGACCCGCAGAACTACGTACCTCCGCTTTCTCCCGCGGTGAACCGGCGCTACACCTCTGCGGGCGGCCCTCGCAAGCCTCACGTCAGACGTGTGGGGGATGTGGAGGTCCCGGTGCCGCCGCCGCCGCCGCCGCCGGCGCCGATCACCCTCTCGTCTCCTCTCGGCATCGACAACCCCTCGGGGGGGGGCGGGTCGGTCGGACCTGTGCGTCATCACGCAACGCGACGCGTGTGTGGTTCGGCACGCATCCCACGCATGCGCTGTTCACGGCCGGCCGAAGATTTTTTATGGGGGGGGGGGGGGGTTGCGACTGTGTGATGACGTCACGAGGAGCCAATGTGGCCGCCATTTTAGTGAGGTCGACTGGACAGAGTGAGGCAGAGAGCGCGCAGGGAGGGAAGGATAGAGGGAGGGTGGAGGCTGGCAGGAGGGGAGGGGAAGGGAAGGATGGAGAGAAGTGGGAGGGAGAAGACAGGCAGGAAAGGATGTTGGCAGGAGGGGAAGAGAAGAAGAAAAATGGGAGGGTGAAGGATGGGAGGAGGGGGAGGGGAGGATGGGGAAAGGAGGAGGGGGAAAAGGAGGAGGAGGAGGAGGAGGGGGGGGTGGGGAGGATGGGGAAATGAGGAGGAGGGGGGGAGGGGGGAGGGAGGATGGGGAAAGGAGGAGGGGGGGATGGGGGAAAGAATGATGGGGAAAGGAGGAGGGGGGAAATGGGGGGGAGGAGGAGGGGGATGATGGGGAAAGGAGGAGGTGATGATGGGGAAAAGGAGGAGGGGGAATGGGGGAAAGGATGGGGAGGAGAGGGATGGGGAAAGGAGGATGGGGAAAGGAGGAGGGGAGGATGGGGAAATGAGGAGGGGATGATGATGGGGGAAGGAGGAGGAGGGGGGAGGAGGGGGGGGGGGATGGGGAAAGGAGGAGGGGAGGGGACGGAGGGGGGGGGGGGATGGGGAAAGGAGGAGGAGGAGGGAGGGGGGGATGGGGAAAGGAGGAGGAGGGAGGAGGGGAGGGATTGGGAAAGGAGGAGGGGGGGATGGGGAAAGGAGGAGGGGGGGGGGGGAAAAGGAGGAGGGGAGGATGGGGAAAGGAGGAGGGGGGGAAGGGAATGGGGAAGGATGAGGAATGGGAGGAGGGGGAAAAAGGAGGAGGGGGGAGGGAATGGGGAAAGGGGAGGGGGGGGGAAAGGGGGAGGGGGGGGAGGAGGAGGGGAGGATGGGGAAAGGAGGAGGGGGAATGGGGAAAGGATGGGGAGGAGGGAGGGGAGGATGGGGAAAGGAGGAGGGGATGATGGGGAAAGGAGGAGGGGGAATGGGGGGAAAGGATGGGGAGGAGAGGATGGGGAAAGGAGGATGGGGAAAGGAGGAGGGGGAGGATGGGGAAAGGAGGAGGAGATGATGGGGGAAAGGAGGAGGGGGGGGATGGAGGAAGGGGGGGAGGGGAGGAGGGGGGAAAGGAGGATGGGGAAAGGAGGAGGGGAGGATGGGGAAAGGAGGAGGGGAGGATGGGGAAAGGAGGAGGGGAGGATGGGGAAAGGAGGGAGGGGGGGATGGGGGAGGGAGGAGGGGGGGGGGATGGGGAAAGGAGGAGGGGGGGATGGGGAAAGGAGGAGGGGGAATGGGGAAAGGAGGAGGGGGAAGATGGGGAAAAGGAGGAGGGGGAATGGGGAAAGGAGGAGGGGGGATGGGGGAAAGGAGGAGGGGGGATGGGGAAAGGAGGAGGAGGAGGGAGGGGGGGATGGGGAAAGGGGGGAGGAGGGAGGGGAAAGGAGGAGGGATGGGGGGGATGGGGGAAAGGAGGAGGAGGGAGGGGGGGGGGGGGGGGAAAGGAGAAAGGAGGAGGAGGGAGGGAGGGGGGGATGGGGAAAGGAGGAGGGGGAGGAGGGGAGGAGGAGGGAAGGAGGAGGAGGGGGATGGGGAAAGGATGATGGGGAAAGGAGGAGGGGAATGGGAAAAGGAGGAGGGGGGGATGGGGAAAGGAGGAGGGGAGGATGGGGAAAGGAGGAGGGGGGAGGGGGGGAAAGGAGGAGGAGGGAGGGGGGGGGTGGGAAAGGGGAGGAGGAGGGAGGGGGGGGTGGGGAAAGGAGGAGGAGGGAGGAGGGGGGAGGATTGGGAAAGGAGGAGGGGGGATGGGGAAAGGATGATGATGGGGAAAGGAGGAGGGGAATGGGGAAAGGAGGAGGGGGGATGGGGAAAGGAGGAGGGGAGGATGGGGAAAGGAGGAGGGGAGGATGGGGAAAGGAGGAGGGGAGGAGGGGGAATGAGGATAGTAGGGCAGAGACCAGAGCAGGGAGGGGGGCTTGCGGAGAGCAAATTACCCTTGTCATCATCACCATATCTGCCCCTCACCCCAAACCCCCCTTCTGTCTTTGGCCACCCCTCTCTTCCCGTTTGGTGCCCTTCTCCCCCACACCCCTTTGGTTGCCTCTCTCTTTCCCACGCCCCACTTTGCTGTCCTCTTGACTCCCTGTCTATTGCCCATGTCTCCCCTCCACCGTCGCCTTCCCTTTTGGCCCCATGACCACTGTTGTCTCCTGATCTTGGTTCTCTTTAATGGCCCATTTGGGGAATATGGAAGAATGTGGAATGATGATCATTATGAGACTGAAGCCTCTGTGGTTTCTCTCAGGCTGCTCCCAAAGTGCCTGCCATGCCTCGTCACTGCTCTGCTGAGGGATGCAGATCTAGGGACACAAAGGACTCACGAATTAATGGCATCACCTTTCACAGGTCAGTACAGCAGCACCAGCACGCCTGGCCTCATTCCTCCTCAGCATGCCTGCAATATTCCATGTCACACTACTTCAGTATGTTGTTTGATTTGTCTTGGTTTACACAGGTTACCAAAGAAAGGGAAAAGTCAGCGTGAGATCTGGTTGCTGAACTGTTGTCGAAGGAACCCGGATGGGACTGTTCCCTGGACTCCTTCATCGCAATTTGTCTATTTTTGCTCAAAGCATTTTGAAAAACAGTGCTTTGAACTTGTGGGACTGAGGTAATATGCAGCATCAGTGTGACTGCTAATGGCTTAAGTGTTTAAAAAAACGCGGTAGAATAGAGGATTGACTGTTCAAGGGGGTCTGAAAGCTCAATGGCCGTTTCTGGTCGTGTTATTTTAAGTCTTTCCACCTCCACACTGGCTTGTCTGTCCTGTACCTTCTCCGTTGCTACGTAGAGGTCAAGCGATAACTAAGAACAATACCTTAAATTCTGCTTGGGCATCTTGCAACTAAATTTACATGAAAGTGGAATTTTCTAGTTTCAGGCAACGTCCTTTTGTTTCCCTATCTCTAGCCTTTGTCCACCATCCATGCATCCACCTATCACTTACAGGCTTGTCCTGCCCCCACCTCTCCTCCAGCTTTCTGCCTCATACTACAAGCAACCGAGAGGTATATCAACCTGAAACATCACATATCCATGTCCAGAGTAGCAACCTGGCTCCAGCATGTTGATTTCTATGCAAGAATCCAGCAGCTGCAGTTCCTGATGCTGCAGTTCCTGATGTATCCATGCTGCATTACTCTGTTCCTTACTTAGATAAAGATGCGCAACTCTACCTAAGCTGACATATCCCTGGTTTCTGTCCTCTTCCACATCACCTGGAATCTCCTCGTCCCCAGCTCTCATTATTCTCCTCTTGTCCAACAATGGCGTGATAATTACTTTGACCCTGATCTTTCATACTTGGACTATGATGTCTGACCTCTGAGTCTGGCACTTCTGCACCCTCTCGTGCTTGTTGCAGTCCCTCAATTAAACAAAAATCGTCTTGGCGTAATCTGTCCATTTTCAGTCTTGTTCCATGAAGATGACACAAAAGGAAGAAGGATCTCGACCAGAAACGTCACCTATTCTTTTTCTCCAGAGATGCTGCCTGTCCCGCTGATTTACTCCAGCTTTTTGAGTCTATCTTTGGTTCCTTCCTACACAGAAGGATGTTGCAGTGTTGTTGTGTTCTAGCCTGTGACATTCTGGTTGTGGGGAGGTCGGGGTCGGAGTTCATCGTTCACCTTCTGTTTTCGCAGTGGTTATCACCGGCTGCGCGATGACGCGGTCCCCACGTTGTTCCAACCGAGTCCTCGAGGAAAAGTGAAGTCGACCAGAGCAAACAAAGAAAAGGCAGCAGCACCAATGGCCACCGGTGAATGGTGAGGGGTTGGTGCTTTAACACTTGATTTTTCACCAAAAATCTGAGTCCTTTGCTCCCTTGTTGGCTCTTAGTGCTTTGAATGGCAGCAATCAGATGGCCAGTCCATAAGAGTGCGTCCAGTCTTTACCACCACTGGAGCAGAGATAATAAGAACCAATGTCCCCAGGCTGGCTATGTAGCAGATTCAGGTTTTAGTGTTGATGCTTTCTTGAGTGAATATCATTGAATATTTGCTGTCAGATTATATCAGGACTTGAAGGCTTCAGCTTTATTCCATGGAGTGCAGAAGGCTGAGGGGTGATCTTATGGAGGTGTATGAAATCATGAGAGCAATAAATAGGGTGAATGCACAGTCTTTTACCCAGAGTAGGGGAATCAAGAACCCGAGTATATAGGTTTAAGGTGAGAGGGGAAAGATTGAGGGGGAACTTTTTCACAGACAGGGTGGTGGCTATATGGAATGAGCTGCCAGAAGAGATTGTTGAGTCAGGTACTATAACAACAATTAAAAGGCACTGGACAGGTAAGTGGATGGGAAAGAGTTAGAGGAATATAGGTTAAATGCGGGCAAATGAGACCAGCTTAGAAGGAGCATCTTGACTGGTATGGACAAGTTGGGCCAAAGGGCCTGTTCCATCAGAGAAGGGTCATGGGTGAGCTATTGAGAGTGGCTGTGTGTCAGGAATAGCACTTGGGAAGGGGAGAAAGTTGGCATTGTTGCCTTGTGTGCTCACTGTAGCGCTTCCCCTGTGTTTAACTCCCCTCTTCTATCCATCTCCAGTCTCACTAACAATGCTGCTTTACCCGACGCGGATCTCGGGGACCCCACGTCCAGTTTGGAGACGAGCTTCAGCAGTTCCCAGGATGCTTCCACCTTTGTCCTAGATTATTCCGTCCCCCAGGCGAGGGTGAGTGAAAGCATTTGCTCAAGCAATACGCTGCTCACCGAGGCCCCGCTGTGCTCGAGCCAGGCTGAGTTGGAGGCTTCTGTGCCCACTGTAATTTACCTGGTGGACACCGAGTCAGAGCCGGTGGAATTGGACAGCACCGAGAGTGAAGAGGAAGCCTGCATGAGCATCCTGTTGTCTCAGCCCGATGTGTTGACTGACCTCCCGGCCCACAGCCAGGAGGAGCTGCAGGATTTTGGGACCCTCATTCCCATCGCGCTGTACATGGCACGCCTTCCCAGTGCGCCCATGAACCCTGGTGCCCACGTCACGGTCGAGCACAGCTATACCGTGGGCTGCCCGCTGGTTTGGAAGAAGAGGGCGGAGGTCCTGAACGAGGCCTTTGAGAAGGTCAGCAAGGAGCTGCGGGCCAGCAAGAAGCGCGAGAGCCGGCTCAGGTCCCGCATCACCTCCTTCCTGAAAACACGTGTCCGGGGGCGGCGGGTGAAGCTGGGCTTGCCCAACCATCTGGCCCAGCCGGTGGAAGTGTTTGAGGTGCAGGTAATAAACGACGCTGTTGAACTGTGCAACCCAGTGACCAGCTGAACAGAACCAAGCCTCCAGGATGGTGCCCAGAGCAATGAAGGTGAAGAGCCGTCACACACAGAGGAGAGGTAGGGAGGGAGAGGTGTGCTTGGAGTTGAATTGATCTACAATGAGGGGAGAGGACTGAGAATTATGGGGTTTATGGGACGGGGTGGCGTCTGGTGGGGAGGTAATCAGTGCATGAAGAGGAATGGTTGGGGAGGAGAGTGCTAGGATAGGTGGGGTAGGTGGATAGAGGGGATGGGATGGGATCTTCTGGGATGGACAGAATGGGTTAGGGAGAAGCATGAATCCTGACTGAGAGAAGAGAGATTAATGGGAGAGATAAGATGAGGCAGAGAAGAACAGTGTGAGATAAGTGGGTAGGAGATGTGGAGTGGTAATGAGACCAGGGAAGAGATTAAATTAGGTGAGGTTGAAGTGGCTGGGCAGGGAATTGAGAGGGAACTATATGACAGCAGTGTGTGGTGACTGGTGCCATTGTTCTGAGGCACCAAGATGTGCAGGAGGGCATTTGTTCGCAATCAGTTGTTGATGTTTGCCTGACATGAAATGTAACATTTGAATATGCTGCCTTTTTAAAATAAAGTAACTTGGATCATTACTATGGAGCACTTCAGTTCTGTAAAACGCTGTTAATCCCCTTATGTAGTTACAAACTTGACTTTTCCTTGATCAGATCTTTTTTCTTATTTTGATCAACAACGTTCAACATCATTGGGCATCATTGACCATGGCTTCTCCTACCATGTGTTGGCTCGGGTAGGGTCTGACGATGAAGAATAGGATTTTCCAGGGTGGATTTTCTTTTGTTGCTCTGCCTTGAGGGTATCTTCATTATGTGTAAACAAATTGGATCTGAGCACAAAGCTGGATTTGTGCAAGGGAAGATTGGGGAGGTAATGGGCAGAGCTGGCGTGGGTGGGGAGCGAGATGAGAGGAAATATAGCACAGAACAGTAAACAGTACAGCACAGGAACTAACCCTTTTGCCCACAATGTTTGTGTCGAGCATGAAGCCTAGTTAAATTGATCTCATCTGCCAGTACATTAATCCAAACCCCTCTTTTCCTTGCATTTCCACATGCCTATCTAAAAGCCTCTTAAACGCCACTATCGTATCTGCCTCCGCAAATGCTAGAAAACTAGAAAACTATTTTTTAAAACGTGCTGGTGAGCCGCCTTCATTTGGGAGTTCCACCGATGGTGCTGTGCCTCATTGCTGGGAGAAGGATCGTCCTGGCGTCCACCCTGACGAGACTGCACCACCACTCGCCCACTGGGGTCCGGAGAATGTTCAGCCCATCAAAATAAGTCGCAACAAAGCAGTGATTAAAATGTCACAACTCCCCCCCCACCCCCCGGGGAAGAACTTTAATACTTTGCTGTAATAGGAAATATTAGAGCAGATGTCCACAAGTTTGGTCATTGAGGAAGAGTTAAGGAGTTTCTTCAGGGAGATAGAATAGTGACATAGGTTTAGGACTGGGTGAGGTGATGGGCAGAGCTGGTGGCTGGGGAGCATGGTAATAGGAAATAGAACATAGAACTGTACAGCACAGAAATGGGCCCTTTTGCCCACCATGATTGTGCTGAGCATGATGTCTGGTTTAAATTTATCTTGTCTGCCAGTACGTGCTCCATATCCCACTATTCCCTGTACTTCCACGTGCTTATCTAAAAGCATCTTAAACATCATGATTGTATCTACCTCTGCCAACACCTCTGGCAATGTGTTCCAGGTCCCCACTGCTCTCTGTGTGGGGAAAAAAAAACCTTGCCTGCACATCTCCCCCTTCCTGCCTTATAGCTATGACCTCTGCTGTTGGACATTTTCACCCTGGGGGAAAAAGAGGTTCTGACTGTCTTATCTATGCGTCTCATAATTTTATATACTTCTATCAAGTCTCTCCTCAACCTCTGACACTTTAGAGCAAACACTCCAAGTCTATCCAATCTCTCCCCGTGAAGGATAAGGAGAAAACTGGAAGAAAGTCTGGGCAATGGAATGAAAACGGCTGAGCCTGAGGGACCAGTAATGGGGAAAATGAAGTCCATAGACCAAACGGTGGAGGTGGAAGATGGAGGCAATAGTGGAGAAATTTAAAGATGTAGATAATACAAATGAAACAATGTTTGAGAGGGATGATCATGGGATTTGGTCAAGGTGGGGGTTGCAGAGTGATGGACATTACATGTGGGTTGGGAACCTCAAAGGGAAATCAGGAATGGAAAGTTAGAAAAGCTTTAGGAAAAAGAAGTTGATGGTAAGATAAACTCATTGCAACAGGAATCAAAGCACTATGAAAAATAAGGATCAAAGAGATTAATGATACTAATAGTAAATAGTTGTAATCTTATTGCCACTGTGAAAATATGGCTATAGGTTGACCACAGATGGGAACTAAACGCTGAGAAATAATCTTACCACGATAGATCAAGATATACCACAAGAATCAATTTGGGTCAATGCTAAGAAATAGTAAAGGGCTGAAAATACTGGTAAGAGCTAATTATAGGCCAATAAGTAGTGGATGTAATATTGGATGTGGAATTAATTGAGAAATTAGAGGTATGTGTGAGACAGGAGTAATACAGTAATCATGGGAAACTAACCTATATTTATACTGGATGAATTAAATTGTTCCAACAGGGTGAAAGGTGAATGCCTAGAATGTTTTTGAGATGCTTTTCTAAATCAGTATGTTGAGGAGGCAAGTTGGGTAAAGGATATTTTGGATGTTGTTTTGTGCAATGAAAAATGGGGCCCTTTAAGGAGGAGTGACTAAATATGATAGAATTTGACATTGCGTTTGAATGCCATGTGGTACAATGCAAAACTAAGATTTTAAATCCAAACAAAGGAAATTGAGAGCATGAAGAGTAATCGCTGTCAATACGTAATAGAATCCAGGGTAAGTTAATGTGAATGTATAGAGAATAAAGTGTGACTAATATAATATTATTGTTTGTCAGCATGATTTTTTTTAAGGCATAAGGGCCAGTTTTGGTATTATATGAATTTTAAGATGATGATCTCTCATCAGAAAGTGTCATTCTGACAGTGCAGCTTCCACTTGATTCTGTTCTTGAGTAACCAGGTGGAATTTTGTGCTTGCGTCTCTGGAGAACATAAGAAATAGAACAATAAGTAGGCCATGTGACCCTTGAAGCATTCTAATATTCAATAAGATCAGGATCTTATCTTCACTTTCTTTTGCTAACCCAAGAGTCACCGACACTTTCCCTAAATTTGTCTTGAAAAATTGTCTGAGCTTCCACAATTTCAGTAACATTACCTCTTATTTGAATAAACTCTCGAGAGTAGAGGCTCTTCGTAAACCTCCTGGAACTTCAAGTATACTGTTCTCAAGTATGGAACCCAGAACCTGTATACACCATTCTAGGCCATGTGTAACAACCCAAAGAAAAGAGATTTTTTATATACAACAGTCTATTGGTCCAGGGTAGAGTTTGTATGTTATCTTTTTGACTGTTTGGGTTTCTCCATGGGTGGTCTGATTTCCTCCCACATCCTAAAGATGTGTGGGTTGGTAGTTTACATGAGCTCTGGAAATTGTCCCTTGTGAGTATTAGAATCGGAGGGGAGGAATGAATGTGGAACAAATGTAAAAAATCGGATTAATCTAAATAGTCATTAATTACTTAAAATGTATGTAAATTAATGGAGTCCAAAGAAGGGTTCCAACCCAAAATGTTACCTATCCATATTCTCCAGAGATGCTGCCTGACTGAAGAAGGGTCTCGACCCGAAACGTTGCCTATTCCTTCGCTCCATAGATGCTGCCTCACCCACCGAGTTTCTCCAGCATTTTTTGTCCACCATCGATTTTTCCAGCATCTGCAGTTATTTCTTAAACACTGAGATACTCCAGCACTTTGTGTCTATTTTTGGATTAAGATTAATGTGTGAGCAGGTGCTATAGACCTGCACGGGAAGATATACGCTCCAGTGCCCACGAGTCTCGGGCAGATGGGGCTCATCAGCCTGGGAAGGCAGTCCATCTAGGAGAGGGAAAACTGATTCAAAACCTGCTCTGCCTTGTGGCCATATCCAGTCATGGAAAAGGCTCCAGGTGTAAACCTCAAGAAAATCTGGAGTCAGAGCCCCTAAGGCAGTTCGTCGTTGTCTACAACCTCGCTCTGGCAGCTCCTGCGACGGTGCTGCTGCCAAACTGTAACAGCCCTGCTGTTCCTTTGGATCGATCAACGACGTGCTTCATGGGCAACAGCCTGTCCTCCATATGACATCGCCCAGGCTTGCATCTGACCAGGATGCATCACCCATGGTCAGTCATGACCGAGCGGCCTACTACTACTACTACTTGGATTAATGCAAATGAGTGGTTGATGGTCAGCATCAACCTGGTGGGCCTAAGGACCTATTTCCATGCCTTATGACACTGTGACCTTCTGAAAATAGGCGCTCGCAGAGAAACCTAAGCTAGCCGACTATCCAAGAGTGAATAAGATAGATGGTTGGAGAACAAGGAAATCGAGAGATGGGGGTGAGATGAGCCATAAGCTTGATGAATGGTTCAGCAGGCTCGAGGGGCCGCATGGTGAAGGTTGCAGCCTGGCTGGCCTGCAGTGCCGGCTCCGGCCCGTGGCGGCGCCCGCGCTCCAGTAAACGGGGCCCGGGGAGCGTTCTCCCATCACCACGGCAACGGCTCCCTCGTGTCCCCGACAACGAGCCCCTAACCCCGGGGGGCCGAACTTTCCCGAGTCCCGGCCGAAACGATTGAACTCCCGCCGATCCAATACGGACTCGTTATGAGGATCGGAAAAATCCAAAGGGTTTCGTTTTCTTCCCGCATCTGCAGGTCCTTCCTACACCATTTCGTTTTTCATTTTTTCGCCCTCTCTATCTACTCGGTGACATCCCTCGCTCGCCAGCTTCGGAAACACTCGGCTGCCGAAGGCTCCACAGGCAACGAACTCCTCTTTCCCAGCGCGCGCGCGGGGGGAGCTGCTGCTGCTGGCGGCGGGGGCTCGTGCATGCATGCGCGGCGCCGGGCACCAGCACGCGCCGAGTGGGGGCTCGTGCACGCGCGGGCGCGCCAAGCTAGGCCATTTTTTTCAAAGATTGTTTTCCGCTCCCGCTCCCCAGCGTCTCTCTCTCTCTAGCTGTGTTCTGTGTGTGTGTAGAGTGTGAGGTAAAACTCGGCGCCGTCGACCCCGCACTTCTGCGTGAGATTGCCACGCCGTGTTTGGTGTGAAAAGTGGTTGTTAGTTTTTTTTTAAATTGTTAGCCCGAGGGATATATTTTTATTTTTTTTCCCCCCAACCCGCGCGGTCGTCCGGTTTCATCGCGCTCGGCCCGTCCGCCGAGTCCGGGACCACCACCTTCTTCTCCTCCACCTCCTCCTCCTCACCTCGAGTCCCGAGCCCATGGCGGCGGAGCCGGTGGCCGGTGGCGACTTCGGCCCCGGGCCTGGCCCCGAGCGAATGCTCCGAGGTCTGAAGCGGGACGAGCCGGGTGATGAGGCGACGGCCGAGGCGAAGAGACAGCGGCTGGAAGCGAGAGTGAACCCCGGAGAGAACGGGATGAACAGCGAGGCCGCACAGGTAAGCAGGAGAGGCGGACATGGTGGCTGGCGACCCCTACCCCCCCCAAACTGTGACTGGTCTAGAGCCACCGAAGTGACCCCGCCACCCGAAATCCCCCCCCCCTCCTTAAAGTACCCCTCTCGATGTGCCCCATAACCCCCTTAAGATACACACTCTTCCTCACCCCCACCCCTCAATTTTATCTAAATCCCCCCATCCCAAACCCTCTCCACTGGATCCGAGGTTCGGTTCCCCTCGTCCCCTCTCACGGTGTGGCCTCGGACACCCCCTCCACAATGTGGCTCCGGACATCACCCTCCCCCTCACAGGGGGCCCTCTCCAGAATGGGCCTCCGCTCCATTTTGGCTTCGACGTCGTGATGTACTTGACTGCCTCCCACAACCTTCATTCAGTGAGACAGAAACGGTCTTGAAACAGGCGAAGCCCTCAGAGACGCCGCGAACAATACTTAACCCAGCGCCTGTATCTTTCACCCTTATTGGCTACCTCGTCCGCTGAAATATCCCGCTGCTTTAAAATAGTGGGTAAACTATGCCCTGTTCCCTGGACTGAGTTGGAGTTAAGTGCCTTGAAGAGGGCTGGGGTTGATGTTAGTGTCAAGAGTGGGGACAGTGTTGGGAGTAGGACCTACGATTTTCAGAAATGACAGAAGTTCCCATTTCCAGGGATAGGGTCAATGTTATGCTAGGGCCAATTATGGGGATGGTGGCAAATGTCAGGAGTGGAACATTTCTCTGTAACTAGCGTCAGGCTGTGTATGGACTTGGGAATAGATACATTTGTCGAGTCTGGAAGCTTGCGGCGTTTTGTTAGTTAGTTAATGTCTCTTGACTAGCTCGCCATTGAAGCTGTGTCCAAGGATATTGTCAAGGTTTGTTAGTCGTTCTCTTGGATAAGCTGACAAGGACGAGGTGTGGTAAATCCAGCAGTCTATATTATGTGATGTCAAATTTGTTTTTGTTTTTTAAACTTCTATTGTGGCCAGGAAACAAGTCTGGAAATGATAAAGTACTGTGTTGTTTTAGAACTTTGGACCAAACTGAATTGGAGCTGAATATAAGTTGATTTGAGAGTTACTATTTGAATTAATGGAAGTTGACTTCAAATTTACAAAAGGACACAAAGTGCTGGACTAACTCCACAAGTCAGGCAGCATCTCCCTGGAGAACATAAGTGGTTTTGGGTTGAGGCCATTCTTCGGACTCTATTTACCCAATTTACATTGTAGCCAGGAATTATGTTAAAATCAAATCGATAAATGTGGGGAGATGAGTGAAGTAATTTTAATTTATAGGTGACATTTTACTGGTGTAAATTGAATGGCTGTAGTTTCAGAACATTCAAAAGGAAAGTGAATTGACAGACTGCCTCATTTGATGTTGCACATTGTTGATTCCTGCATTCCAGCCAACAGCAAATCCCCCCAATTATCCCACTTTTTCAATCTAGTAAGAACTTTAAAGACAAGCTTTGCTCTGCAGATTGATCCCAGTGTTGTAATTATTGTGCATGCCATCCAAATCGTGAATCGTGTTGGCGATTACACCTTATGAAAATCTGCAGAGATTAACGCAAAATTAATCTTCAGTTTTCAGTGAATTGAGAATATATTGGTTCATGAGAATTAACATACACTAAATGTAATGATGAGAGTGCAAGGTGAGTGACAAAGCAATAAAAAGTGTCAGGGAAATAAGAGCATCATATTGCATGATGTGACACAGCCGCTGTGGCAGAGTACTTGTGTTGCCATTTGGCTAATATAGGAATCTGAGGAAAAACAATAATATTTATAAACTTGCATTTAGATTTTGCTTTATTGGGTGTCACTGAATGCTCCATAGCAAGTTAGTAAAATGTAGTCTCTTATGTAGACATATGCTGCAGATATCTTATGACCGGCAATATTGCTATATCAAAGTCTGGTCAGTCATTTATATTAACATTATTTCATTGTGGTAAAGTAATATTAGAGAAAATTCTCTATCTTCAAAAAATTATGGCTGATATCTAACATTATTTGAAGCCATTAAGATAGAAGATATGGCTTTGGGTTAAATATATGGGAAGGATAGAGAATCGTTGTAAGTGATTTGAAAATGTAAGAGTATTGAGGAATGTGGAACCAATGTTAGTAAATTAATGACACAATCAGCCATGATTGGTTTTCCAAGGGGGAAATATATCCTGGAACCTGGCTTACTTCTGTGACTGTCTGGTCTCAATACTGCAATGCTAGTCCTGTTTATATTATCAAATCCTGGAATGGTGGTTGAATCGACATCAGACTCTTGGCAAAAGTAGGTAAAATCACCTCTTGTGAAAAGTTCTTAAATGCTCATCAGACATGTTTCTTGGTGTGAACATAATCAGTTATATGTGCAAACATTAGCGATTCATCCTTGCAAATGCTGTATTTGTTCAAATTTGCCAAAGCAAGCTGTATATACCAGCTTGTGTTGATATGGTAACTGCAAGAGAGCATCCTTGTAAAGAGATGAAAATTGACTGAACCAATAAAGGAAATAAAAGAGTGATTGACAATTTTTTTAAATTAGATTCAAAAAAGGGAATTTCAGGCCTTGGTCGGTATGCTGTGATCTAGGTTGAAGGATGGCTATCTAGGTAGCTGTGATCCGTGGTATTTACTTTTCATTTTATTGCTGAACGTGAACATGTTATTTCGTCTAAACAAATTTCATGCTAACCATCAAAATTCTGATACAAGAGAAGATCATCAGACAGGCAGAGGAAATTATTCAAGGATGTACTCGGCCTTCTTGAAGGAAAGAACCATCCCCACTAATGATGGGAAACCTATGCCCATGATTGCATAAGGTGGAGATGGAGCATTCATGATAGTATGGAAGGGTCCATGCATCACGTCCGCACCATCTAAAACCCACCTACTTACATGCTCTGCCAGGCACTACCTACCCCATGTGTGGTAAGTCTGCATTCCCAAATTGGCCTCATCAGGCACTCAGAACAGGAGTAGAATTAGGCCATCCTTGAACTTCAGGAACTGTCTAAGGAGAGCCACATTTCCCAGCTCGATATAATATCAAACTATTGGAAGCATTGTGAAATGCAAATCAGTGAACAAAGCTTTGTTTATCATTTAAAAAAATACTCCACTTTATGTTGTAGTGTCTCCAGCAGGAAAATACGTATGGTTAGGTTAACTCAATGAATTAGTCCATTTTTATAATTATGGACTAACTGGACTAAAACTGTTGACTTTTCATGCTATGATGCAATGCTGCATATTAAGTAACAATTTCTGATTTATTTCAGCACAACTGAAGTACTGTTGCACACCTGTGTGGTGGGTAAACGTATGTTCTGCACGAGTTTCTAATACTGATCATTGTCAGGTACATCATTTGGAAGTACATAGGTTAGATGTGGAAAGGATTGCACTGAACTGTCATTCCCATGCACATTGATCTTCATTGTTCTGGTGAAGCTTGCAAGGCATGTATTTAGGTTTGGTACTGGAGAACTATATCCTATGGATAGTTAACACTAAACTTTTTTTGTTCCATAAGCTACTGTACTGTAACTCTAAAAATATAGTAAATGGAAAAAAAATAATTGCTTTAAACTTTGTGTAATGTGTAAACTTAGAGATACAAATGCATCATTGTATAACTTGGAGTGATTTAGGTCTGCAGTTGAGAATAATATAAATTTAGTATCTTGAGAGAAAAACTGTGCTCTCATGTCTGTTGAATTGGAAAGTGAACACACATCAGCAGCTGCCATTGTAAATATTGAGTAAATGCACAATGATTCATGAAAGTGAAAATAATAGGTTTATCAGTCAATTATTTGAAAATACATGTTGTAATTTTCAGAATTAATTTAATGTTTACTCAGATTCTACATGGTTTAGAAATGGCCTGCTGCAATAAATAGTATGTTACTGATGATGGTGAATTCTGTGTATCCTTTTACTTGCGATGTTCCTGTTGTAAGAGAATGCCCAAGAGGAATAGAGATTTCAGCCTCTGGTAAATCAGTTTGATGTGAAAATAGTACTCTAGTTAGATATTCTTTGTAGAGGGCCCTTTGACTTTCAAGATATGGCAGGCACATTTGGCCATTGACGTTGAGTGAGTAGAGTGGAGCTGGAAAAAGGAATATAAGAATTTAAATTCCCTTCATGAGTTAAACATTCAAAAAATTTCTCAAATAAGTTGTCAAATTAAATCTTTATCTCAAAATTAAAAGCAAAATCATAGATATGAACAAAATTAATGAAAAGTAAATTTTAGGGTAAATATTACCTGGTTTACTTGATTTCGAATGATAACAACAAACAGCAATGTGAATGGGTTGAGATGTATTGTTGAGACAAGAAGATGGCCTTCTATGACTTTGGTTTAAATTGTTAATAATTTTGCATACTCGTGAAAATAATCATATACCTGTTTCTACAAACCATAATGAAAAATTCTAATCATGCAATTGACAGTGCATGACCTTGCAGGCTCTTGACGTCTTTTTTAATGCAGATTTTAAATCCAGTGAAATTCCGTATTGCTTTTGGCATTTGGTGCTTTTTCTTGTTATATGATCCTGGATATATTATGCCTTTTTGTTTAGTCCTTGTTTGCAGTTCCCAAAATTTCAGGAAATGGGATAGTGATACTTTGTATTGGAAAATTCATTTTCCACACTATTCCTTAAACATAACCCTATTCTATGTAATTATTATAGGTTACTTTATGATTTATAACTTTGCGAACCTGGTGCATTCTTTTTAGCATTTTGTAGAATCCAGAAACATAGTCTAAGTAAAGAAAAAAAAATAATCTGCTAAAAAAACAATTACATTAGAAGGAATGCTGGTTGGTTTCCTGTGATTTTTTTTTTTCCTTTTAAAACCTGTTAAGTAATTTGGGAGTAGTGTGGCGAGGAGCCTGCCTTGAACATTCTTTATAAATTGGATGAGATTTGCCTCATAATGCTCCTGGGTCCAACAGCACTTAATCTGTTCCAGATCATGACAGATAAAGCTTGTTTCATTGCTGCTTATCCAGTTTAGAATGGACAAAGCTGCTTTAGTTGGATTTGTATAAATCAGATTAGTGATATTGTCATTGGTTTCTGACATTTGTTCCTTCTGCTTAGTCATAAGTTAATTTGTAAAGGTATTTTTGTTGAATGAAATACACTTATTATTTTATACACCATATGTTTCATTTTGCCAATGCTGCTGCTGCTCAATGTCTAATATTTGAAATATGATTAAGCTATTTAATGTTATTCGGAGAGGGGGACTGGTAGGAGCAAGGTAGTAGAGGAAATCAGCAGCCTCTATTGAACAATAGAGAATAGAAGCATATGCAATTTGATTTGGTGCGTGTGTGACCATGGGCTGAAGTTAGTCCCGTATTCAGCAGCAGCGCAATCCTTTGGTTGATGTGACTTTGTTCTCTGAGTACTCGATGGTAGAAATTGGTTTTGTGAAACAAAATGTGTTTTGCTTCCATTTATTCGGCCTGCCAGAACATCTAGCCATGAGGGACACAATTTGATTCATTATGGAAATGCCTTAATCCTTCCTAGTTCTCAGTCCATAGTTCCATAGGTTATGGCACCTCCACATCCACATACATTTTAAATGTAGTGAAAGATTTTGCCACCCTTGCTTCTATCAACGAGATTTAAATCCTCAATTCTCTGGATCGATGGGGGTGGGGGGAGGGTCAAATGTTTTTGACTCTGCGAGCCATGTCTTGAATCTATGTCCTCTAGTTGTTTTTCTATGAGAGAGAAATACAAAAGTTATCCTATAAACCATCGGTTCAATCTAAAGTGATGAAGGAGTGTTATTGGAATGGTATGAGGACATTTTAGTGTAAGGAAACTGAAGAAGTGTTATTGTTATCTGCAGCATAGAAGTGTAAGGAGAAATGTTCATAATTATGAAAGATTTTGATCATTATGAAGAGATTTGGTAGTCAGCACAGTTTTAAGGTAAATGACAAGAAGACCTACGTAACATAAGAAAACTTTTTAATGCATTGAATAATTTCAAAGGTGGTGGATGTTTAATTTGATTGAAATGTTCATAAAATAATAAAATTGTGAACACAAAACTTGACTGTGGGGAATGAACTGAAAAATAGGACTGTTTCGATCTCGTACCATAAAGCCATGACTGGCATCAATTTTCAGTTGCATAATTATGGATTATCTAGGTATGCGTTCACAATTAAAATATTGTACAACTGGCACAATACATTCAGTCACTAATCATTAATATAGAATGTAAATAGTTAAATATTAATCCCACTGGCACATTACAGTTTACCAATGTGTAATTTACCAATATAATCTTTGTCCCCACTGTTCTTTTTCAATACATAACATAATATAGTGACATTATTTGTTGTCAACATTTCTATCTCGAAGAATAATACAAAAATAGTGTTTTTCCATGTACAATGCCCTCCATAATGTTTGGGACATAGACCCATCATTTATTTATTTACCTCTGTACTCCACAATTTGAGATTTGTAATAGAAAACATCATATGTGGGTAAAGTACACGTTGTCAGATTTTAATAAAGGCCATTTTTATACATTTTGGTTTCATCATGTAGAAATTACATTTATGTTTATACATAGTCCCCCCCATTTCAAGGCACCATAATGTTTGGGACACAGCAATGTCATGTAAATGAAAGTAGTCATGTTTAGTATTTTGTTGCATATCCTTTGCATGCAGAGACTGCTTGAAGTTGCTGGGTGTCTTCTCTGGTGATGCTCTGCCAGGCCTGTATTGCTTATGCTTATTTTGGGGGCTAGTCCCCTTCAGTTTTCTCTTCAGCATATGAAATACAAGCTCAATTGGGTGATTGACTTAACCACTCAGGAATTTACCATATTTTAACTTTGAAAAACTCCCTTGTTGCTTTAGCAGTATGTTTGGGATCATTTTCTTGCTGTAGAATGAATCCCCAGCCAATGAGTTTTGAGGCATTTGTTTGAACTTAAGCTGATAGGATGTGTGTATACAGTTCAGAATTCGTTATGCTACTACCATCAGCAGTTGTATCATTAATGAAGATAAGTGAGCCAATACCCTCAGCAGCCATACATACCCAGGCCAAAACACACCCACCACTGTGTTTCACAGATGAGGTGGTATGCTTTGTGTCTTGGGTAGTTCCCTTCAGTTTTCTTTTCAGCATATGAAAGACATACTTTGCCTTTGCCATCACTCTGATATAAGTTAATCTTTGTCTCATCTGTCCACAAGACCTTTTTCCAGAACTGTAGTTGCTCTTTTAAGTACTTCTTGGCAAACTAACCTGGTCCATCCTATTTTAGCTGCTAACCAGTGGTTTGCATCTTTCAGTGTCGCCTTTGTATTTCTGTTCATGATGTCTTCTGCGGACTGTGGTCATTGACAAATCCACACCTGACTCCTGAAGAGTTTCTGTTCTGCCGGACAGGTGTTTGAGGATTTTTCTTTATTATAAAGAGAATTATTCTGTCATAAGGCTGTGGAGGTCTTCCTTGGCCTGCCAGTCCCATTGCGATTAGTAAGCTCACCAGTGCTCTAATTCTTCTTAATGATGGTCCAAACAGTTGATTTTGGTAAGCCTAAGGTTTGGGTGATGTCTCTAACAGTTTTATTCTTGTTTCTCAGTCTCATATTGGCTTCTTTGACTTTCATTGGCACAACTTTGGACCTCATGTTGATAAACAGCAATACAAGTTTCTAAAGGTGATGGAAAGACTAGGTGCTGAGAGCTCTTTTATGCCCGTATTAAGGAGTCATTTAAACACACCTGAGCAATTACAAACACCTGTGAATCCATGTGTCCCAAACATTATGGTGCCCTGATAATGGGGAAACTATGTATAAACACAGCTGTAATTTCTATATGGTGAAACCAAAATGTATAAAAAATACCCTTTAATAAAATCTGACTGTGCACTTTACGTGATTTTTTCCTATTACTAATCTCAAATTGTGGATTGCAGAGGCAAATAAATAAATTATGGGTCTTTATGGAGGGCATTGTATGATGCATCAATTTGCAGATGTTAAAATGTGAAATAAAACGTTGTTGTTTGCGTTTCCATGTACCTGATATGAAAATAAAAGAGAAAAAAGGGAGACATGAGAACTGAAACGGTACAAACTGAAACGGTACAATATTTGAACTGTGTTTTTCTGTGTTTGAAATTGCTGTTTTATATTATTGATATCTATGATGACTTAGTTGTGCGTTACAATTGCACAACAACACCCTTTTAATGCAATTGTGAATTTTGAGGCTTCAGAACGGGAAAGGTGGTGTGAACTACAAATACCTTCTTGATAACATGTAATAGAAGAGAGGTGTATTACATTCAGCAGGTCAACTTTTTTATGAATACCCTTTTATATTCTTCCCCAGCCATTTTTCTCCTTTCTCCTGTAGATTTTCTAATCTGTTTACTGATTTAATCTATTTAAAGCCCTATTTAATAATGCATGTGTTAGTCTTTTTTAAGTCCTTGTAAGTATTGCATTTATCCCAGCTATGATATTCTATTACTCCACCTGGTACATTTGCTTAAGCTCTTTATTCTGCTGAGGTTGACTCTTTTATGCCTAGGTATTGGTTTATCTTGGATCAAGCCAAATTTAATCAGATTATGGTATTACCATCTCAATGTGATTTACTTGATATTTACTAAGGCACTGGGTTGAAATCTGTTTCGCATTACGTTTTCTAGTTCACTTCCTACACTAATGGATGTTTCTTGTTTGTTTTTGTAGAAATAAAGGTAGCTTAAAGTGATCTTATACTTTCTTGAATGAAATTTTGATTTTTCTATGTTCCAATGTAGTCAAACCTTTGCTGGTTCCCACAATTTTCGAATTATATATATAAAACACCTCATTTAAACTAAACCTAAAACTTAGCTGTGTGGGAAAGAACTGCAGATGCTGGTTTAAACCGAAGATAGACACAAAATTCTGGAATAACTCAGCGGGACAGGCAGCATCCCTGGAGAGAAGGAATGGGCGACATTTCGGGTCAAGACCCTTCTTCAGACACTGCTCTTTCTTCCATAATTTTGTTCTTTCTTTTCCCTGACTAGTCTGAAGAAGGGTCTCAACCCAAAACGTCACCCATTCCTTCTCTCCAGGGATGCTGCCTGACCTGCTGAGTTACTCCAGCATTTAGTGTCTATCTTCGATTTGAACTAGCATCTGCAGTTCCTCCCTTTACATGACTGAGGCCTCTCCCTGGCCATACACACATTTTGGCCATACAACATCTCGATAACAAGGACACGTGTTAAAATTCTATTTATTGTCTATAACCGAGCAATTTTGGGCACCATAATCTGAAGGATGTGCTGACCCTGGAGAGGGTTCTGAGGATATTTACAAGAATGATCCCAAGAATGGGTGGGTTAACTTATGATGAGCGTTTGATGGCACTGGGCGTATACTCGCTGGAGTTTAGAAGAATGAGGGGGGGGGACCATGTTGAAACATACTGAATAGTGAAAGGCTTGGAGAGAGTGGATATGGATGTTTCCACGTGTGAGAATCTAGGACTAGAGGTCATAGCCCCAGAATTAAAATACGTTTCTTTAATAATTAGATGAAAAGGAATTTCTTTAGTCCGAGGTGAATCTGTGGAATGTTTTGCTGCAGAAGGCTGTGGAGGCCGTCACTGGATATTTTTAAAGCAGAGCTAGATAAATTCTTGATTAGTTTGATGGTAATCACGTGATGTTGGTTTGGAGTTCATGTGTCTGAAAGGTGCTGAAATATTTACTCTGATTCTTTTTTTCTCGTGCCAAGTGACCCCTCATTTTACATGCTGACTGACCTGCATAGTTTTCTAGCATTTGTTTAAATCACAGGGAAAGAAATTAGCCCATTGCTGCTGACCTTCAGAACAGTTACATTTGTTGTCCATTTTAATGCCCCAAAAGAATGTGAAAGTGGATGCGAAGCCAATGGATGATACAGCTTCCTCAGTTAATCAGAAAGCACGAGAGGTGGTCTCTTGGGATTTGCAGGACAGAGTAGTAATTTTCCCTGGATCAGTAGAATAAATGGTTGGTGTGAGAAAGTCATCTGACAATTGAGAAGTAGAATGAAAAGCCTCTTCACTGTGGATCGAGAATCTTTGGAACTGTCTAGTCCAGAGTTCGCTAGACCTAGAAATTCACAGTGGGTTAATGCCTGTTAATTGAGTGTGTTTTATAGAATCTAGGAGCCGAAGGGGAAGATGGTAGTGGCGCACAGGAAATGATATGTTTACACGGCATTAGCATGCATTTAGGAGAGGTAAATTATACTTGACAAATCTTCATGTGCATTATTGTCTAACCTCTCCCTGTACCTCAGGCCTTCAACTCCAGGCAACATCCTCGTAAATCATTTCTGCACTCTTTTCAGCTTAACAGCATCCTTCCTATAGCAGGGTGTCCAAAACTGATCACAATACTCCAATTGTGGCATCTGCTCCAACCTATCAAAATGTGAGGTCATCCACCTTGATAGAAGAAAAATAGTTCAAACTTTTTATATGATAAATTGAAAGGTGCAGGAAATCCTTGTATGGGAAGCACTTGAAAGCTGATGTGTTTATTAGCAAGCAATCAGGAAGGCAAATGACACACTGGCCTTTTCGTGTTAAGAGGATTTGAGTCCAATTATATAGTGCCCCAATGTGACCCCACACCTGAAATTATGTGTTTAGATCTGGTTTCCCATCTATGGAAGGTTAGACACAATAGGTGATTTGACTACTGGGGCGAAGGGATAGATATTGTATGAGAAGGGTGAAGCAGTCTGGCTCTATAATGTCTGGAGTTTGGAAGAATGAAAGGAAAAATAATTGAAACATAAAATTCATATGTGCTTGACGTGGTTTATGTAAGGATGACATTTATGAATGTTCCTGGGTCAAATTTAACAGACTGGTAAGTCTGGCATGTGAATTAATAATTTTCAAAAGCATTTCTAAATGCAGGGTCTGCTATTTAGATTAAAAATGTCTGAGTTTCATTGATCATGATGCAGTTTGGGGGTATACTGAGGGAAATGTGAGTATGAGAATAATAGACTTGCAACATTGAGGTAAACCAGACAGGAACATCCCATAGATATGTAGACTACAAACTGCATGTTGTGCAACACTGGTTTAGTCTGTATTACCCAGCTGTTAGCTGGATAAATTCAGAGTTATTGGACAACTTGTTCTCGTCAATTGTAAACAGTGTTCTGACCTGAGAACTTAAAACGATTGAATTTACCAGGGGTTGTTATGGCAATCTTGTTCTTGGGATACAAGAACAAATATGGCCTGATAGCAATTGGGGAGCAAATTATTCCACATCAATTAGCTATGTAGTTGACATTTCAGATGAAGAAAATGTGAACATAGCTTGGAAACAGAATAAGAATAGATTGAAGACTGGTCTCTTCAATGTGCTTCCTTTTTAAAATTTCAAGCCAGAATTATCTAATTACTATTTCTTATTCTCTCCTGTGCTAATGAGGACAGGAAAGGATTAAAGCAAGATTGCTGTTTGAAACTTAAAACAAAAAAACCCTGCAGATTCTAACAATCGGAAACAAAAGCATTCACGGAATGTCGAATTATGGAGGGAATGGTCCCTGTGGAAAGCAGAAAGGGGAGGAGACGGGAAGATGTGACCAGTGGTGGGGTACAGTTGGAGGTGGCGAAAATGTTGGAGGATTATATGTTGTATGCGACGGGTGAAAGATGAGGACAAGGGGGACTCTGGCCTTGTTACGTGTAGGGGGATGGGGAGTGAGAGCGGAGCTGCGGGATATAGAGGAGACCCTGATGAGAGCCTCATTTATAGTAGAAGAGGGGAACTCCCGTTCCCTAAAGAATGAGGACATCTCCGATGCCCTGGTTTGGAACACCTCATCCTGGGTGCAGATGCGGCATAGACGGAGGAATTGGGAGTAGGGGGATAGAGTCCTTATAGGAAGCAGGGTGGGAAGAAATGTAGTCCAGATAGCCATGGGAGTCAGTGGGTTTATGGTAAATGTTGGTCAGTAGCCTGTTACTTGAGATGGTGAGGTCTAGAAAAGGTAGGGAGATGTTGAAAATGGCCCAGGTGAATTTGAGTGCTGGATGGAAGTTAGTGGTGAAATGGATGAAGAAAGTGAGTTCTGCATGGGTGCAGGAGGTAGCACCAATGTAGTTGTCAATGTAGTGAAGGGAGAGTTTGGGGACCCTACAAAGAGGCAGGCATAGCTGGGGCCCATGCGTGTGCCCATAGTATTGGAGATGTCACAAATGAAAGTAGAAAAGGACTGAACAATGGGGGAAAAAAACAGAGTTAAGGTTAGAATATATGTGGGGCAAGAACAGGCTGAGATATTATCTATTAGGACTGCCCCTCTGTACATCTTGGGTTGGAAGTAGAAGCAAGATGAGCAGTATTGGGATGATGTCAAGGTTGGAGGGAAGATATCTCCAGGAGTAATTATCTGGGAGACAATGGTGAGAATATTTAGAGAGTTGGGAGCTGAGATTTAGCTTCTGCAAGGTACATTAGGTTGAATGATGTTGTTGGAGTTGATCCTAGCGGATTGAAATGTGCAACTTCAAAGCGAGCATAAAGTGCGCTTTGGCAAAAGTGACGAATAGATCGTAAGTGAGGGAGATGAGTTAGTTTCAGGTTGATTACCTATCTGAATTGATTACCAACTAGAATATTTGGTGTTTTACAGCAGATTTGCTCATCTCCCACTCATTCAATTTTCTCGTTCCCCACTTTCGCTTTTATCCCACCTCCTTCTACTATCCATTGTCCCTTACACCCATATCCCTCCCTCCAGATTTACATTTAATTTATCCTCTTTGCTAGTCTCTTACCCTTTTGTCTCCTTTTCATCCTGACACGTTGTCACCATCTCCACCCATCTCTCAATCAACCCTTCTCCCCTGCCCCTCACCTGTATCCTTCCACAACTTGCCAGACATTGCCTCGCCTCCACCTCTTTCAGCTTTCTCCTCCTTACTCTATATCAGTCTGAAGAAAGGTTCTGACCTGAAACATCACCTGTCTGTTTCCTCCGCAGATGATGTCTGACCTGAGATCCTCCAGCACTGTTTATTGTTTAAAGGATTGCTTAGTTTGTTGAACTGTTTTAATATGTTGCTGTTAAATGTTAATAGTTTGTTAAATGTTAATAGACGCATTTAGATTAATTTCCTAAATATTCATTTTTAAAATCTGAATTGGCTTCTAATAACTGACTTGCTTTAGTGTAAAACCATGTCCCTATCAGGGAATTGTTTTGTAGTAATTAAAATTAAAATTATGGTGGTAGAACATATTTAAAGTACTGGGGGATGATTTGGCTGTGTGCCTTTATTTGAATCTGATACATTATAACTTTATATTTTATAGATGCGAACATTACCTGGTATATATTTCAGCATTTCTTTATTTGTATAGCTTGGCCTGCTTCTAATGAATTTGCAATTAGTATATTATATATTTTTAAAAGACTGGTTATGTTACAGTACATCATGACTTACGAGGTTTCATCTTTCCAAACGCATCGATTACTTAACTAGTCTTCTGTTTACACCAGTCCAGTTTGCCAGATGCTATCCACTTTTTTTACCTCTAGACGGGAGGGGTGCTTTTGAAATTAATCCTTTTCTTAAAATTATTTTAAGCAGTGACTCTGTTGGTACCACTCTCACCCCAGAGAAGTGAGCCCCATTTCGCAAACTTGAACTTATGAACATGATGTTAACCACAGCTTCTATATGATAATAATAATAATAAATTTTATTTATGGGCGCCTTTCAAAAGTCTCAAGGACACCTTACAGAATTTAACAAGAGTAAAAAATATATAATCGGAGTAAAATAAATAATAAAGACATCACCAATACACAAATTAAAGACAGAATTCGATCCAAAGACAAAAAAAATAAAAAACACAATGTGAAGAGAGAGCAGCGGCAGCTAAACCGCGCCAGCGTACACTCTCCTTTCCGACAGCCATCTTGGACACAAACTAAAATAATCACTTACACACAAAAATCATCCCCCCCCCACAATGGTTACCACTGTGGGGGAAGGCACAATGTCCAGTCCCCATCCCCAGTTCTCCCAAAGTCAGGCCTATTGAGGCCTCTACGGAGGCCCGATGTTCCTGGCCGTTCTCGCCGGGTGCTGTTGCTCCGGCGTCGGGAGAGTCCTCTCAGTGGCTGGGCCACCTGGAACGGCTGCTTCCTTATCGGAGACCATGGCTTCCGAAGCCGACAAGGCCACGCCGGTTTGGAGCTCCCAGGCTCCCGATGTTGATGTATAGCATCCCGATGTATAGCATTATCAGTATGTTTAGGCATTAAAAAATTCTGAAATAGGCAGGCAAAAAAAGGCATCATATAATTACAAAAAAGGGCATTTATTGACATAAGGCATTATTTCCACCACCAAAATATGGTTTAAAATGATAATATATACTACATTAAATGACCAAAGTTGCCGTTGCACATAATTACTAGCATTTTTTTCAAATTATCTGGTGTTAAACTATGCCGCCTGTCAGACAGAATATGCTTCAGTTGTGAAAAACATCTTTCTACCTCAGCTGAGGTAACTGGTGCATACCCGAAACAAGCTACAGACTCTATATTCATGTTGATATCTTGTGCATTACAACTACCTTTGAGAACTTTAGCAATGTTTTCTATTTCTTCAAGATCTTTTTTAGCTAAAATCATTCTCTCACATTTTCCTTGTATGTCTTTACCTACATCGCCAGGAACTTTACAAATCTCGTCAGTTATTTTGTTGAAAACCTGCAAGTTATTCACTAATGTTTCGCACGTTTCTCAAGGGAAGTGATAGCTTGTGGGAAGTTTGCAAAATTGGAAGCAATAAACACAAGATCATGGTGGAGGGACTTTTTCTCCATGATTTCACTGACGATCCTGACTGCAGCAGATTCTTCTTCAAAACAGTTGACGATTTATTTTATCTTTTTAAAATTTGCAGCATAGTAGAGTACAGCAGAGAGTCATGTACCCCACCTGGTCAAAACGGGCTGAGGAGGTAGCGGAATCTCGGGTGCCATTTCTTTAAACAACTGTACATGTGACGGTGCTTTGAGGAGGATTTTCTTGACATTGGAAACTAGGTGATTGACATTTGGAAACAAGCTACGTATGTGCTTGACAATTCTATGAAGTCCTTGAGCTAAGCATGTCAAATGCAACATTTTGGGGAATAAAATGAAGTCACAAACAGAAGAACATTCTCTTGTTTTGTACCTTCTGGCCAAAGTACAGCAAGTGAAGATGTAAACAACTGAGCAATAGTTGAGCTGTTTGACTTCCCTAATACTTCCAAATGCCATCAAATACTCCTTTGATGGAGGACCTGCCTCCAGTGCACCGATGACCGCATTGGTAACATAACTCCCCACAGTATCGGTTGTCTCATGTATTGAGATCCATATTTTGTTGCATGCAACTTCCTCTCTAATTTTCTATGCAAAAATGTTGCTGTGGGCAAAGGCACGAACGAATGAATGACTGACGGTTTCGCCCCGGTGGTGGAACTTTTCTTGTTATACTATGTTAACATGTTAATTAAAACATTAATATTAACGTGTTAACATAGAAAACATCGTTGTAAGCACGGTACAACTAGAGAAAATAGCACGACCTTTTAGCAAAACTGCAAAAAAGGCTGATTTAGGCACTCGATCATGAAAAAAGGCATTATCCTGGTGAAATCATCAAAATAGGCATGAAAAGGCACATGGCAATTCCTGGCTCTAATTATCAGCATCATCTTGAGAAGAAATTGAATCATTTAGTCATTACCATATTGCTATCTATCATTGAGCTCGCACTTCCATGGTTTTTAAATGTTCGTCATGTGTCAATACCATCTCTTCTTGGGTTGCTCAGTGTAAGTGAGCAGCTCAACAATGTACCTCGGTGACTGAAATCATGTTCTATGTCGCTCTTCCAGGGAGATGCTAACTGCATTTTGTTGTCTCTGTACTGTACACTGACAATGACAATTAAAGTTGAATCTGAATCTGTAAGACTTTGTTTGATAATTTTGATGCAGTGGGTTGGGCATTTTTTTGCTGTATTAAAGATTTTCATAAATATAAATTGTTAGTTATTACTCAAGATGGCATTTTGGATCAAAATATCAACTGGATAAATTTGGGAAAGACAACTCACAAAGAGCTGCCTATTAACATACAATGGCAACACATTAGTTACTCAAACGGGGGTTGTCCTAGCAGCAGTTTCTGATTTCATTTATTATTTTAGTATCACAAGTGTTTATTCTTTATATTCAAGTCGGGGAATTAGGAGTAGGACACTCGGTCTCATTAGCCTGAATGCTATTTAATACGATAGAACAAATGTGATCATTTAAATGATTTGTTTTACAAAATTACAAAGTAAATTTCAAATTGTACAACCAATGAAGTGTTCCAAATGTCATAATTGATTGGAAGAATATATAGCTAAATTGTGAAATGAGATATAATTTTATTTAGAATGAGTTGTGACTTCTAAACTTTTTATAACAAATTTGTATTTGTGCGAGTAATGTGAATCGTGTGTTACAGCATTGGGCTTCAGGTCAATCATCAATTTGCAATTAGTTAATAATTTTTGTAAAGAAAACCTTCCGCACACAAATTACTCAAGCAGGATTAAGATGTAATCTTGCTATTCTGGGTTGGTTAATTTATAGAAAATTAATGATTGTCAGTTAACAGTGAGGTTTTTGAAATACAATTTTTTAACTGAGTAGAAATTAATGGAAACAATTTGAATTATTAATATTTATCATTTGTTTAATGCCATTGCATGGGTTGCATTACTTGGCAGTCTGCAGGTAATACTGGACATTTTGCGTCATGCAATTCTTCTCATTTATATTATTGGAGCTTACTTTCGAGCTATTGTCTAAACTTGTTTTACACCCTTTCAATCAATACAATACAATACAAATTTATTATCATTTGAGCCCCAGTGAGACTCAAACGAAATGTTGTTTCCACAGCCATACAAACAAAGACACTGTCTTACAGACATACACATAATTAATTTCACACAAACATCCATCACAGTGAAGCCACTGTGATGGAAGGCAAGTCTTTTCTCTCCCCTGTTCTCCGTGTCTCTCCCGATGTCCAAGCCCCAGGCGGGCGATGATGAGTCCCACGGCCATTTTAGGCCGCGCGGGGCGATTTACGGCCCCGCTCCCGGTCTGAAAGTCCAAGGTTGGAACCCCCACGGGCGATGGTGAGTCCCACGGCCACGAAGCCGTGCCGGGTGATGTCCTGTCCCGGTCCGGGTTGTTCCAACCCCGTGACACCGGCTGGAGAAGTCGCGTTGCGGGAGCTCCGGGAAGCGGTCTCTCTCTCTCCTCCCAGACCCGCGAGCTCCCGATGTCAAAGTCCACCGGACCTGCGGCTGCGTTGCTGGAGCCTCCGAGCCCCAGGAGTCGAGCCGCAGCAGCGAGTCACCGCCGCTCCCCACGCTCCGAGGCCGGCCAGCCCCACGATGGTGAGTCCGCAGCTCCGCAGTCTCCCGAGCCCCCGGGTCGTTCAGGCTGGAGGCCGCTCCACGGTGCTAGGCCCCAACGACAGCCGAGACCCGACAGGGAAAAAGTCGGGTCTCCCGGACAGGGAAGAGATTTAAAACAGTTTCCCCCCCCCCCCCCCCCCCCCCCCCCCCCCCCCCCCCCACATTTACACATTTAAAAATACTATTAAAAAACACCAAACACTACATTTAACTAGACAAAAAATAAAAAAAAGACAGACAGGCTGTAGGGGCCGCTGCAACGGGTGAGTCGCGCCGCCACAAAGGGTTCAGAGTTGGCAGAAACACTCAGATTTAATTAAGCAGGACATCATACAGGCTAACAACAGTGTGTGCAATGCTTGTTGTGCAAAAAAACAACATGAGATTGTGACTGTTTTTCCGGGATAAATGCATTAAGTTAATGTTGTTTGCGTAGAAAATTATACTTTGTGTGACATTATCATGGCCTTATGGCTTTTCTGGGGTCCAAATTGTGAGTTGTAAATGTAGCGGTTGATTAACATAAGCCATTGTTTATGCTGCACATCTGGAGGATGTGGTTAACTTTTAAATAGGGTGTGTACTCAAATGAAAGTAAGAGTACTGGAAATATAGAATATGTACACGTGTACAAATATACAGGATGCTCGTATCAATGAAGGATTTAACATCTAAATCACGAAACTGCCTTTGTCATTTTGCAATTGACCATGTAATTCTAGGATTTCTATAGTTATTTTGGATTGTCGTTTGCCCCCGTTTACCTTGGAAATATATATTTTGAAATATGAAGAAGAGATTTTCTTTCCCCTCCAATTTCATTAATGGGAAATGTGAGGAACTTTAAATCAATTTTTTTGGGGAAATTTCCTTTGTCCTTCATATGTTTCATCATCAGTGTAAGCCTGCACTTTAACGTGCCCAGTCTTGCTCTGATGGGAAATTTGCACTTTGATCAGGTCGAATATATGCCTTTGTTCAACATGTTAGTTGTCAGCTGCACAAACGCTGGAACTAGCTTGTTTACAATTAGCTAAGTATGCTATCTCTCTTACAAAGAAGTTTTATGGCCCATCGTAAATGTTTGAATGCCCTAAGGCTTTGAATTCTTTTAGCAGTAGTTAGCCATATATCAGTCTGTGCAGACATCAATGGGGAAAAAAATAGGTTCCATAATGTGACACTAGATCTTTGCTAGGCAGCAGAGAACTAACAATGAGGAAGAGAGCCCTGATGCATTTCCACCTTACCAACCCCCAGATGCCAGAGCCAATTGCAGCATCCCTAAGATTGTCAGTAACGCAGCAAAAAAACAGATATCTATCTTTGCATGTCCTTTTATTATTATCCTTTTATTACATATTTGCAAGTCCTTTTATGAAATTAACCGTTGCAAATCCAACTGTGCAATACTGTCCCAAAGGTTGAAATTACAATGTTATTGTTTGAACCAGGTCGAATGATTCTTTCTTCTTGACCATCCAGTAATGATTTGATCTTGGAGGTAAATTGCACTTGAACAAATGCTAATTAATGAGATGTGTAGGAAGGGACTGCAGATGCTGGTTTAAATCAAAGATAGACATAAAAAGCTGGAGTAACTCAGTGGGTCAGGCAACATCTCTGGATAAAAGGAATAGGTGAGATTTTGCAAGCACTTCCTGACGAAGGAGAGACATTCAGTAACATTCAAAATTGATCTAATTCAATGCTTACAAAAAAACATGCTGAAGCATGCAGAAAAGTGTATTGCTAAATATTTAGTTAGGGAGTTTGAGCAAAAAATCAGTAAAGCCATAATGAAATAATTTGCCTCTAATACTGTGTTAATTTGTGATTTGGCCCATTGTGATTGCTGGCTATCCAAATATTTATTTGTGAATCTGTTTCCACTGTCTGTTTCAGCCATACATTTGCATGCAAAATTGCATGGAAACAAACTTTCTTTTTCCCACTAGTTCTCGTGCCACTTCCATTAAAACTGTTTCCGATGTTAACAATTTCTGCCCTTGAACTTTCAATGAATTCTTAATGAATTTAAATCTAAATAAAAGTACCATCCCAATTTATTGTGAGCATTTATTTCTAATATATATATATATTGGATGAAATGAATAAAATTTGCTTTATAAGATAATTTCTAAATGTTCACAACCAGAATTGTTTTTCCTCAAACCTGTAAAAGAGACTTTGGCAACTTTGTATGGAGAATTCACTGATTCAGACCAAATGTATGCAATACTTTGAAGAATTTTTCTGCGAGCCTTTGAGAACCATAAATTCCTTAAGAAAACATATTTGCTTTGTGTTACTTAGATGACAACCATATGTCTTCCCAGGGTTCCAACCCTTGCGGTGCCTCAGCCAACTGTATTTTAGAATAAAAGTCAATAGCAGTACCCAACTACAAAGAAATAAACTGCAAAAAAAACAAAATTGCTGCAATATTCTAGGTTTAGAAAATAAAGTTAAGCATGTTTTTACTGTATGTATTTTTGATTCGTGTAAATCAGTGTTTATGTATTTATTCTATTACTTTCTTAAAGAGAAGCCATCATTACCAATAGTAATCCACTAGCTTTTGGTAACGACAACCGCTTTGCCGAACACTTGCTATCTGTCCTGCAAGGTTTGCTGGAGTTCCCGGTTGCTGGTCATTTTAACTCTCCTTTCCATTCCCATATTGATATTTTTGTCCTTAGCCTCCTCCATTGCTAAAGACTAAATGCAGTTGGACTTTGGGCTTCTATACCTCCTGCCTATTAGTTGCTTATCAGAGAGGAAGTCATGGGCCAGTTGGTATGGAATCTTGATGATAGATGCCACCATGACGGGATAGCACCTTGTGTAGATAATTCCGATGGTGGGGAGGGCTCATACCCATGACGGACTGTGCAGAGTCCACCACACTCTGCATCCTCTTGTGTCCTGTGTACTGGAATTGCCATACCAGGCCATGATGCAACCAATCAGGATACTTTCTACAGGACATCTGTGGAGATTTATTAGAGTATTCAGCGACATGCTGAATCTCTTTAAACTTTTAAGAAAGTAGAGGTGCTGATTAACCTTTTCGTGATTGCATCTATGTGCCGGGCTGATGAATAGTATACTGACATGGTGTTCTTGTTGTCAAGCTGATCCAGAGCTGAATGTAGCGCAGATGAGCTGATATCCTTCGTAGCCCTATTTTTCCTGTAAGCAAATTGCTGTAATTTTTAAGAAATTAATTGCTTCAGACCTGTGGTGGCCTCATTTATAGTTTATAAAGCTTTATGGAACATTGCTTTACTTGAATTAGTTTTATATTTAATCTATAAACCATATAACATTTTAAACCGCTATTGCTTAGTGCCATCTGAACTTTTGATTTGTATCCTTGGGCTAGGTGTGAACTTGATAGCAAAGTAGGCCTCCATTTAAGTTTGCCAGTGAAGGTTTTATAAACTAAACTATGCTGCTATCACAGAATACTTGCAGAATTGTTTTTCATGCTTGTCCCAGTAACTATATGCTGTATACAAGTAGCCTCGTGGCAATTGTATCCTAACACGAGTCCTTGAATTTTATGATAGTCAACCGATAGGTGTGAGTTATAGAAGCCAAAAATTTTATGAATTGATTATATGTTAATAGCACGAATTATGATAATAGAAGGTAGATGGGGGATTACTGGCCGTGTACAGGAAATACACCATTGCAGATTGATTGTGCCGTGCATCTTGTTGCCATATTGCAATACAAGAAACAAAGCTATTGGTTTATAATTGACATGCGAGATCCTTTGTAAAGGTATAGCTGGCTTTCATTAAATGTATTTGTTGAAGAATTGCTATTTAGCAGTTGTGTGGTCTTTATTTGTTTGGATTAGCGGTCTCTCATGGAAAGCATCTGTGCTCTCTTTAAACTAGTTTTTTACACCATTGGCAGTATTCCAATGCTTCTATGTTATCAGATTCTTTTGGGGTCATGTGATGAATGTTTTTTGCCTTTCTTGCCCTTGTACTGCCTTTATAGGATTATATCCATTTGTACATTTGGAAGCATTGAAGAAAAAAGTATTTGTCTCGCATCTCGTGGTCCATCTTGTGAGTTGTACTATCAAAGCTAGATTCAGCCTGTATACAAATATTCCTTTATGAAATAGGGCCTCCAGAAGGTTGTTAGCTGTAGAGGTATGAAATGTTAATTTAGGATTTAACGGGTGAATTATGCTTTTGAGTGCTTGTGAGTCACTTAATATAATTGATTCCAGATGCTCTGAGAATAGAGTCAAAGGACAAAGATTGTCAGTGTTTACGCTTAGCTCTGAGTCCTGAGCACTTCCTGTGCTGTGTTAGATCAAATATCCCCAATTAGACCCATGCCTTTGTCTAAAGCAATATCCAGTAATATTCACAAGGATTTTTGCATTTAAAATGACAGTTAGCATTTTAACATTTGTAACTTCCTGCGCTTACATTCTGTCTTGCTCATTCTAGTTTTCTTTTATCCATGCTGTTATGTTACCATAACAAATTTCTTTTGAACATTCAAATAATCTACATCCACCGGCTAGAATTAGGAACAGGAGTCCCCAATTTTTTGTGGGGGACAATTCCAAACATTTGTGATGCTCAGAAAAGAATGGGCAGCACGATGGCGCAATGGTAGAGTTGCTGCCTTGCAGCGTCAGAGATCTGGGTTCGACCCAGACTGCAGGTGCTGTCTGTATGGATTTTGTACGTTCTCCCTGTGACCATGTGGTTTTCTCCAGGAGCTCTGGTTCCCCACCACATTCCAAGACGTACAAATTTTGTAGGTTTACTAGCTTCGGTAAGAATTGTAAATCGTCCCTAGTGTGTAGGATAGTGTGTAGTGTACGAGGCTCGTTGGTCGGCATGGACTTGGTGAGCCTAAGGGCCTGTTTTTGGCCTGTTAAATAGCGAATTGATGGGCGGCATGGATGAATCTGACTTGAAGGAGTTTGACTACCTCTTGGAACTAATCACTTTTCCGTTGTTTTGATTCTAAACAGCAATCCCCGCACATTAACACAATCTTACACTCGGGACAATTTACATTTATACCAAGCCAATTAACCAACAAACCAGTACGTCTCTGGCACTGTTCGGCATCAACTCTACCGTGTGCCGCCCCTATGTTTGCTAAATATTTGCTATAATGTAGCCACTGATCTCCAATTGTTCCCACATATTGTTGCTGCTGGTGCTTTCTATAAATTCAACTCCGATTTTTATTTTAAAGTGTAAACACAGCACCTTTTTCCCCCTTATTTGACTACTCTTTGGAATAGTGCTTTGTGCAATTTGTTTTTGTGTCTGCAAATGCTTCTTGCACTAAATATAACAACATTTCCATGTCCCTG